>NC_071350.1:19112500-19412500 GCF_027744825.2 Synchiropus splendidus | reverse complement strand
ATAGCAGTAAATAAAGATATATAAATTACAAAAAATAAACATCAATATTCATCATCAAATATCTAAAGCAGAATAAGATTTTTACCGAAGACAATAAATACCTTATTGAAGCAAGTGCCATTTCACAAGTTGATATTATAAAATGGATTAGCATATGTACCTATTTATTGAAACAACAGGTAAAAGATGACCCTCTATCGTTTCCAGTATACTCCAACATAAAAGGATGCATATGATAGCAGTCAGGGTAAACTAATGGCACTTTAGGTGGCTAGTATTGCAACTGCAGTAGCTTATTGTGGCACTTGTGTAAAGATAGACAAACATCAATTGCCAATCCAAACAATTAAAATGATGAAAGTACGAGGATATATCTCTAACATGAAGCTTCAGGAGGAGGAGGAGAGCGTGGCCAGTTTCGCACCAACTCATCAGAACCGGATCAGAAGCAGCCTTTGAAACCAGTGCGTCGAGCGGAGCTGATGGATGACATCACACGGACAGGTCCCTCCTCTGACTTCCCTGAGGGAGATTTGCTGAGAAGAAATGTGAAAAATAAAGAAACACAAAAAACATGCAGCCATTAGCACCGTTGTGAGGATGCTGGAGGAATCTTCACATGATTGAATCAGCTAACAACATTATTCCACTCGTCTGATCGACTAGCAACTTTCTAACGTCATTCAGGCCTTCATGTTCTCACCTGTCCCGTTCTCTGAGAGACCTCAGAAAGTCTCTGACGCTTTCGTACAAAACTGGTTTCATGTTAGTCTCTGAGATTTGGGGGTGATTCAAGATGTCTCCGGTCTGTGAGTTACTTTGGGACTGGAGGCTGAGAGAGGATTTGGGTGATGTGTTGGACCAGGATTTACCTGGAAGCGTCCATGTTTGCTTGAGCTCATTTGGTTTTTACACTGAAGAACTTCTGAGCTCCACATCCGTCGTGGGTGCTGGATTTTTTGGCAACATCCTCACCTTTTCACTTTCAGAGTCCATAGCTCCCATATTGACCTCCATTTCTGGGGGTATGTTGTCGCTCATCTCTTTCCCTAAGTCAGGAGTTGGTGGTGCTTCCACATCCAGGTGCCTCTGTGCTGCATCCGGACCCTCAGCAAATGGAGACGAGTGTCCTCTTCCTCCCACACTCGTGTCCAGCTGGTGACTGGACATGGTGAAAATTTGAACCCCAGTCACATCTGGACATCTGCACTCTTCGACCTTCGAGCCTCTGACTCCAGCCTCCTCCTCTTCAGACACCAGCAGACAGACCATGGGGTCCACTAGGGTCACCTCGCCGGTGTCACCAGGGAACAGGAAGTGTTCCGCATCCAGAGTGAGGCTTGTGATGCCGGTGGACACGGTCACCACGTCGTCCTCCCAGGAGTCCGTCTGCTCCGCAGAGTCACACTCGCTTCCTTCGCTGCAGAGGAGGGGGGATCCCTCCGTCTCACCCAGGGCTGGGGTCTCCACGCACCTCAAGACTGACAGCAGCAGCTGACAGCACTCAACTACATTACCCATAGTGCAGTCCTGTTGATCAGACCTAAGTGAGGAGAGCACAGTGAGGTTCCATTGAACTCTGCATATTATATATTTTCCAGTTCTATAGTCCCAATCTACAAACAATAGCTGCTACGATGAGCTTTACTTTCACTCTGACTATGGCAGGGTTGTGACTGGATGAGAGGCCTTTTGAGGAGGGTGTCAAGAGTCACCTTAAGGGCCGTCAATAGCTGATCTTTGGCTTGATGCTGATGATGTGGGACCTCTGGAACAGAGATTTGAAGATGTCAAAAGGTTGCATCAGCACAATGTTCATTGCTACATCAAGACAGAGAAGCAGAACAGAGACAGCTCACAGGCTACAACACCATCCTCACAGCGCGAGGGCCTACCAGCAGTAGTGATCGTGGTGAGCGCATCCATCTCGTCCGCCACACGTCTATGTTCACTCTGCTGGGATGAGACGTCGGACTCCCTCAGGATTCTCTCCGCACTCCTCTGTCTCGGGCAGAATCACCGCTCAGTCCTTGCGTGTGCCTCACCAGGAGAGAGGAAATGTGCAGGCACTCTGCAATACCAGTGGATGGCAATTTCTTAGCTATTAATGATGTAACTTCCTGTGTTCAGCCAATAAACTCGCTGTCAAACTTGACTGTGAACAGATGCTGACTGGGTATAAATAGAAGGAGCAGATCTGACGGTGTTGCATGCTCCACTGACGCAGCACATGACTGCCGTCTCGATCCACTTCTCCTCTTTGCTCACTTCTTTTGCAAATGAGCTGGTGTATAACTCGGTGGTTGCCATGGCAGCACTGCAGTACTGTATTCATATTCTGGCCATGCTGTGGAGTCAGCTGTGGGAGGATCAAAGGAAGAGACACGACAAAACGATTTGATTCATGGTTCACTGTCCACACCAGCCTCTTCACCACTGCCTCGCTACTCTGAGGTCGGTTAGTTGATGTCATTTATAACTGAACGTGATGAAAAATCATTCATCAATTTTGACATAATGCCATAATCGTGTCACTTCTCATTCATAAATGCTGTGGCATGTCTAGTCATGTGTGACAGGAAATGATGAATATTATGGTCAGAATGTATTTTGGAAATTCTGCTGTGGCACCCTTAAATATTTTATATATTGGTAGTAAATCTACCTCATTTATTTTATCATTAGTGAATCCGAAGCCAATTAAACACACTGACTACTATTCAAATGGTTGGTTAAAACTATCCAAGGACGTATCATATTTTATGATGTACCATCAGGACATCGGAATTTTTTAATTTGAAGTACTAGATTTGCTATAAGGAAATGTCGATTATCCTCAGTATGTTTTGGAAAAATAAATAGAAATAGCTCAATTGCTTACATTACTTTGCGGTATAAAGTTTAAAATGCCATTGTTTCGTTTTTATTATTAACTTTTAGACATACCAGTTTTGTCTTCATAACTTTGAACATGAATCGTATTTTTCTTCACCGTAACCGACAGAAAAATCAAAACAAAGCTAACGGAATCTAGCGTGTAGCAGAAACCGGATATGACGCAAGCGTACGCGCCGAGCGGCGTGGCTGGCCTGGCAGCAGCGGCAGAAGCAGCGCTCCTGTCAACATGTCGAACGATGAGGTACGGAATCTTTAACGGCAAAGGCTGACACGACGCGACATGAATTTAGCGGATTTGTTGTCTCCAGATACTCACCAGGGCTGTGGATATGTCGTTCACTTTTGTCCCGCAGGCAGGGAAACTTTGGGGGGGACGCTTTGTGGGCGACACGGATCCAGTCATGGAGAAGTTCAACGCTTCCATCACTTACGACCAGAGGATGTGGGACGCCGACATCCGAGGCAGCAAGGCTTATGTGAAGGCGCTGCAGAAGGCCAAGTTGGTCACTGAAGAGGAGATGCGGCAGACGCTACAGGGGCTGAGCCAGGTGAACCACCTCAAAACAGAGACGTTTGTGGGGATCAAAGTGCTGGAAGACATTCGGAAACATTGGCAGGCGTTCACAATAGGAATGAGTCACTGATGGAGGGCAGTTGTGGCTCACTCAGCAGCCCTGCGGATCAGCTATTGTGTTAATGGCTGACTGAACTGCTGTGTGGTGGAATTCTAATGTTGTCGTTCGTTCTTGCTTTGGCCTCGTAGTTCAGAGTAACTTCAGAGTCCTAGAATCATAAACGTTTCTCTGGGCTGAGAACCTCTCTGTGCTCTTCATGTCTCCTGATCCAGATTTCTGAAGAGTGGGCCAAGGGTGTGTTCCTTGTCAAACCTGGAGACGAGGACATTCACACGGCCAATGAGCGCAGACTCAGGGTGAGCTGCTCCTGTTCTGTCTTGTAGCTTTCCAAGAATGTGACACTCGCGACACTTGCCACTCCTGCACTCACTGCACTCGATGTCAAAGTTTGACAAACTTGTTCCACCTCTCTTCATGTTGCTCTCAAATATGGATCTCTGCTGCACTCCAGGAGCTGATCGGCGCCGCAGCTGGGAAGCTCCACACTGGCCGCAGTCGGAACGACCAGGTGGTGACCGACATGCAGCTGTGGCTTCGCGACGCCATTTGCACCCTGACCCGACACGCGCTCCAGCTGATCTCCACCATGGTGGAGCGCGCGGCCGTGTGAGAGAAAACAAACCGAGCCTCAATCTTTTCACGTCACTTACTGTTGTTTTCACCCCTCAGGGAGGTCGACGTTCTGGTCCCTGGTTACACCCACATGCAGCGAGCTCAGCCAATCAGATGGAGCCACTGGATCATGAGGTGCTCATGCTAGTACCGAGACAGCGGCTTCAGTGTTCCCTCCTAATATTCTGATGTCTCTTCAGTCATGCTGTTGCCCTCAGCAGAGACGTGGATCGTCTCCAGGAGGTGAAGAAGAGAGTGAACGTTCTGCCTCTCGGCAGGTGAGCTCCGACTTCAAACACGCTGCTGGTGACCCTCATGAATCCATTCTCCAATTCTCAGTGGAGCCATCGCTGGAACACCGTTCGACATCGACAGAGATATGCTGCGAAACGGTAACAAGCATGTTTTATTTTAAATGTATCTAGTGGAAGCCTTTTAAGTAAGACCAGTGACTATGGTTCAGGTGTGACTGAATATATTTGCTCAGGCTGAGAATCAGTGGATTTAGCTTTAACCTCATTTTTTTGTGGTGCTTGATAACACACTAATGTGACATGGACTTGTGTCTAGAGTTGGGATTCGAGGACATCAGCCTGAACAGCATGGATGCCACCGGCCAGAGGGACTCGGTCGGTGAGTCCGAGTTTAACTCGTGTCTGTGAGAACTTCACACCGTACCGGTGATGAATATCATTTTTGGATCAATAATGTACAGTATTTCGTCTCATTTTCTTCCTCCAGTCGAGTTTTTGTTTTGGGCTTCCTTGTGTCTGACCCACCTGAGCAAGATGGCGGAGGATCTGTTGCTCTACAGCACCAAGGAGTTTTCTTTCCTCGCGCTGTCGGACGCCTACAGGTGGGTGGCTGTTGTTAGAGTTTACCGCTAATACGCGCCCAAGGACTGGGGCTCAGGTCTGTGCTGGTGTCGCCGTGCAGCACCGGCAGCAGCCTGATGCCGCAGAAGAAGAACGCTGACAGTCTGGAGCTGATCAGGAGCAAAGCAGGTCGAGTCTTCGGCAGGGTGAGAGGCGCGGTGTGGAACGTCACGAGAGGCGACCGTGGCCCTGGTTTTTCACACGCTCGTTTCAGTGTGCAGGTTTCATGATGACTCTGAAGGGCCTACCCAGCGCCTACAACAAAGACCTGCAGGTAGGGACGCAGCCGGTCTCAAGTCACGTGATGAGGCCTGGGTGACTGCCTGAGTCTGGTGACGGTGTGTCTGTGTGTGTGTGTTCAGGAGGATAAGGAGGCCATGTTCGACTGCTACGACACCGTTCACGACGTGCTGCAGGTGACGACAGGCGTCATGTCCACTCTGAAGGTTCGACGCCTCCTTTTGTTCCACACTAAATAGACGCGTGAAACGAATCTGTTGCACCGCTTGGTCTCAACACAAGATGGCGCTGTTGTCCTCAGTCACCGACTGTTGGACTGCGACTTGGTTTCAGGTTTACAGCCCGAGAGAGCGCTGTTTTCGTGTGAAGCATTTGATCGATCGGAAGTGAAAATGTTGACCGACTCCTCTCTCTGGCAGATCAATCCCAGTGTGATGGAAGCGGCTCTCAGTCCTGACATGTTGGCCACTGACCTGGCCTACTACCTAGTGAGGAAGGGGGTGAGTTAGAGGAACCAAGAGTGAGGAAGTTTGGCGCCTCCAGTGGCTGTTTGTCTCACGTATCGGAGTGAAGGGAACGTTCATGTTCAGGTTCCGTTCCGAGAGGCTCACAGCTTGTCCGGGAAGGCCGTCTTCAGTGCCGAGTCCAGAAGCATCCCTCTGAATCAGCTGACCCCGGAGGACCTGGGCGCCATCAGGTGACCGCCGTGGTGCTCACAACCAGACCCACAACTCGCCCTCATCCTTCCCTTCGCCTCTGCAGTCCTGTGTTCGGAAGCGACGTGTCGTCGGTGTGGGACTACAGGAGCTCCGTGGAGCAGTATAGCGCCCCCGGGGGGACGGCCAAGAGCAGCGTTGTTGCTCAGGTGGATCAGCTGCGGAACTGGATGAAGAAACACGCTGTGTGATCTTCAGCTGCCAAAGGTCTGAATCAGGATCACTGCCGGAGTCCAGGTGCCTGCTGAGTCAATAAATCCACTCTTGACCGCAAGCTCTGGCAGTGTTTCACTGAGTGAAACTCTCTCACACACACACACACACACTTGTATTTCTATCCTTATGGGGACCTCTCATGGCCGCCAACCGTCCTGGCCCAGCCTGTCCCATAAACCTCACCATCCAAAACACATGGCTCACCTGAACCAGGACTCTGAACCAAACGGGAACCCAGTTATTTTGAAGTCAAATTGAGACTTAACCTTGTGGGGTCTGGCCAAATGGTCCCCACATTGGAAGTGTTTTGTCAAGAATCGGTCCCCTCGAAGTAGTATAAACAAGCCCGTACACGCACACAGATGACATGTTGTCGAGGGAATCTAGTCTGGAATTTATTCAATCACAGATTTCTTCTAAAACACACGACTGCTACTTTAAATCAGCAAAAGATGCTGGTTCTATTTTGATTATTCTCAGTACTGTGAGGAGTTTGAGAAACAGAGGTTTGTAATTGACAGAATCATGTCGTATCTCACAGGAGGGTTGTGATACGATCTCATCTCACGATCATGAGGGCACTGCTTCTTCTACTTTGTCCCATATGGTACTGCAACAGTTGAAACCCCTGCTTGTACCTTCCCTTAAGAATGAGACTGGTTTGGATGTCAGAGCATCACAGGAGACATTCCGACCAGGAGCGCGAGAACTCCTGTCCACGCGCCAGTCGTCAGAGCTCCGCCTGAATTGGATCGGTACACGACCCTCCCGTCCAGAGGCTGAGTGGGTCTGAAGATGTCCGTCATGGGCTGCCCGGTCCAGAAACGACACTGCTTCACCAGAGCGTCCAGCTGGAGAGGAAGGAGCAGCACCGTGACACAAGGAGCGCCGTGGTCAGGAGGCCGGGGTGGACTCACCTGCCGACTGCTGATGGGCAGCGTCCTGCGGAACACAGTCCAGGCCACGGCTTGCTCACACCCCGGGGTGGTCATGGAGCCCACGTAGCGGTAATAACCACGCAGCTCTTTGGACGGCGGGACGATGTCACTCAGGCGGAAGTTGGGGACCACAGATGAACTTCCTGTGGAGAGAGGGGCGTTTTTGAGATTTTTTTTTTGCTTCTGATTTCGAACGAAAATCCAGAACTCGAACGCCCCCGAAATAAGCCAGCTTTATTATTGTGTATAACGCAGCCTCTGTATGCGTTGTATGCGCTGTATGACGTGTCCCGTTACTGACTGTTTTTTCTTCATATTGAGGTGTAAAACCTTTCCTGTCTCCGCACTGGACCGTGGTAGAGTGTCACAGGGGAGGCGCTGGAGCGCGCACAGCAGGGTTTGATGTCCAGTTGTCGGCTGGAGCTGGGACAGGGACGAGGCGTGTCTCGGACAGAGCGTTACTTGGTTCATGACTTTGTCACAGCCAAACTGCACAGAAGCGCACGTTCAGAGCTGGACACGCACCGGGCACCTCTTCGCTTCTGGAGAGACGTCACTCACTCGGCAACCCCTCCCACATGCAGTGGCCACACACACACACGAACAGCGTACCGTTGTTTGGGACTCGGCCCAGAGCAGTGATGACGGTGTCCAGATGTGGATGGTCATCAGTGGACTCCTGGAAGCAGAAGGACAATACCTGAGGTGGAATTTGACTGGGGGGGCTCGGGGCGTACCTCGAACAGGAAGGCCAGCAGAGCGATCCCCGCCATGTCGTGCTCTGCCTCCACCAGTGACCCGTACGGCTCCTTGATGTGAACGATGTGCATCTGAACACAACCAGGATCAGATCATGTGACCCGCCTCTCGCCCCAGCGGTGACCGTGACGCACCTCCATGGGGAACCTCTCTCCATCAATGGTGTGCTCTGACCCGGGTCTCCCGCTGCCTCCCCAGTGGAAGTGGAACTGGGCCGCTCGGTAGTGACCCGGCAGAGCTCCGCCGGTCAGTCGGACCGACTGAGGCAACTCGAAATGAGCTGCGAGGAAGAAGCCATGAGAGCCAGCAGGTGCTGGACGCGACTCTGCCTCACCTGAGTGGCCCTTGTTCTTCACCGTGATGTTGTTTCTGGTGGTGTGGCCGATGAAGTCGAAGGGCGGCAGGGCGGCGTTCACGTGCACCTTACGGGTCACGATGTTGATCGGGGACTGGCGAAGGCCTCCGCACCTAGGGAACTGGGCCGCCCAGCGGCTGGGGTCTGGAGAAACATCACCACAGCAGGTCAGCCTCCTCCACCTTCCTGTCCTGTCCTCTCCCCCTTGCTGATTCTGTTCCATCCTGCCAGTCATCGCCACCCTGCCTGCACTCTCCTCTTCACCCAGATATGAGTTATTTTTCTTACCTCCACAAGTGTGGTCACAGGAGTACTGGCTCTGGTAACACCACTGAGCTGCAGAGAGAGAAGACAAAGTGAATAAATGCAGCACTCTGCTTCAGTCAGGACGTGGCCATGAGATCAACCTTGATCCTCACATGTCGAATAAACGAAGAAACCAAACCAGAACATGAATAAATACCATGATTAAAATATCACTTTTCTCACTCCCTGACTACTGAAAAGTTATTCATCTTATCCTCAGTCAAAATGTCTCGTCCCACTTGACTCAAGATATATTTACTCTACAAGTGTCATTTCAGTAAGATGAAGTTGCATTTTAAATATCTTGTCTCTTGAGTTTTTCACACTTTTTTTATCTCATTTTTAGAGAGGCATTTTTCCACTGATGTTAGTAGTCCTTGTTTTATTTTATTTATACTGAATTTTAAGGTATATTGTACCTATATACTCGACACATGATACGAGCACATACTAAAAAGGAAATAAACAAAACATGTATGTCTACATTTAGTTGTAATAATGCCACAAATTGCAACAAAGAAAAATGTAAATAAATCATATTTTTACATACATTTTTCATAACAAAATTGATATAAATTGTTTATTCATTAAAGGTGAGTGCCACAAGCGCAGCAATGATGTCATTTCCTCCCACCGCACACTATAGGCTGGTGAGCCTTCACCACACACACACACACACACATCCCTCAGACATGTTCTGGAGTGGGCGGGTCAGCAGTGGGAGTTGGTGAAAGCTGCTGTTGTGTAGCTCGTGTGACCGTGTGGCTGTTGTGGGAACGGCGACCTCCACAGAAAACTCATTTAGCAGCACAGATTAGCTGCACGGCTCCCACAATGCCGTTCATTGAAAGTTGATCACAGTTCTCACAGGACAAAGAGCAGGTGGGAGGAAGTGGACTCACCTGAGCCATCACCTCGGACGTCGAAAACAACAAGGATGGAATACAAGTTCTGTCTTCCAGGCGATCAAATAATAACACAAGGAATTACTCCGGCGGGTTAAAGGTCATGACTGAAGCTTTCATAGTTGACTGAAGTGAAACCGAGGGAAGACAGGAAGAGTGTGGCGGCATGTCAGGTACCTGTGCACAAGTGAGGGTCCAGAGTCACCAAGATGAGGAGGTAGAGAGGAGACTCCATGGTCCAGACTCCAGCAGAGCAGCGGAGGATTCCTGCCTCACATTCTGACCTGGAGAGAGGAGTAACGGTGGGAGGGGCCCGAGACCAAAGGTGTGACAGCGCAAGAAGCTCCTATTAACTAATGAGTGTGGCAAACAGGGCAGTGGCGCCGCCTACCGCTGAAGATTCTGAGCCCTGACACAGCATTATTGAAAGAAGTGACGCCGTCAGTCTTCGCGTTCGGAGGCTGAGTCACAATCCTTGGATGAACACGACGCCATGTTTCTGATCTCACCTTAAACATGTCTCTGTTAAGACAGAAAACAGGGTTGTACACAAAAAGATGGAAGACTTTTCAGCAAAGAAATCCAAGCGCATCACCATTTCAGTGATGGGACTTGAACAAGTTAGTTACGATTAATTCATTACAACAAAAATCATTTCATTTAATTCAACAGTTTGCCCTCCAGACAACAGGGAACCTTTGTGAGTAATGCAGTGATATCACCTGTTGGGCCTTGTCACGCACTATATGTTGTGCCAGCGCATTGATCTGTCTGTCTAAGATTGGCGCTCCGACCGCTTGCTAGTGAAGTTGTGTTGTACGAGCTCTGCCTCTGTTTGGATTATTTGGAAAGACACCACAGTGCTGGAGTTCCTGCTCCGCTGATCACACTGATGCCCAAGACACGTCGCAGCTCGGATGATGAGAACAACAACAAACATGGATATATATATATATATATATATATATATATATATATATATATATATATATATATATATATATATATATATATAAACATTGATATCAAAACCATTTGTCATGACTAAAAACCACAGAAGGCGAAAAGACGTATAAAATTATTTATCTGAAGCAGCTTCGGAACAACTACAGTCATCAAGAAATTTAAAATCCAGTGGTCTTCTTATTAGATCTTTAAATATGAAAAGTGCAACTACTATGGAAACATCTTCATTGTAGTAAAAATATTCAGTAAAATCAAGACAAGTATATTTCCTTCATTACAAAGCTGAGGTGACAGACGTCAGCGAGGCCGATCAATTCTACATCACAAGGATTGGTGGCGTGCATGTCAGCGCCCGAGCTTCTCTCTCCTGGTTCCCATGGCTCCACCTCTTCACAGAAGGAACTTCTGAAACCACAAAAACAATAGCTCTTGATCTGGGCACGCTTTAAAGATCAATTTATTTGGACTCCGTCGGTGATTTATGAACAGAAGCTACACACTGGTTCACGCATTACAGTTCACGATTCTGAGACATGTATGATACAATAATAAATATTAATAACTGAACAGCCTGTCATTTATTTTATCCACCACACTGTGTATTAAATAGACGCTTTGTTTGGTATTTGTGATATTTCAAAATAAATTTTACACACTTGTGTCATGGTTCTTATGTGCTACTACTATTATTATTAATATCATCAGTTAAAATCTTTAATAATAGAATTTTTGATTTTTGCACATCAGGTCGGGACAAACACGGTGGTCCAGGAGGTTGTCGGTTCCCATCCCACTCTGCCACCCACTGAGAAATGGACCTCCAGCTGCATGACTCACAGCTGCAGGCGCTCACCTGCAGCAGGACGGCAGACACCACGGCCAGCACGGCCAGCAGGGCCAGCCGACCCAGGCGGCCCAGGTCGCTGAGGATGAAGAAGCGAGCCCAGCCCAGCTTCTTGGGAGTGTGAGGTGGGTAGCGCATGCTGTTCACTCCCTCCATCTTCAGCTGCTTGATGAGACACGCCCTCAGGTGGCTGAGCTGGTCGAAGGTGAACTTGCCGTGGTAGCAGCCCATTCCGCTGTTACCTGCACGTCACAGACAGACAGACAGACAGACAGACAGACAGACAGGACTGACGTGAGGCGAGACGCCATGTTTGGGCTGATGTTAGGAGAGGAGATGTCAGGGAACGACAGCAGCTACTTCCTGCTGTGGCAAGGCTCCACAAAATGCCTTCATTATCATCTTGGTGCAGACAAAAATGATGTAGTAATAATAGAGGTGGAACTTCAATGAGTTAGTTATGATTAATCAATTACAACAAAAAAAATGTGTAAAGAAATATTTAAGCATTTCATCACTTTAATTGAATTGGACAGTTCTCTCTCCAGACAACAGGGACCCTCTGTCAGTGCAGCAGTTCCTGCTCCACTGCTCCCACTGATGCAGCAGACACGTGGCAGCTAGGATGAGAACAACAACAACAAACATGGAGGAATCCTCCCTGAACCAAAGCAAACTAAAGCAGCTGTTTGCTTTGGTTCAGGGAGGTTTTTCACTCCACAATGTCCAGGGTTTCCACCACTCTGGATGGACTTGACATTCTTAGACAAATATTTTCAGGACATGAAAAGAGCCCTAGTCTAAATAAGGTGATATAAAGACTTGACTATAGTCACCATGGTGGTTTATTGTGCTGTTGTCAAACTGATGCAAAACAAACCATATGTTGTTCTTTAACTATCTGTATGGCTCCACCATTGGATTCAGTCATAGACCACAATCATTCACACTGAAAAATGTGGCTTCTTCTGGCAAATATTCTTGTACCAGTGAACTGCGATAAATTGAGATGAATAAATCTCTAATTAATTAGATTCGTTTTTTAAATCAAATCCCACACCTAATTAATTAAGTAGAATATGAGCGACTCGGAACGTTGGGTTTGAAGTACATCAAGCAAAAGTTTCCTGCGGTTCCAGGTGTGACGATGGGATCAAAGCCTCCAAGTTCTTACCGACTCCACCGAAAGGCAGCGCGCTGACCGAGTAGTGGACCAGGCAGTCGTTGGCCACCATCCCTCCACTAGAGGTCTCACTTTCAAACTTCTGGATCACCTTCAGGGGAGAAGAGGAGCGATGAGCGCCACGGCTGCCAGACTGGTCCAGCTCCTCCCTCGACACCATCATGACCACACAACCTTGTTGTCTGCTGTGAAGACGTAGAGAGCCAGAGGTTTCTCTCCTTTATTGATGAAGCGGATGGCTTCCTCCAGGCTCTTGACGGGCAGGATTGGAAGCAGCGGCCCGAAGATCTCGTCCTCCATCACCTTGGCGTCCGGCTTTACGTCCCTCAGGACCGTTGGAGCTGTGAGGCGTATCTGGAGGTGAGATTCCGAATGCTGGCGGGAGCAGATGAGATTGTTACCTATGTAGCAGTCGGACTCGTCCGTCTCTCCCCCGAAGGCCACTTGGCTGCCCTCCATCATGGACATGATCCTCTTGAAGTGGCGCTGGTTGATGATGCGTCCGTAATCCGGACAGGTCTTTGGGTTGTCCGTGTAGAACTCCTGCCAAGAGAACATCTCAGCTGCCAGGATCTCCATCAGCTCCACCTCACGCTGAGACTCACCTTGACAGCGTTCTTGATCTCCTGGATGACCCGGTCCTGCAGGCTGGGGTCACACAGGATGTAGTCTGGGGCGATGCAGGTCTGCCCACAGTTGGTGTACTTCCCCCAGGCCACACGCCTTCAAGCAGAACTGGGAGTTTACGCCAGATCAACTGGAGGGAGAGGCCCAGCCCAGGCTCTGACCTGCAGGCGATCTGAAGGTCACAGTTCTTGTCAATGTAGCAGGGACTTTTGCCGCCCAGCTCCAGTGTGACGGGGGTCAAGTTTTTGGCGGCGGCCTCCATGATGATCTTGCCTACTGGACTGCTGCCTGTGTAAAAAATGTGGTCAAACCTCTGCCGCAGCAGCTCCTGGGTCTCGGACACGCCCCCGGTCACCACGGGGTAAAGCTCCTGCAGGTGAGGGTCAACAAGGTCAGGACACCCCAAACACATGACGACCTGACCAGCAATTCTTCAGAACAGAAACACGAGACTTCAGGTCGTAATGCTACGGCTCACTAGTCTCATGAAAAAGCCCTGCACAGACTGGGATTAAAGGTCTGAAACACGCAGTATAAATGCTCATCATTTGACACTGACGATGAGGGCGGTCCATTACAAGTGTAATCGCGATTAATTGAATTGAATCTGCGATTAATTGCGATTAAAAATGTTGCTCTACTGACAGCCCTAGTCAGGATTTCAGCGTGTATGACACCAGTCTTACTTTGTCGATGTAAACTGGCAGCAGGTCCTCCATGACTCTGGACGTGTGAACGCAGACCTCGGACGGCTTCACCACCACAGCGTTACCTGCGGGCACGTTCAGAGTCGGGTTGAGAGGTGACACGCCGCCATGACCTTCACCTGAAGCTTTGCTTCTCTCCTGACAGTAGTGGCCTGCGGAGCTGAAGTCCAGGGCAACTGAGGAACTTGCGGTTGTCTGAATGTGACATCGAGCCTGCCGTCGTACTCATCGTGGCGTCACGCACACTTAACACCTGGGTGTTAGCGAGGACCGTCACACACAGACAGAGCAAATGAGTCACTATCAGACGCCTCGTCCGTCCTTGTTCTTTGAGCTGGGACTGATAGGAACTGAGTTGGGAAACTCAGTTTGAATGTTATACAACATCTTCTGAAGAGAACCATCATAGCTGATGGTGAGTGAAGAGTCAGCGCCATCATGAGGGACCAATAATCTTCTTCAAGATCATAAGACTTTGCGGGGACAATGGGATCTGTGCACAACACTGCTGCGACTGAGGTGTTGGGTCACGTAGACACACTTGTCCTTCCTGTTTAAAAGCTACACCTCCATCAGCTGCATCCTGGGAGCGGGGCTGCCCCGGTGCAGCGCTCAAAGCCCAATGTAACACGTCACCGCTCAGAGCCACACAGTTGCAGCGCATCACGACGCAGGTCCAAGTCCACCTCAGAAGGGAGTGGTGAAGTCAGGTTGCATCACACTCTACGCTTTCACCCACTCCGCCCCTCAACCTCACCTCTGCCACCTCAAACCACACATCATCCAAACCTAGCTCTTCTGCATGCGACACTTGGCGTGTTCAGACTTTTATCACTGTTTTAATCATATTTGAATTATCTGTTTTATCATCCATTAATCACTGCGTCTCCTCTTTTTATTTGTTATTTGTTTGTTCTTCTCTATAATGTTTCAATATTCATGTGAATTTGTGAAATAGTTTCTCTTTTTATATATTATATTTTAACTCATGTTTTATGACTTGGATTCCCAGGCATCAGAGACAGATCAGCTGCCTTTTTTTCTTCTCTCTTTTAGTCGCCACCACCACTTCAGCAGTAACTATTGCATTTTTTTTTTGCCCACCTCTGGGTCAGCTGCTCTCCACTACAACACTTCCTGTAAGCAGTCTCCTCAGTTAGCCCCGCCCACATGTGTATCAGCGACAGCGACGGCAGGACAGTACCGGCAGCGATGGCTCCGATCAGCGGCTGGATGGTGACGGCCCAGGGGTAGTTCCACGCCCCGATGACCAGCACCACGCCCAGGGGCTCTGGCTTGATGTAGACGGTGTCGGAGAGTGTCATCAGGTTCTTCTCCACGGGCCGAGGCTTGGCCCAGTCCTTCAGCTTCTTGATGGCCAGGCCGATCTCCTCTTCCAGGCCCAGAGTCTCGTACATCTGCGTCACCACCTCGCTCTGCACAGACGGAACCATCACCGAAACTGCCGTTGGTGCTGAGACCAAGGTCCTTGAGACTCGCTCCTGAGCTCATCACTCACTTATTATGGGATGTATTTGTAGGACCTGGCGCGCTCACCTTGTTCAGGTCTTTCTTGATGGCGTCAGAAATCTCCTTCTGTCGTTCCTTGAACAACCTGAGCAGGTTCTTCAGCTGGAAAATTCTGTACTCCAGAGGCTTGGACCTGCCGGTCTCGAAAGCCTTCCTGGCACGAGCCACCGCTTGCTGCTCCCGAGACATGCTGGACAAAGTGAGGCCCCGTCATTGGCTTTCACATGACAAATTAGAATTCTACTACGAATAATAATAACAATAATAATAATAACCTTAATAAGCGTGTTATTATGTATTCCAGAATAATGATCTGCTGTGTGACGTCACCACCAGGCAACTGTGGTCTAACATTTCTGCAAACGGCTTGCAGATTGAGGATCCCAAGAACGGCGGGAAGTTTCTGAACTCCATCAGCAACTATGAACCACGTGAACTCGACAGAGCAGCCGCAACTGAACCGACCGTTCACGTTTAACAACACGGTCAAAAGGGCTTCTCATCGTCCCTCTGACTCTCTGACGTAATCACCGTCTTGCACAACCTCCAATGAATCATTTGAATTCCGATTTAAAATCGTGTTAAATCTTTTGTGCCTGTCACTCAAGGCAACTTGGGAAAATATATAAAACACGGAAATTATATGTAAATGAATCGAGAATCATCCATATTAAATAATCGGATCAAGCATAGTTGAATGATAGTTGACTAGTAATAACTGCCATTGAGTGTATCGCAGCGTTTCTGCCTGCATTAAGGAGTAAACTGGACGGTTCTTCTTGGGTCGTTAAACCCTTTATTGTGGTGTCAAAGCGGGGCGCTAACGAGCCTCCGCGGGCGCTCGAGGCTGGCGCCAGTAAACAGACCGCTTCGAAGCCGAGTCCCGTTATATGAGAAGGTATCAGGGTCCAGGGTAATAACAGGCAGGGTTTGAGTCCACTGCCCCGGCGGTGTCTGGCCTCCCTCCCCGGTGCTCCACGGCTCTCTCCCCCCGCAGCAGCGAGCTTGAATTGCGGCTTCATGGTGGACAACGCTGGAGCCTCGTGTCCGGCCCGTCCATCCTAACCGAGGCATATGGGAGACGAGACGTGTCGGTGACCACCTACCTGGAACGCTGTGAGGCTTGTGTGGAGAGTCGAGGTGGTCCGCAGCGGAGAGGCCGGAGACTGACACCAGCCGCGGGGACTGCGCTTCCTCCCGGCCCCGTTAGATCACTCCTCCCCCAGGGGCCGGACTCCCAGCCTCGGGCCAGGCGCGTGCGCTCGAATGCCCGAGAGGTCAACTTCGCTTGGGCTTGGAAGGCACCACTCGACGGCTGTATCCGTGAAAATGTCAGTTTTATTAGCCACTATCAAACATTAGATATGTGTTTTAACTGAGTAAGATACATATGTAAACCAGTGTTTTATCTTCTCTATAATTACGTCTTTAAATGCACAGAAGGCCACAGTGAACCATCTAGCTGGATATCTTGAAAATAACCTCTTATTACACTCCAAAAATGTTTGTGTTGAGTTGAAATTATGAGGTGTGTTTCAAGAAACTCATTTGGCAGTATAATGTGATGAATAGACTTATGAGATCTAAGAGAATAAGACCTCCGTGTCATTCAAATGCATCTCTCATATATACTGTACTTAAGACTAGCATTCAGGGTTGTTTGGCTTTTGGTCAGTTCTTGATGTCAATGCAATCCAGAACAACTCACGCATGTTCAGGAGATAAAAATGTAGAGGTTGGATATTTAAAAAATGAAACAACTGATGACAAATAAAGCACTGTATTATTAGTGACTCGCTGTTTTCCTAACTAAACTGTTGCCTGATGTATACTGGAGTAAATAGCACTAAATAGCACTAGCGGCGTTAGCAGATCTAACAACACAGATAGAGTTGAATGAGTTTAAGATGACAGTATAGAGTTCCTGACATGATTCCATGGAGGCAAAAATGTGAAAAGTGAAGTGTCAAACGTATAAGTAACAGTAGCTGTAAAGTGATATTAGCCCGGTAAAATTCTCTCAATGTTTCTCCAAATGACCAAAACAAGTGTGTTGTGTTGTGGAGATGGTCGCTTCATGTTCTCAGTGGGAAGTGTTGTCCATTGTTGGCCTCCAAAACAGTGGCCCGGGTCTCTTTGGTGGTGTGAGAAATCCAGTCAGATTTCAGAATCAGCTTTATTGCCATGGTCAGTGGGGATCTCCCAACTAGGAAAGAGCTCTGGAATAACGCACAGTCAAAGATAAAATACAATAAAAAATCATTATGTGGAGCAGTTTAGCTTCCTTGATCAGGGATCGCCGGCTCAGACTCGCTGAGGCTCTGTCTTCTCTGCAGCTGAGGCTGAGGTCTTGCTCGGCTGGAGATTCGTGTCTCATCCATCACGTCTTCTGCAGAGTGGGTGTATCACCTGGAAACTTGGAGTCCTCCTGGTGCTGCTGTAGATGACAGGAAATGTGGAAGCAGTTTCCACATCAAACAGTGTTTGTGTATTGTGAGGCACGTAGGTGTGGGAGTAGAGGCTGCCTTCACACATCCCAGCCAGCCGGATATCAGAGAGGAGCGCTGCTCTGTGTTTGCTCACATCACCAGAGTTTTCAGGCCAAGTAGGAGAGATGCGCTTCCTGTACACAGCTGAGATGAAGAGAACTACTGTTGAGGACAAGAGCTGTGTGGCTGGACTGAGACTCAGATCTCAGCACACAGTTATGTAGTTCACTGACAAATGTGGTCTTTTCCCACAAGCTCACATCAGAGTCAGAGGTGCACTTTGGGCTACGTGTCTTTGTTAGTCGGTCAAAGGTCAATGAGAGCATTGTTATCTCAGCACTTAAGATCTATCTCTTGCTAGCTGGTATTAGCACCAGTAGGAATGGTTTTCTCACTGGTTTGTTGACGCTATGTTCATAATAATAATAGTGAAGGTTTCTTGACATATTGATCCGCACCAAGAGCTCCACAGAAGAAAGTTTGGCCTTGCTCCACCACCAATGTGGACAGCAGAACTCTCAAAGTTTGGAGGTTATTATGGGAATGCAGCCCTATAAAAGATTTAACGGAGGAGGTCAGAGTTATGCCGAGTCAGGTCTGAGTTATCTGACTGAACATCTAAACACGGCCTCTTTATTCTAGCTATTTAATCTCAATGCTCAACACTAATATTCTCCTGTGATTGTCGCAGCACTTTGGGTGTTTCATACTAAGAAGCACCACATGATGTAAGAGGCTTCTCCTTCCATCCAGCGTTGCAGCTGTAACCTGTTGTGATCTGCGTGTGCTCTGTTTTCATGTGGACAGTCATTGAAATGATGGTTGAATAAAACAGTCCAAATGATGTGCCCTGTTTTTAGCCTCCAGCTTCCTCTGCCTCTCCGTTCATTTGTCTGCACAGTCCAGGAATATTGCCCCTGCAGGACAACGAAGTGTGACTCAATAGACTTTGACCCTCCGGCTGCTCCTGTTGCATTCTGGGATCAGTGAAACGGTAAACAGAGAGAACATTTGCAGAGAACATTTTACGGCCATTGTGGGGTTGACCAGTTGCCCACGCCTTTCACTCAGTCAAGTAAAGTCGAGGATATTCAGCAGCCACGTCTTGTAACGGAATCACCTCGCCATCTACTGGCAGTGACGAGCAAACTAAAACGTTTTACCTTGACGGTGAGTTTGATCACAGGAGCTGCATTTATAACGATATTATTATTATTATTATTATTATTATTATTATTATTATTATTATTATTATTATTATTATTATTATTATTATTATTATTATTTTGTAAATAAATTAAATCATCTTTAAATTTAAATGTATTTATTCCCAAGCACATTTCATTTTAAGGTGTTGACGTGAGTACACTAATTCTGCGATGTATTGACAATTGTATTTCTTATATTTGCGACAAAATGTTAGGCGTTGCAATTACTTTCACAACCATTAATCCACAATAAATGCGGTCACTATTTTATGCACTTGTACTCATGTATGCTTCGCTTTTACCATTATCAAATATTCAAAGACATAAAGAAAAAGAAAACTAAATGTGCACACACATACACTCATTTTTAAACATTAAACACTTTTAAACATAAAAATGTGACTACAGGGTCGTGGGAAACTGTTATTATCAATTATATATATTATATTATATATATATTATTATTATTATTGTTATTTGTTTCGGTTGTTATTTCACATGTGGGTCGTATCACACAGGATGTCGCCCTAAAGAGGCCAGATTCTTGTTAGCTGTTTATCGTGTGTTCACGACTCATGATGTTAGTTAAATGAGGAATTCAGCTCAATTAAATGCGTGTTTCTTTCATGAACAAAAACATGATCGACTGTCGCAGAAGGTGAGCGCTCGTGACCTGGTATCGAGGACCCATCAGCTTCAGCAGGTATCGATTGATCACGAACTTCTGGAGAAGCTCATGCGACGGTGACGATCGATTGATTGATGGGAAAGTCTGAGCCCATCAACACTAACGACCCGGGATTAAGGTCATCCGAAATATTGTCCAGGGTCACGTGCCTCGCTCGGGTTCGTGTAATAGCGTGTTGTTGTTGTTCGAGGCCTGGCGCGCAGACTGTCCGGTGTTTTGAAGTCTGGATCGTGTGGAAGCGACCAGGAAGAAGGAGATGCTTTATCACCTCGAGCCGGAGCGGACTGGCCTTCACACTCCTCCAGAGGCTTCAATACACGTCCACTACACACGCGCCAGCTCAGGTGGCGCTGCAGGAGGCGCGGATGCGGCGCAGACCTGGGAGTGAAGGGTGAACGGTATCTCGGAGCCTGGGCAGACAATAGGGCCATTAGCGGGCCATCATGGGCCACTCTGCCAGGCACTCGTCGGTGGGTGCTCAGCACATCAAAGGCAAAAGGTGTGAAGACATCAGCGCTGTTTTGGGGGCGGCGGGGGCCCGGGGTCTGAGGGTCGGTTTAAAAACCTGCACAGGGCCACAGGAGTCAGTGAGGAGGACGTCGACCTGAAGACATGGCTTTTGATCTGGACTTCTTCGGAGAGTTCCTGGAGACTTCGTTCTACCCCGAGCAGCCGTGGGCCCCTGCCCCCGTGGGAGTCTCTCCACACCTGGACAAGAGGAGCGGAACCCAGGGCGCCAAAGACGGTGAGTTCTCTTGGTTCCATCGTGTTGCAGGCGCTTCTTGCTTTCGGAACCTCGCTGACTGGACCGTGTCTTTCTCTCGATCAGGGTCACTGAACGCTCCCAAATCCACGGACCCCCTGCGCCGCCGGAAGCGCACCACCTTCAGCAGGTCTCAGGTGGCGGAGCTGGAGAGAACCTTCTGCATGACCCAGTACCCAGACAGCAAGACCAAGCTGAGCCTGGCCATGAGGACTGGACTCCCGGAGACTAAAATCCAGGTAAATTTGACGGCCGCCTTTCACCGCCTCAAAACTAGTCCACTTTTATACCGAACTACTCACGGAATTTTATTTCGAAAAGAAATTCCTGAAGAGGATTGTTACTTGATGTATTTATTGTACGGTTAATATGTCGACTGAACACAACACAACTCGAAAATGCGGTTCTTGATACAAAGAGAGTCCAGCAGGGGGCGCACAACGCCAGGAGATCTGGAAGTGGAGATGCAAACAAGTGACATTTCGAATCAAACTGTAACAGACGACTGACCAAGCACCGTAGCTCATCGTGTCCCTCTTTCACCAGGTCTGGTTCCAGAACCGGCGCGCTCGCTACTTCAAGAGTAAGAAGAAGTCCCGAGAGGTCCAGAGGGCTCAGACTCATCCCTACCTCAGCTACCAGACCGGCAGCCCTCCGTTCTTCCACCCGGCTCCCGCTTTCCCGGCCACCTCCAGCCCCGGCTCGCTCCTCTCGGGCTACCCTGCCATGTGCGCCCCTCAGGCCGCCCTCCAGAGCGCGCCCGTGCTCCACCAGCAGCTTCCGGATTTCGCCCAGTACTTCCAGGACGGGTTCGACGATCTGGGTCGGATCACTGAAGACCTCCAGGCTTTCCTGCAACCTGCTGCTCACCCACAGGAAGTGGAGCCTCGGCAGGGCGAGCGCAGCCACTCCGGGACCGAGGACTCTTTGGACGATCTGTCCGACTTGTGCTTCAAGGACCTTTGTGATTTCAACCTGTCGGATCTGGACCTGTCTGCTGCGATGATCGATTATCTGATGGACTGATGCTGCACTTTCGCCCACTTTTCACCAACGCGCACGTTACTAGAGTATTTATGGCGACTCCGCCGTTCTACGTATTTATTGTATATCCACACAGTATATCACACTGTAGAGCATTTATCCAAATAAAGACGATATTGCATATGAAAACACGTGATTCTCCGGGGTTCGTTCATATTCCCAACTGCCGCTCCCGTCATCACCCGGCGCCGTGGCTTAGTTGGTTAAAGCGCCTGTCTAGTAAACAGGAGATCCTGGGTTCGAATCCCAGCGGTGCCTTTTCTTCCTTCGAGACATGTTCTTCATCGCTCTGAGACGAAGCCGTGACGTCAAACTTGGTTTGTTAGAATAATTTCATACTGCAGATTTTTACAATCTCGTATTCACCGAAGTAGAAGTCACGTTTGAAAACCGAAAAATACTGCCGCCCTGCTTTAAAACCCATTCACAGACAAACAAACCACCAACTAATATTCCATAAAAAGCGTACTTGAACGTCAGTATGATGCAACTTTTCATTGTTACGCTATTCACTAGTTGCAGCTATAACCACTAGGAGGGAGCATGGTGCCCCTTTAGGCGTTAAACATGCCATCAAAACGGTTTTGGCTTGAATGGTTTAGTTTTGAAGCAGTTGAGAATTTAGATTTTAATACAAAGAATAGTTTATGAAAGCAACAATTAAGCCGACACACCTCCCACGTTGACTGGACGGAGAGCTTCCGGGAGCTCGTGCATGCGTGTGTGTGAGAGAGTCACATAGACAGAGAGTGTTTCAGATGTCGCATTTATTGATCAAGCACACACTTTTCTCATCACTGAGGTCAAAGGTCAGCGGTTATTTACAAGCACGGTGGCGCGTCTGACTCTGGAGACAGCTGGGACATCTCCATCTCCTCCACAGCTGCTGGGAGCTGCTCTCCCCTCCTGCCCCTCCACACCAGCACCAGCCCCACCACCCCCACCACGCACAGCATCTGCATCAGCACCGCAGCACTGAGGAGCACGGACCTCAGCAGGTGGTGATCCTCCTCTGGCTCTCTCAGCTTCACCAGGGTCTCAGAGCTGAACACACAGCTGTAGCGGCCTCTCATCACCACACACCAGACCTGTCCACTGTCCTGCAGAGAGACGTTCCTCATCACCAGGCTGCTGCCGGAGAGATGCACGTTGTCTGGTCCATGATTCTCATGAACATAAGAGACTCGTCCTCTGGTTCTGTTGGACCTCATGAACCACTGAACCCTATCAGTCTGATTCCAGTTCCCACAGTGGAGCGTGAGGTCCTCCCCCTCAGTGAAGAGCTGCGCAGCAGGAGGCTCAGGCCCAGGACACACGTACAGGACATAACTCTCATCGCCAGCATCACCGAGGAGACAGGTGTATACACCTGTGTGGGCCAACGTCACAGATGGAAGCATCAGAGTGGAGTTGAGACTCACTGTCTCAGACCTCAGTGGATTCCACATCCTCCACCTGTATGTTTGGCTCCTGCTGCCGTCAGAACAGTTCAGCTCCAGACTCTCTCCCACCCTGCGCAGGATCAACTCTGCTGAGACTTGAACATGGAAACGACTGTGATGGTGGCATCTGAGCTGCTGCTTCACCAGACAGTAGTAGGTGATGTAGTCACCAGCAGGTCTGTCTGCAGTGACCAGGAGGGAAGGTTTGTTCTGCAGCTGCTCCACTTTGTGCTCTGGAGGTGTTCTATCATGAATGGAGACTAATCCGTCTGAAGTGAATCTCCAATGGGCCCAGTGAACACTCTGGTTTGGTCCCACCCTGTCACAGCTCAGCTCCACTGTCTCTCCAACAGTCAGCTCCACAGACTCATGACGTATCATCTTCTGGCTGTCACACACGAGGAGCGTGGAGTTCCTGTCCAGGGTCACCCTGCCCTGAGTCCAGCACTGCTGCTGGTACTGACCCGAGTGGGAAACATCCAGAGGGTCTAGCTTATAATAGGAGGCTGAAGAGTTGAAGAGGAGCCGCGTCCCCTCAGCGGTCCATCTGGAGACGGAGCAGAAGTCAGCAGTGTCGTCCAGGGGGAAGCGATGTTCCCTCCCTGCTGGCCTGATGATCTGAGCGTGGATGTTGGAGCAGAGCAGCAGCAGCAGCAGCAGTGCAGCCATGGTGATGTCTGGGAGAGACTCTGCTGCGACGGCTGCTCCATCCTCTCTGTCTCAACACCATCAGCAGGACGTGACGAGAGGAACACTTCCTGTTCGCTTTATCAGGTGTGAGGAGCGGAGGCAGGAAAGCAGCATCAGACCAACTCACGGATCCGTTATTCACGTGTCTCATATACATGGAAGCGAAGCTGCTCACAAAATAATTATGGCTTTTTCAATGAATGAATCAAAAAATTCTTGCTTTCATTCAGTGGTTTAATTTATTTGTGCATAATGCATATTTTTGCATTCTTCTCACCTGTGCACAATTGTTTTTATTTTTAGTTGTCACTAGCGTTGAGGTGGTTTGTGTTGGTTCTACCCATTTTGTATCTCAGTCTATGTTTGAATTCCATTGCAAAAACAGCCCTCAAGACACTGACACACACACAGAGCGGAGAGTATGAACCTGAGCAGAGATGTGTCAGAGGTGTGAGGATGCTAACGTTAGCCTGGATGCTAGCCCACTGTTGTTTGTTCAGAAGAAATCCAAACCTACTGCTGAACACCCATGTTGTATTGTTCATGTTGTGGGACACGGCGGAGCATTTGGCTCGCTGACGTGTGACGCCAGAGAGAGTCAACAGAGGGAAGAGTGGTCCTGGCTACTAACATGTCCCTGTTGTCCTGTCCAACATTGTTGTGAAATCAAGTCCTTTGGTCTCCTGGACATCTCTCCACACTTCATCTTCCCACTTGGTTTCAAGTCAGCTCCGGAGCTCCCTGGGTTTGAAGGGTTCTTTTCAAGTGGTGAACGGCCAGTGAGGAGGAGTGGGACACACCACACTGACACGTGAGGCGCAGAGCCCGGGGTTAGGGTCAAAAACAAGTATTGGGGGGAGAGATAGGACACAGCCTATGTGTGATTCATTTGCCCTTAACAGAGCGTTAAAAATTTGACTGACAGCCTTATTTAATATACAAAGATTCTGCACAAGTTCTCCTGTTATGTATCTCATGTGTGCAACGTTGCATAATTCTGATGCCAGTTTGGGAGGCGGAGGACAGACTTAAGATAAAAGGCTGTGAAATAAAAGAGACTTTGGACTGTAAACTGAATAATCATGAACGTTTTAGCTTACACTAAATGAGATGCGCCAGTATAGTAGTAGTCAATATTAATGATATCATAATTACGTGGTGATAAAGTAGGTCAAATCCAATCACTGTTGGAGCTAAAGGTACGTCCATGACATAATTTGGATTTCATAATGTCCTCCTGCCTATTATCTGCACACCCTGACACAATCCTGCGTGGACTCCAGACCCCAAACATGTAGGTCAGGGTCAGTCATGCTCAGCTGCGACGTACACAACCTATGTCCTGTTTTTTTCCCCTCAGCCTATGTGTGGGATTACATCAGGGCTCACCTCTCAACCTGTTCTTCCTGTTGCTGTGGTGATGCAGAGCCAGACAGGCCGCTGATGTTTGATGATGATGTAGTGACTTGTTGTCGGAGTAAGGAGGAAAGGAACAAAAGTCAGTGTGTGTGATTAAGAGGAAGAAGAGTTAAGAAAGCAGAGGACATGACCAACTTGGAGTCTCATATCAGAGTGAAAGGAAGAGCTCAAGGGAGGCGAAGAAGAGAGTGCAGACAGGGGGGTTTAGGTCAGAATGTTACAGAGCCTTGACTTCCTCTGATGCAGCTCCACACTGCGAGTCCTTGGGGCAGCGACCTGGCCGAGCCGCCTGGCCGACGGTCTTCTGTTTTAAAGCATCAATATACTGTTGGCTTCAGACTTCCGCCCCAGTGACTTGTGACATCAGTTGTTTCTGTGATTCATCCTGTTTTAACTGTTTGATTCAGCGACTCGTAATGAGCTGCCCAAAACATGTCACAGAGTTGCCATGTAGCTAAAAGTGTCGCGACATTAGTGGTCAGTTCAGCACTTCTGATCCTGTCAGTCACAGAGACGTCTGACACTCGGATATTTATTAAGGAGAAATGGTTACAGGTCTATATGTTCAGAAGTACTTGAATGGCGTTCTAAACCAGAAAAAGACTTTTATTTGCGCTGCTTCTCCCCTCTGAGCGTCGGCCGCCCCTCAATCCTGGCAGCCTAGCCAGTAGGTGGCGATGGGTCGGGGGTACGGGGGGCTCACGCGGTCCACTCGCTTGGTCTTCAGATTCACTCTGTAGTAGTTAGCTGTGAGCACAGCGAGGAACACATTCAGACTCACACAAACTCCTGATACACTGCAAAGAATGGACTGTCTCCTAAATAGGAGCAGCCATGTTTGTGGTCGCCGTGTCTGTTCGTCTCCACTAACATCTGCGTTCATTGTCAGCCTTTTAAAAACAAATCAATACCTTTCTTGAAGAAGTAGACGTGTTGTGCAGGCGTGCTCATGGCGTCTGGAAGGAGGGGCGGGCTGTCGTAGTCGTCCAGGCTCCAGTCGGACCAGTCGTAATCCAGAATGAACTCGCTGGAGAACAGGCTGCAGCCGTTCTTGCGCCTCTGCCTCTGCCTCCTGCTGGGCCTCTTCCTCATGCTCCCACGCCTCCTCACCGGCGGCAGCGTGGGTCTGGGAGCCCGATAGACCTGCCCCACGATGGCGGCGTCCACTGGAGGCTTGAACCCGGACCAGTCCCTGCTGATGAGGCGACCCCGCTGCAGCTGGCTGCTACCTGAGGAGCGTCAAGCTTTATCCGACAGTCAGGTCAAGGCAAGTGCTCTGAGCGGCGGTTCTCACTGTGGCCCCCGAACAGCTCCAACAGGAGCGACTCCCAGCTGGGCTCGTAGAGCTCGGCGTACCGGCTGAAGAGCAGGGACGGGACGAGCTGCACGCACTCGGCGTGCGAGGGCTGCTGGCTGAACTCGTACTGGTAGTACTGGTCACCTGGAGGCCAAGAGACAACAACTGGGGTGAAGGGAGAATTTCTGTCGTCGTCAGTCATGAAAAAAAGGCGCCGCTTCAGCGCTTTAGCTCAGCTTTCACTCGTTACATCAGAGGGAGAAGTCCATCAATCAAAGCCGATTTGGTTCGGAAGTCAGATAATGCTTGGATTAAATATTAACCAAATGAAAACTCTGCAGGTTTTATTGACGCTACTTTGACTGTGGTACCTTTGAAGAAGTACGCCCTCTCTCTGCCGCGGTGATTCGGCGCCGGTAGCGCAAACGCCGCATCGATGTTGTTGGGCACGTTGTCGAAGCCGACCGAGATGTCCCGAGGGTAGTCCTCATCCAAGAGGTCGCCGTCGAACCTCCAGTACTGGCTCCCCTGCGGAGGAGCGGAGCAGACAGTGAGGCTGGCGACACAGGCTCCACACGCTGGGCCCGCACCTTGAAGATGTAGGTCTTCCCCTGGCAGTTGATGCGAGTGAAGGCGGCGTCGATGGGTCCCGCCATGCCCCACACGTCCTGGATCAGCTTAGGGTAACCAGGAAGCACCGAATCTTCATCCAGCTCAAAGAAATACTGACCTGGGGGGACATCTACATCTGATCACCTCGTCCCTGCCTGTCATTTGGCTGAAGTGTGAAGGTGAACTGAACCTCTGAATGCAAAGGTGGATCCGTTCTTCAGCTGCAGGAAGGCGTCGAAAGGTCGCCCGCTGCATTTGTCGGCGTCAGGGTCCATGGTTGGTGTCGGGGCAGTGGTGGGGGGTGACGCCGCCGTGGTGGCGGCGGGCGTTGGCAGTTCAGTGGTGGGCGCCGAGGTCGTGGACGGCGTGATCGCAGTAGCTACCTCTGGAGAGGTGGTGGTAGCCGTCACTTTGGTGGTTGAAACGTCCTCCACTTCAGCAAAGGTGTCTCCGCGTGCTACTGTAACAGCGAGGACTCAGTGGAGGCACAGCACACGCCGTCACACCTTGCGCGCCCTGCACTCACTCTTTTTGGGACAGACGGCGTTGAAGTCGGAGCAGCAGCTCCCGTAGTAGACGCACATGGAGTCGCACTGACACTTCCGCTGCTGATCGAAGGTGCCGCAGCGGTTCGCGCAGGACTCTGAGGCCGGAGAGAGCAGGAGTCGGTGTCACTGCTCCACACACGTGTGAGCAGCGAGGCGAGTGAGTGGCCCACATGGGGCCGCCATTTTCTGTGCTCACTTCCAAGTCACTTTTCCTATTGTGTTTCTGCTATTTTGTTTTGTGACTTACTGATTCACTATTTGTTAGCATTTTAGAGTCACTGTGTTTCTGTAAGTTTGAGGATTTTTTTTTTAATGTAATTGTCTTTTCCCAATTTTTTCCTTCACCTACGACTAACCCAACACATAATTTATCTATTTACTATTTTAATACATGACACATATCTTTCACTGACAATGCTTTGTCCGGGATTTCTGATTTATTTTCTGCAACAAACCTATCATATTTTCTTAATGCCTTAGTTTGTTGTGTCTCTGTTAAAGTGTCTTTACTCACTGAATTCAGTCCTTTAAACTTAATTTGATCATTTGCACAGAGATACATCTCCTGGCTCGGAGTTCTACGTCTTTATATCTTATATTTCCGTGAAAATATTTGTTGAAGGCTGTTTGAAGGAGGTTGACATGAATTACTGACCTGCTATTGACGCTACAGAGGGAAGCCTAACAAGGGCTTGACCTAAGATTCCTGTATTATATTGCTCACAAAGTTACATGTAACTTCCTTAAACTAAGTTGTTTTCCTGCTGATTGTCTACCGAAGTGGCGCTGCGAGCTCCGTGTGGACTGACGTTTGAATTGGGACTCACCCTCGGCAGCGAAGGCCGCGTCCTGCAGCAGGGCGAGGAGCAGCAGAACCAAAAGCGCCTTCATCCTCCGCCACTTGGTAAAGGACTGAACCACAAAGCGGCGTGAGCTGAGACGCGTGCGGCTTGTTGACCACTCTGGAGCAGAGCGTCCTACTTTCCTCGCTCTGTGTGTGGCGCGATCAATAGTTTGGGGTGATTTTTTTAGACCCTGTGAGGTCCGCTTCACTGATTGGTCGACAGCACACAGTGCTAATCATTAAACAGCTCCAGAGTCAGAGGTGACTCATGTGACACTTGGATTATTTGGGTGCCATTTTGTCCAATTTACTGGAAGCATTGGGCTAAAAACATCACAGTGGGACCAAGTAATTCAACCTGCTCTGTCACCCCCTCCCATGAAGCCAGGACCAGTAATGGGGTCACGAATAATGACCCTAAATTCAGTGGAACGTTTGCCTCGTGGCCTGCTGGTTTTAAATGAAGTAAACTCCTTTTCCCGTCATCATGAGTGCAGTAATCTAATCTGGGAGACGTGGGCAAAGTGCAGGCCTCGTGCAGACAGATCCAAAGTAAAAAAGAAGTTGGACTTTTTTTTTTAAAAACAATCATTACTACATAATTTCTAAACATAAGTCATTGTTATTTTTTAGCTCCCTAAGCGATTCCCTACTTACTTGCTTGTAATAGCCCTACTGAAATTATAAATAAAATATATATTTTTTTAAATAATCAAATGTAACAGTGTTTGTTGTCACGGTGAAGGTGTGTAATGTGGCTCCTGAAGGGTGACATGTCTGCAGAGGCTGGTATTTGTACATGACATGGATCAGTCTCGACATGCGACACACACTCAGTCTGCAGTCCTGACCCTGCCATGTTCACACTAGTCGAATGTTCTCAAGAACAAAACACATTTGGTAATTGTTCACGCAAAAGAAAGAGACATGAAATGACTCACAAAATCCTTTCACTTGTCAAGTGAAGTGTGAAGCATTTTGCTGTACCAAACAAATACAGCGATGTAGAGGAACATCACTGAGACTCTTCCTTCTGCTTTACCTGTTTGTTTCTTATGTCTGTGAAGAGATTTAGTGTAGTTCGCTGCTGGATTTATTATTGTGACGTTCCTGCTCCGTGACTAGAGAACAAACTTGCAGTGTGTTAGGAAGAAGACAGCTCCGACACTGGTCACGCTCGCTGACTTTTAGCTGAGTAAACCGAGCACCAAAACAGATCATGCGGGTGTTTGAGTTCTGCTGGTGGACACCCAGCTCAAACATTGTGCAACCAGGACTCTCATTTTCCAACATTGATTTGTGAGAAACAAGCCTCAAGCGAACGGCGACCCACTTTCCAAGTTACATGGCGTTTTGTGTTGGAGTGTTTGAGGTGCGATTGCAGAGAAACCGTGGCCTGCTCCTCCTCTACAAGCATACACTCCAGTGGCCTTCAGCTCTGTCAAGCTTGGATCAGTGATCATGAGTGCTCGACCTCGAGGTCCATGTGGTACCTCATCAGACTGGCCTTAATGCAGCTCTTTTCAGAGAGACAGTGTCAGGTGTGGCGTGGGAAAATGATCCAGTTCCACCTCATGTGTCCGGAGACAGAGGCGGGCGATATGATGCCATGAAATCATGACAGTGAGAAGGTGTTGAGGAGCAACCAAGGTGAGGAGATGATCCCATGGATTGGCTGCCGTTCTTTCTCTCCACTCTACTGTAGAGCTCCAGTGTGTTGATGCGCTGATCCGTCCCTCAGTCAAAGCAGCGCTGCTGTGACACACTCACAGCCAAGAAGCCGCTCACATGTGCAACTTCCAGCTGTTTCTAAAGCTGATGCGCCTCTAACTGGACCACACACTTTCACCACAGAACCATGGAGGGAGGGAGGAAGCAAGCCGCCACCAGGCCAAAGACTGTCTGCAGCGCAGAGCTAACAGAGCTAACGGCTAACCTGACCTGTCTGACTTCCAAACTGTAGTTGCTCGGGAAAGGTTGGAAAACACTGGACCAATATATCAACATATCGACTGCTGCAACATGAACATTAGAGGACACGGTGGACACAGGACTCAAGTCCCTGAGCTGCTACTGACCACTGCAGACTGGCATCATGCTGCAACATTCAGGAGATGCGTGTTAGGACGCAGCTGCGATTATGGTGCGTTGCACAGGTCTGGTTCCAGTCAGGGGCAGCAGCAGCCGGTCATACACCGGGCGAGGCCAGGGGACACCCTGGACAGCCTCCTGTATGTTTACGCACTGTGGGAAGAAATCAGAGTCCCCACAGTCACACACTCCTCTTCGATCCCAGGTGCTGAAAGTTGACGTGAAGCTCAAATGAATCTGCTGAGTCACAGGAAGTTTGGCCCTGTCGATCAGCTCATTGGAAATGTGCTTCTCCTCTGGTAATATGCCGCATCAGCAGTCGTGTCGCATCAAATCAGTGGAAGGTTTTATGGCCAGCCTTATAACTTCCCTGTTGACGGCCTCCATGGCAACCTTGCGGAGGACTTGGTGGTGACCCAGGCGAGGACCAAGGTTCCTGCCAGAGAAGCAGCGGAGGAAGCCAGCTCTTCTCGATTAGATCAGGAGTGAAGCAAGACGCAGGAGCGATGGGAAGCATTGTTTCATCCCTGAAACTGGATTATCTGCCAGCGACAACACAGCTGGACTGACCAGAGCTCATTTAGATATGAACGCTGGTGCAGCGATAAGCTCTGACGTGAAAGGGAGCCGTCGCCACATCCAGCGCTTTCATCTGGTGCATGTTTACATTTCATCACCGGGACTGTGAGTTTTATAGCGTCCGATGTCTCACCTGCTCACACAGCTGTTGCGAGGTCGAAGCTATGGACAATCCAGAGCGGCACGTGGAGCCGCGGTGCAGATTCAAACCGGTTCAATGTGCTGACATCAGTGCTCCGCCGTTTCTTTGTTGTTTGCCTCTGGTCTTTTAGTTTGCACACACCTTTGGTAAATCGTGGGGAAGATTGTTACTCAAACTGACTGTGGCTTGGACCTTGTGCACGGAGACACATGGATGGAAGATGTGCGGGTCAGGTGTTGGCATGTGAGTGTACGAGACGCATCACGATACATGGATCAGGATAGGACAGCATCATGATGTCAGCTGATCTAGTCAAATATTCTGCACAGTTAATGAAAACGAATCTGGCAATGCGATATTTATCCTGATACAATGTATCTCAATACTGTAATCTATGATATATTTTAAGGAGAAGAAACTCACGTAAACTTATGAGCATGAAAATGACTTCATCGCTTCAAGCTCCAGATCTTAGCAAAGAGAATAACTCGTAGTAAACATGGTCCTGCAATCTCGTTGCAGCATGATGTTCAGTATTTACTTATTGAATATTGTTATGGTAGACTTAAAATATCAAGGACTCAAGACGACTGAGAGTACTGTGTTGTCTTAGCACTTTTAATGTCCTGAAAATATTTGCATAAGAATTTCAATTTTATAAAAGTCCATTCAGAGTGGTGGAAACCCTGGACATTGTGTAGCGAAAAACATCCAAACGGATGCTTTTGTTTGCTTTTGTTCAGCAAACAATTAAATTGACTAAAATATTTTAACGTGTATTTTGGTTGTAATGAATGAATCGTCATTAACTTGTTAAAGTCCCACCACTAGTTTACAGGCGTCCCTCCATGTTGGCCTGTCTGCAGCGCGTGTCACACGAAGTGTCTGGCCATGTTGCCGACTCCAGCTGCGGGGCCCTGGGAGGCAGAGCCAGGCAGGAACGGTGTGGATGAGAGGAAGTGAGGGTTGGAGGGTTGGGCGTCGGTGTGTTCACACTGAGAGTGTTCTCCCAGGTCTGGCTCCACATTCCCTGCCACATGTCAGCACTTGACCTTTGACTTGTGGGTGCAGATGGTCGATAGTGAACTTGCCAATTGTTGAGTTATCTCACCTCCGCGGGTCAGTCCCTCCCTCCCTCCTCCTTGCAGGTTCACTGCTATCTTCTTCTCTGCGCGACTCCCTGATGGTGATCTACTCGCGGCGCCGTTAATGATTCATTCGACGCTGCTGATATAAACTATTGCAGCTTTTTAGTTTGCACTTCACAAGTGCATCCTCCGAGTCCTGGCAGGTCAGCCGCTCCACTCTTAGACAGCACCAGCTTTTTGGCTCTGATTTGCTCCCAGCGGGACATGGCTCCTGGATGGCTCTCGTGGCTTTGGTACCACAGGAACTATTTCATCATCGTGCTGGTGCCGGTGTCCTTCCTGTGGCTCCCGCTGGTCTACCCCTCCTCTGTGAGTATAGCTCTCACATTAAGACTGAGCTCAGCCTCCATGTCTGTGTCGACACCAGAGGTGTCAGATGCTCAGGCTGCTGAACTTTTCTGTGGGAAAAACTTTTCATGACAACCCTCGTCTAAAGGTCCAGTGGCAGTGGAACATGGAACTGCGGTTTTTGTTTTGTTTGTTTGTCTTTCATTCAGCTTCTAAACCAAACACTGTTGAACAACATCGTGTAAAGTCCGAGTTTTCTCTGGGCGTGTAACGCACCGCAGCACAAACTTGCTTCATCTCAACTGGTCTTGACAATAGAACAAAGCTGCACTGCAGGTGTTTGGAAGTGAGGTGTGGTCCAGTGAAAGCTCAGACCCATTCAGCTGAGGTGGGTCCGCTCTCCTCACTGAAGTGTGCTGTCAAACTGGTGACACGCCTCCTCATCCTGAGCAAACACACTCAAACCCGACTGGGCCGACTGGCATTTGGGCAAGGCAGCAGATTTGGGTTTACAACTGCAGATCACTTGACCGTGGCACATCTGGGCCGGACCTTTACGGGCTGACAGTTACTTATTAGGCCAGAGTCCTGACCAAAAACTGCTTCCACAGGTGACTTTCTTTATCATTGTTTCTTCTCAAGAACCTCTCCGTCGTGGGTAACTATCACAGATGTGCAGCTGTCATGTCAATTCAGTGACTCATTACTGCCACCATATGTGGCTCATGGGTTCAAACTGAGCCTCTCACGGCCCAGAGGGCTGGAACAAAGAAATCTTGTAGTGGCCCTATGGTTAAGAATCACTGCCATAGAGCTTTGCCTTTTGGCTCAGCTCTGTCATCATGGAAACATCCCTCAGCCTCATCTAGGAAGAGTCCAATAACATCTATCTGTTTTCCGTGACTCTGAAGGGTGAACGACAGTACAGAGGGTCGGGAAGGTTTGAAGATACTCATGCTAAAATACTGAGGTACCAATTGCAGCAGTTGTGGGATGAAACTTGTCATTTTGACTGCTCACATTGAAGCCTTTCTTTCCTGAAGAGGAACCACACTGAGCTCTCCAGACCTAAAAGGGGCCCGAGAATGACAGCTTCAGATCATCTTTGATGAGTGACACCCAGAGATTTCACATGCACAAATGGGTTATATGAAGAACGTGCTGCAGAAACTGTCAACAAAAGTTTGCTCTGCTTCAACCGGACTGTCATGTGGTGCAGACGGTCAAATATCATTTCTTATCCTGCTGTTTCAAGAGAAATCTTCCTGTAGAGGCCCAGTTGCATTTAAACCTGAATATAAAATGAAATAATAAATTCACATTTAGAAGGCTCACTGACGTCTAATCACAGCGCTGCATTTACGTACAGGGCTTCCTACGTAACGTAAGGTTTGTCCCTTTCTTTGATTTAAAAAGATGAAGAAAAAAACGTGTTTCAGAACAGGCATGAAGGACATAGCAGTGACGTCTGAATCGCTTTTCAAAGTACAACATTTTAGCTGTTTTTTTCCAGCCAAGTTGGTTCAAAGTGACCCAACACATGTATGGAAGATCCCAGTACACAATCCTTTTATGAACAATAGGTAAGCCATCATGTTTGCTCGGGCTACCATGTGCACTTTGTATTTGCAGTAACACTGGTTACCTAATGTGGATGTCGGACCCATAAAGCAACTTTAAAGTGGACATTAATTTGGCATAAAAGATCGAAGGCATCTCAGCAGCGTCAGGACATGATGTTACTGTCTTTTATATTGTTAATGTTTACACCTGAAGAGTCCTGCGGTGACGCTGGACCAGCTGTCAACAGAGGAATGTTTCACCTCAGGAACTTTAAATGGTCTTCTCTCCATAAAGAGTTATCTGAAGAGTGACGAGTGTTTGATCAAAGGTCTCCAGAATCTGCGTGTTTGACGGATTCTTATGGAGGCCAGATAAGAGTGTCGGTCCTGAACGTGAAGAGCCGTGTGAGTTCAATGAGCTGCGCTTGTGTGCCCACAGGAAGCGCGATGCGGCTACGCTATCATCATCATGGCGCTGTACTGGTGCACCGAGTGCATGCCGCTGGCCGTCACCGCCCTGCTGCCCGTCATCCTCTTCCCCATGATGGGCATCATGGAGGCTGAAAAGGTAGGTCAGATGAAAACACTGGGGAGTGAAGAAGTGACTCTGAGTTGGACCAAAGAGGTTGGACATGGTCAGGAGGAGGAGAACCAGTGAGCTTCTTGATGAAGGCGGACGTGATGAACTGGAAGATGCAACTGGAGGAGCAGGAAGTCGTTGCTGTGGCAACATCAAATGGGAAATGCCAAAAGACAATTAGATGCTGCTGTTTATGAATAAACTGCTCGTGAATGCACTGTCGCCACCGCGATGCATATGCTGTCAGTGGAGGTCTGCAGCTATAGTTGAAGCTTTGAACGGCGTCTGTGGCCGAGATATGCCCCGGTGTCTGTGGCTGCAGCCTGAGCTGTGACCTTTCCCCTACTCTTCAGCTCCGTCACCACAGCAACGCTCTCTCTTCCTCTCACACAAAGTGCAGCTGAAAAGTGACTTACTCCCCGAACAAACGGCCGTATCTCGTAACCGTAGCGTTCGGCTCTAACTGAGTCGAATGTCATGTATCTCCAGTCTACGGTTTGGTCAGGATGGCGAGTTGAAAATGACTAACAAAATCTGAAAGTGCTCCAGTAATTCTGAGCACGTTTTACGAAAGAGGACAAGTGTGACTACAAAACTGGAGATTTTCATGTTTATGCGACCCACTGTTTGGCCACAATCACAGTTTAGAAACTGGAACATGACTAGATTTCGACTGCTCTGCTCCACTCTAACAGCTTGATTGCTCACTCAAAATTTTCGATTTTTGCCAAATCTCTGGTTCATTTTGTGGGAAAATGATATGACCTGGCTCTGATCTTTTTTTCAGGGCAACAGTGTTTTGAGCTTCTCACTGTGTTTCTAGCCCAGAGCTTGGTGGAGCTGCGAGCCGTTGAAGTAGAGGCAAATTTCTGAAGTGGTGAATCCTCTTCCCCTTCATTTTCAATGGGAAAAGTTGGTCACACAAAACCTGGAATATCCTGGGAATTCTGGCACCTAGGTCCGAGAAAAGTAATAGCAGACGATTCCTGGTCGGGCTGCATGCTTTGGCTTTCATGTCTTTGCCGCGTCTCTATGGCAAAAGCTCTGGGAGGAGTAGTGTGCCGAAAATTTAGAGAACAATGGTGGAGTCACGATAACAAAATGGCGTGCAGATGAATATTATGGTGAATGCATTCACAGAGCGTAGAAAGTACAGTGGATTCTTTTGTATCGAAGCTAGAAACTCAACCCTTTGTGAGACACTGCTGTAAATGGAACATGGAGAATGGGAACATGAAGCCCTCCATCTCCTTGGTGTTTGCTTCTGCAGCTGGTGACCTCAGGTGACCCATGGAACACCTGGCTGCTGCTCTGCTCCCTGCATTACTCTGCTCACACTTGCTTTGTTCCAGGTGAGCATCGAGTACCTGAAGGACTCCAACATGCTCTTCATCGGGGGTCTGCTGGTGGCCATCGCTGTGGAGCACTGGAACCTTCACAGACGCATCGCCCTGCGGGTCCTGCTGCTGGTTGGCGTTCGACCTGCCTTGTAAGAGGAAGATGAAGCCATGAGAATGAGCAGAGAGGTGTTGTGGTTAGCATGTGACGTGGGCTCCATCCTTGCACCGTCCCAGGCTGATGATGGGCTTCATGGTGGTCTCCGCCTTCCTCTCCATGTGGATCAGCAACACGGCCACCACGGCCATGATGCTGCCCATCGCCCGAGCCGTGCTGCTGCAGCTGAAGGAGACGGAGGCTCAGGCGGACGAACGAGATTTCAACGCCATCGAAAATGAGGGATTTGAGATGGAGGAGAAAGAAAAACCCGACGGGATTCAGGACGAGAAGCGTCCCCAGATCACCGAGCTGGAGGGGAACCGTGAGTCAGGATGACAGGACCATCGCTTTGAGGTCAGTGGAAGGTTAAAGTGTTTGTCTCCAGATGACGTGGAGCGCAGCCGAGAGCTGAGGAGGGTGGAGATCGAGAACAAGTACAGGAAGCTGACCAAAGGGATGAGTCTGAGTGTGTGCTACTCGGCCAGCATCGGCGGGACGGCCACGCTGACGGGCACCACCCCCAACCTCATCCTCAAGGGCCAGCTGGACAAGTGAGGCTTCAGCAGATCATTGCTGAGCCACGGCTGCTCATCTCTCTCTCTCTGTCAAGGATCTTTCCTCAAAATGGCGGCGTCATCAACTTCGCCACCTGGTTCGGTTTCGCCTTCCCCAACATGGTGCTGATGCTGGTGATCTCCTGGGTCTGGCTGCAGCTGCTGTTCTTGGGCTTCAAGTGAGAAGAGTCTTCAACTCCACCTGCACTTCCTGCGTCGGTTTGAGCACGTTTAAGCCGCCGTCTTCTTTCTCCCGGGTTGTTCCCTCAGTCTGAAGCAGTCGTTCGGCTGCAGCGGGAAGAGCGAGCGCGACCGTGAGGCGTACGCCGTCATGAAGCAGGAGTACAAGAAGCTGGGTGGCATGAAGTTTGCCGAGGGAGTCGTGCTCTTCGTCTTCGTCCTGCTGGTTCTCCTGTGGTTCACCAGGGAGCCGGGCTTCATCCCGGGCTGGGCCACCGTGCTCTTCAACACAGACGAAGTGAAGTGAGTCGGCCAGTCGGGTCTGTTCCGATCAAAACGCAAGCGGTGGAGAGATTTAATCCCAGATTAGGGTTTAGAAACTAGAGATCTGAAGAATCCCACTTGACATCTGAAGGCTTGTTCGGGAGCATATGTTTCCTGTGGAATCAGATGACAGGCATCTGCTTGTGTGTCAGGTATGTGACGGACGGAACCACGGCCATCTTGCTCTCCATGCTCTTCTTCGTCATCCCCTCGCAGCTGCCCAGGTGTGGGGGCTACGGTTTCAAGGAGAACGGTAAGTGTGGCGAGCCGGTCCTGGGAGAGGAAATCACCTGACTGGTCTGATCTGCAGGTAAAGCAGTGAAGGCTCCTCCCACCCTGCTGACCTGGGACGTGGTTCATGCACGGATGCCCTGGAACATCATCCTGCTGCTGGGAGGAGGCTTCGCTCTGGCTGCTGGCAGTGAGGTAGCAACTTCGACACGCCTCTGTTCCCTCATCATATTTGTCCCACATACTTTTGTTTCACTTACAATTTTAGCTGCCAAATGTGAACTGAATATATATATATATATATTTGTTCCCCTTTTTATTTTATTACAATTATTCTTTTCTCTCTTTAAGATATAATTATCCCATTTTTTCCTACTAAACCCTTAAAATAATATTGTTGTATCTTGTCATTTTATTCATAGCCTCAATTTAAATATTAGAATAACATTGGACATGAAATGCAATATAAAGGTGCTTTGTTCCAAATAATCATTATTATTTTAGGAGCAGGAAAAAAAGAGAGAACTACAATAAGGCACTTTACGTGTTTACATGTGAGAATGACTACCAAGAATCCAACCAGTTACGTCCAACAAACGTGTTCCCTGACAGAGGAGTCTAATACACGATGGCCGACTGAGCCTCAGCAGTAGTCAACACTACCTGAGGGCTTGGCCCTTTATACACAAAAAAAAGCGACTCCAACAATATTAATATTGCATCATAAATGCACACATTGCATAATAAATGCACCCATTCCCATTACTACTCCTACTACTACTGCTACAGAGTTTGGCTAGTAATGAAAACTGCTCATGAATGGGCTGCTCTGACTCTAAAGCAGCCAGTTCTGGAGCACCGCTGCCTCCTAGTGTCCGTCTGTGCTCATTGCAGTCAGCGCTTGAAAACGCTCATGACAGTCGTATGATATTAGGTTTAAAAATCTCACTATATTCACGATCCATTGAAAAAAATATATTCTACGTTACTTTCCTTTCCGTTATTGCTTTTCTTAGCCACTGTTTGGAGAGATTTAATCCCTGATTGAAGTTTGGAAACCAGTTTTTCTTTCCTTCTCTGATGTGTAGTATTGCCTCACAATTATTCAGGAAAGTAAAGGTGTTTCAGTAGACTGATGTTTATATATGCAGAACAGAAATATCATGTCCACATTTGTCTGTCGTCTGAGTGGATTCACAGAGATGAACGTTGCGAGCAGCTGTTGATGGTGTTTACCAGCATCTGCGCCTCATATGAGACCAGAGCAGGCGTTTGTTATGACCAGTCTTTACAGCACCCTCATGTTTGCTCCCAGGAGTCGGGCCTGTCCGAATGGATCGGGGAACGTCTGGCTCCCCTGCAGCAGATCCCAGCCTACGCCATCTCACTGCTGCTCTGCCTGCTGGTGGCGGTGTTCACCGAGTGCTCCAGCAACACGGCCACCACCACGCTCTTCATGCCCATCCTGGCCTCCATGGTGAACCAGCCGCGCCCACTCACGGCCGCACACTCACTCTCTCACAGATGTGTGAAGTCGTGCTGTCGTCCGCAGGCCGTCACCATAGAGATCCACCCTCTGTACGTGATGCTGCCGTGCGCCATCGCCGCCTCCCTGGCCTTCATGCTGCCGGTCGCCACTCCGCCCAACGCCATCGCCTTCTCCTTCGGGGACCTGAAGGTCACGGACATGGTGAGGTCATCGCACGCTTTGCTGCTTCCCATCATGGACGCTTGTCTTATCGCTGTCCTGCTGTCCAGGTTTTCATGTGGAATATATCCGTAGATAACAGATTAGCTGTGCCTCCACCAATGCAACTGACTGTGTTTTGTGGATGGCACTTTCATTTATGAGAGCGATAATGCAGTAAAAGTAACGTCACGCGTATCTCCTGAAGGTCAAGTGAGCGATCAGTCTCCTTAAACAAGCTGCTGCCTCCAGATCATGCGAACTTGTCATGTCCGCAGGTGGTCGCTGGATTCATGCTGAACATCATCGGAATTCTGACCGTCAACCTTGGCATCAACACCTGGGGGTACACCATGTTCAACATGGGCACGTTCCCGCCGTGGGCCAACATCTCAGCGCCCAAACACTGAGTCCAGAGGAGAGGAGTTCAGGGAAGCGGGAGGAAACCAGAGGGAGACGAACCAAGTTGTATTCCAGGGAGTAGGAGTGGGAGACGCAGAGCCTCTCAGGTGCAGCTCCTGCCACACGCTCTCCACTCCGCGTCTCAATACTGTGAAATATTCCCATTAGATCAGACCCGGCCCACAGAACCTGCGATGAGCCGGGTGGCGCCAGTTCTGGGGTCGACCCAGTGACACGTTCAGAGACGCTGCCTCGCCTTCTGAGGCTCGTTTCAATGTGAAGATGCTACTATTTATGAATTGATTTGGATCGCACACGTGAAATCAGCCAATTTAAACTGGTTATTTTAATTTATTCATGAGAACATGTTTTTGGCGCACAAGTCATTGCTAAGATGGTCCTCACAGCAGAGAACTAAAGTGTATATCATATTTTATATGTGACTTTATATATATATATATTTCAGCACTTGCTCTTTTAGCTTAGCCTAGCATAAAACAGCTAAGCTAAAGATGCTAACTCTGAGTTCAAAATGAAATGACACTGTATTTTATCATTTACTACATGAATGTATTTATATAAATATATAAATTGATTATTAATGAAGTGGTGTTGAATGCTGAATGTTGAATGAACCTGCTCTTCTAAGCTAAGCTAACTCTCTAAGTTATGGAAATGAAACCCCAACCTCGTGTTACTAGAAGGGTTGTTTAAAGAGTCAAAATCTCCAGACGGAACTTTATTCGTCCACATTTTTGTTTGTTTCTAAATAAAACATCAAGGAGCCGTTTTTGTCTTTCAAAAGTCACTCCCACAAAAAGTTCCATAGATCTTTATTGTAACGCGGCGCCAAAATATACTCTACCTGGATTAAAAATACTGGAAATGTCTCCCGGCTATAAAGAAATCAGCCGTACGTCCTTTACATTCAAGTCCGTTTCCACGTCTGATCAGATCACGTTTGAACACTCACGCGTCGCCGACACGCTCCGACTTATCAGATCTGCAGCTCCCACCAAAGTTCACGCCAGATAAAGATCAGGACGCTTGTTCGGCATATTTCAGTGCTGAGGCAGTAAAACTCATCTTTTATGGATTTATCATCGCCATAACGTCCAGCGCTCGTGATGGAAGGAAAACAAAGAAGAAACTAACAAGAATCACTGTTACACATAAATAGTAAAGTTATGTTCAAAGAAAAACGTGCATTTTGACGCATACTAAAGTTCAGTCCTCAAGTTTTGACTTTGACAAATACAACAGAAATAAATACAGTTAAAAAGAAAACTGACAAAAAAATGTTCCTTTCCTTCCTTTTTTTTGAAGCTGACTCTGAAACCCGTCTTATTCTGCCCCCTACTGGAGAGGCCGTGTAACAGCCTTTCACATCATGGAAGCTCCTTTTTCATAACCCCACTTCTCTGTTTCCCAGAGACTCGCGTCTCTCGGCCGAAATGAAGCCAAGTCAGAGCTGAATTCATGCTGTTCACTGTAGCCAACTGTGTTTCTGGAGCGGTGCGAGAGACACGTCGTCCCGCTGGCCTGTGTTTAGGTCGACATGGTGCTGGACTCTGATCACATGGACGGACCCAGACAAGGCCGGAGGGACTTGTGGGGACCAGCGTCGGGGCCAAGAGACACTCTGTCTCAAGTATTTTACGGAGAAGAAATCCTGGGGGGGTTTCAGTTGCCAGTTTATGATCTCACACGTTTGCATCCCAGTTATAATCACCCAGGTATTTCAAAGTTTCCAGCAAAGGGCCCGGCAAAATGGTCCCCACAAGTACATCTATACAAGGTGCACACGCACACACACACAGACAGACTGGGATGGCGACGGCTAAACAGAGAGGAGAGCAGCTGTCGTGTCATCTACGTGCCTCCGTTGTACGAGTAGTCGGCCTTGTTGTGCATCACCAGTTTATTGTCCACAAAGTAGAAGCTGTCGGACTGAGTCTCGTACGGGTGCAGGATCATCTCCCGGACTGTGGGGACACAAAAACACCACCGGATCACCACCACCAGAAAAAACACAGGAAGGTTTCTGAAGCTTCTGATTGGCTCTGCTGAGATCTGTGTGGCTTCTGCAGTTTTGCCCTTTGGCTCAGCTCTTTTCACCTTCACGTGTGTTTGTTTATCATACTATGTGGGGACCAATTCATGACAAAACACTATCCTTGTGAGGACCTTATAACTTTGTGGGGACATTTGGCTGGACCCCACAAGGTTAAGCCTTAGTGTGAGGGTTAAAACTGGGTGATTCTAACTGGGTTCCAGTCTGGTTCAGGTGAGCCATGTGTTTAGGGGGAGAGGCTGGGGAAAGGGTGATGGTCCCCACGGAGGACAGAGAGGCGTGAGTGTGCGTGCACAGACTCACTGACGTCCTCGGACAGCGGCGGGAACTCGTAGATGTGCTCGCAGGTGTTCTTGCTGCTGGGCATGCAGAAGCCGAACTGGAAGTCGAAGCTCTTCAGCAGCTTCTCTCTGAAGTAGTGCCTCTCGATCATGCGGAAGTTGTCTATCGGCATGTCGCCCACCGAGAACTCCACGCTGCGCAGAGGACAGTCACGCTACCATCACAAACACCTTGGCACCGCTGACCTCACTCACGTGGCTCCGACTTGCCGCAGCCGCAGGAAGGCGGGGGTGAACTGGTACCGAACAAACCGGCCGGCGTTTGGGTCGATGTCTCGCTTGTCTTTATCTGAAATGAAAAAAAAACTGTTGGACTCCATGACCAGACGAGACTCCAAACCCAAGGTTGCACAACGATACAAGACCTTTTCATTGCGCTGTAGTGTCAGGGATTTTTTTAAAGAACAGTTACTGCACCACCTATTGGCTGAACGCCAGAATGACCCATGAAAGTCGGTGACGCAGCTCAGAGTCACCTGATGACCACGTGAGGCAGCACTTCCTCTCCAAACTACAGCTGTGACCAACTTCAAACCCTGGTGTTAAACAGCGGCTGAGGTCACGTGACGCAGCCTGGGTCACGTGGTGACAGCGGAGCGTGACGGTGTGACAGTGGGACTGGCCTGTGCCCGGAGGCTTGGTGATCTCAAACAGCACCGTGCTGGTCTCCAGGTCTCTGATCTTGAAGCGGGTGAAGTCGATGTTGTAGACGTTCTCCTCCGGCCGGCACAGGTAACCTGAGGGAGAACAGAGATCAGTCCATCATGAAAAAAAGATCACAGCAAAGTCATATTGTTTGCCCATGGGGCGGCCGTCTTTTGAGCTAGAGACGCCGTTCAAAGCTTCAAACATAGCTGCAGACCTCCACTGACGGCATGCGCATCACGGTGCCTTCACAAGCTGTTTATTCATAAACAGCAGCGTCTAGTTCACTTCTACTGAGCCGCTCAGTGGAGGATTTTGAACGGCTTCATCTCAGTGGAGGTCGTCTGTGTCGACCCCGACCAGAACTTTGTCCTCAAACAAGCCAGTTCTGTCTCGCTGCTATTTCACAGCTGCACGAGGAATGGGGCTGAACAGGCTGTAAATGGAGCCACTTCACTGCTGGAGAGGTCCGACATGGAGCAGAGCCGCGGAGAGGTTTTGCTATTTCGAAGCAACTGGGGAGTCAGTTAACCTCAGCGATCACATGACCAGAAGCGAAGATCATGTTTAATTCACTTCACTCCTCAAGTTGTTTCACACTGAGCTGCAGCTTGTGAGTAACTTAAAGAAACAGCTGACAAACAGACGGAGTGGAAAAGAGACAGAGGAAAATGAAGTGTGAAAACAAAGATGTTTTCATGTGGCCCTCGGCTGGATGGGTTCAGGCAGAGGTTCTGGTGCGGAGGATGGCAAGGAGCCTGGACGCACCACTGAAGAGAGTGCGGATAGAAGGGAATTCTGGGCGCGCGACGATGATGTCAAAGTTGAACTACTGGTCACGTTGCCACGGTAACAGACAGTCAGAGTTGACGTTTGCTGTCATCATCTCAGCTTCATGTTTCTGTTGCTGCTCAGGACTCAGGTTTGGTTCAAAGGGTTTTACCAAACGTCCGCCAGGAAGGGTTGACCTGGTCATGAAATCGCAATTTGAGATCGATAACAAACAACACAAGAAATCTTCATCAGAAACCGAAGCTTGGACCATTTGACCTGGAGGCGGCAGGAGCCTCCGGGTCACGGAGGTCCGCGGCTGACAGACGATCGACCGGCGGGCCACTCACTGTCGGTGACCTTCTGCAAGCCCAGCACGTCCTCCGGGGTGATGAGGGCGCTGCCCAGCAGCTCCTCCTCGGTGGTGTCCGGGACGCTGCACACCTTCATGGCCGCGGCGCTGCTGCTGGAGTCTGGGCTCGGATTATCGGCGGCAGGCGACGGGTCCTGGCTGCTGCCTCTGCCGGTACAGGAATAGCTCATCCCGCTCCCTGCTGCTGGAGCGTGTCCTCGCTGATCCGCTCTCACCCGCCTAATCGGACCTGCTGCCTCCTCAGAGCCGGCGCCTTCCAGAGCGGGTTCGAACTGAGCGGGGGGCGGCAGATGGCGGTGGTCGTTGGGAGGGGGTGGGGGGCGTCTGGCGCGTCTCTGACCGACGGCGCTCGAGTCCAGCACCTCAGTGACGGAACCGCTGGAGTTGTTTTTTTCGATAGGGACTTTCAGTCAAGACCTGGCGTCGGGGCCACGCGGGGCCCGCGGGAGGCGACCGAGTCGTCACGTGACCTCTCCCATGAACTTTGCCTGCAGTAACCTCCCGTTGGAATCTGAATCTTCACTCATCTTATGACCATGTCATGAGCTTCATTTCCACTATAGTGATGGGGTTTTAGCTGTTCGCTCAGCAGCGCCACCTAGTTTAGCTGAGGTTCTTCTTTTTGAGGACAGAAGTCAGGGCCTTTTTAAACAGTTTTACTCAGTGGCAGGCTCTGACATTAACATTTGTTTTGTTTGACTACTTTTTAAACGTGTCTAGAATACATTTTGTACATAGAAAGTACATGTTAAGAAAACAGAATATTTTTTACATTAAAAATGTATCATATTTCAACATTTTTTTACAAATAGTTTGCATAGTTTGGTTGAACACTTGCTGCAAACTGCAATTTTATTCTCACTCTACAGCACTTTCAAATATACAATAAATATTTGGTATTATCAATACATACATTGTGTTATCCAACATAATATACGGTGACCATTGGTCGGAATATTTCCGGCAAGCTGGTGCATCCCATGTAATTTCCAGACGATAGACCGTTTTTTTTTTTGTTATCCCTGTGGCTGAGGCTGTACCGTGGATGTTAGCAACCATCAAATTAAATTAACAGTGTTTTATTATTATATGTATTTATGTTAAAGCGCTGAATGTTTTGTCGCAGCACTTTCCGTCAGTGCGTAGCTCCGCCTCCTCAGCAGGTCTCAGTTCCAGCACGGAGCTCCAGGAATGCCGGAAGGATGTCAATGCTTTGAGGTAAACAAAGCACAACCATTTGAATGAATCATTTTTAAACCGAGAGCGCCACCCACTGAGCTGTGAAAGTGAGGACGCTGTTCCATCAGAGCATCATCTAGCGCCACCTGCTGCCCAGTGAGCTCTTTTGAACTGGACAGTCTGGTGATGCAGATCAGAGAGGAGGATCACGAGCTGCTTGGTGGAGGTCTGGACGTTACCGTCTTCCTGACCTCTGACCTGAATCTCTTGTCCAGTTGGTTTCTCACGGAGGTTGAGCTGGTGATTACTGGGACCAATCAAAGAGGATTGTGGGCAGGAAGCACCTGGAGGTTCACGTCTGTGGAGGGAGAACTTGAGCTGACGGAGGCGTGTGCGTGATGGAGACTGGACGTCATGGTCAGCGTGACCTCTTCGCTGTGGCCTGCTGACTTAGCTTGTCCCTTTGTCACGTCTGAGAATTCGCCGCCATCAGCAGAAACAGACCCACACGCACACACACACGCACACACACACGCACACACACCCAGGCAGGAGCTGGCTTTATGTTGCACTTCTCTCAAGGTTGATCTGGTCTGTGAGTGGGTTGATGTCTTCAGAGCCAATAGCAGCTTCATGTTGGTCACAGCTGAGAGACGGAGCGTGCGCCTCCATTACCCCGGTGTTTGCTGATGATCTTATCGACCCAGTTTTCCTTCCTTAAATTAGATTGTGATGCGTTCATGATGGAGGAAAGAAACTGATCTGACTGTGATGTCTCACTCTGATTCGGTTTCATCAACGTCCGACACTTTTCCAGGGTTGCACCAGACTCGACGCGGCCTCTCAGCACCAACTGAGGGGCGGGGGAATGGGCCAGTCTGTGGGGGGCTGCTGCTGCTGCTCCTCTGTTTTGGGTGTCTTTACTAATTCTATTTTCAATGAAATGATTTATAAACACACCTTAGCAGTGGATTTGGCATTGAATCAACCTCTGATCCGACTGTGATGAAGCATGGTGGTCGCTTTTGTTGGCTCCGCCTACCTGCACCCCATGATACACAGTCATTCAACTCATATTGCCGTTCACAATCTCCACCTAGTTTGCGATAACGTCTTCTTCCTGTGTGATATAGTTGAATAGCGTTGAAGATGAAGTGTAGCTAGTGATTCAGGCCACTGTTTCAGGCGCTCAAGCGTGGCGCCGCTGGTCGTCGCTCTTTGTGAGTCTGAGAGTTAACCCCTCTACTCAACAGCACAACGGAGTCCAAAGCAAAGTGCTGACATGAGTCCAGACGGGTGGGTAGTCCAGGGGGGCATATAAACCCCTCTCACACCCGCCCTGCAGGACTTGGTGTCAGCAAGGGAGAGCTTTTGTTGTCGACCAGAGGAAGTGAGTGGCACGACGGCTCTCTGTCCAGGCACCGCGAAATGGCTCTGACAAATCCTACCCCAAACGGACCCTGGAAGGTGAGTGACTGACCCCGACAAAATGATGTGGGGCTCGGACAGAATCGCCCTTGAGACCTAGTGACCGCCTTTTCCAGATCACCGTCTACGACCAGGAGTTCTTCCAGGGAAAGCGGCTGGAGTTCACCGCCAGCTGCCAGAACATCGTGGAATGCGGGCTGGACAACATCCGCTCCCTGAAGGTGGAGTGCGGCGCGTAAGAGCCTCTGGCCGTTTCTCTCTCTCTCTCTGCCCCACCGAGGCCCACTGCTGCAGCCTGTTCTCTCCGCAGCTGGGTGGGCTACGAGCACTCCAGCTTCTGCGGTCAGCAGTTCGTCCTGGAGAAGGGAGACTATCCTCGCTTTGAGGCCTACAGCGGCAGCAGCTCTTACCGCATCGACAGGATGATCTCCTTCAGGCCCATCTGCTCCGCCGTGAGTTCCAAACGCAGCTAATGCGCATCAACCTCAAGCCCCGACGCTCCACTTATCCCTTATTTCCTGGCTGGCAGAACCACAAGGAGTCTCGCATGACCATCTATGAGACGGAGAACATGACGGGCCGCCAGTTCCAGCTGTCCGATGACTACCCCTCTCTGCAGGCCATGGGCTGGATGAACAAGGAGGTGGGATCCATCCACGTCCAGGCTGGAGCGTAAGTCTGATTTCTGCTGGCCATTATTGGTCACCTTCCTTGACCTGATGTTTGTCTCGGCAGCTTCGTGTGCTACCAGTTCCCTGGTTACCGTGGACAGCAGTACATCCTGGAGTCCGACCGTCGAGGGGGAGAGTACAAGAGCTACAGAGAGCTGGGCTCTCACGCGCAAACGCCTCAGATTCAGTCCATCAGGAGAATCCAACACTGAGTGGAGCACGTCCTCCTCCAGTCCTGGTCTCAACCCTCCGCTCCCAGCTGGCCCGGCCGCTGGTGCCTGCTGTCTTCCACCGCACCACTTTGTTTTTTAAGAAACATCACAAAAGTCGCAGAACGGAGCGCTCCACGTGTCATCTGGCTGTCGAGTGGTGACGTCACTTCCTGTTCTCCTCCATCGCAGCCTTGTTTTCGTCCTCTGTTTCTTCATGATCACCAGTCGTGCTGTACCTGTGACATCGGTGACTTACTGTGTGTCAGACCACCAATAAAGACAGAGCCCCAACACAAGAGCCACAGCCTCGGCATTTGTGGCACAACAATTAAATAGTAGAATAAAATCCATGCATCTCTCACTGTGAAGAAGCAGATTTTTACTGATACTGTCAAATAAATCATGTAATAAAATAAAGAAATAATTAGAAATAAAAAGTCCCAGCTAATTCAATAAAAAATAAAAAAATGAGTGTGTTCACTGACTAAGCAAGACTTTTATGACACAGCGACAGGTGCGACGAATTTCCTGTTATTATGCATTATCAATAACTTGGATTCATTGTCGACAATAAACGCAATTAGTCGAACAGGAACAAAATTTGATGGACGTTGAGCAACTTGACAGTAGTTTACAATCTCGCCACTAGATGGCGGCGTTGCTCTCTCAGGTTTGCGACAGCGGTCTCTGCTTGACGGCGGATGATGGTGTAAACAACAGACAAGGCTGCTGCTAAACCAGACTTGCGTTTGTATAAACTTTCCATAATTATGCCCGTTTAATGTTCAAGTTAAGGTTTGGTTTTGTTTAGTTAATAACCGAGAACGTCAATGTGTTTATTGTCATTTGTTAAATTAGCGCGATCTATTTAAGCAAATAATTACAAATGAAAATTCCTCTGGCTGTTTTGCTGTATTTTTCTGAGTAGCTTTAAATGAGAGTAGAAGAAGAATGAGTGAGCGGTGGATTCTTCCTTCACAACCTCCAAAACGTCTTCTGCCTTTCGTCTCACCCTGGTCCGAACACTATGGATTCTGTGTTGATGCCAAAGCAACGAGATGCTGCCGCAGCACAATTGTAATGTATTTGTTGTAAAATATTCATCAAATTTATCACCCTGACAAGCAATTTGAATACTATTAAAAACATCCTGGCATCAGAAAATTGCTATTGATTTTGTGTCCTCCCGATGGCAGCTCACATAGCCAACACAGACATAACACGGGGGCCACTCTGGTCCACGCTCTGTGATCTGTGTGTGACTGGGCTGTGGTGCCAGGAAGCTCTCGCACCAGTGTGTGGCTCCACGCGTCGACGGCCTGCTGCTGTTGAAGTTGCTGTTTCGGTGCCTAATGGGGGTCCAGTTTTCCCTTCCGCCTTCCTTCCCCTCACCAGTAGGAGGCGGAAGCGCAGGCTTGATTTTGAAGTTCCCCCACCCTTTTTTGTCTCTTTGTCTAATGAGAACAGCCCCCTCTTGCCACCCACCCACTCTGGGGATCTCTCTCCTAAGTGCCTCCTACAGTAAATCAAACCACAAGGCTTTCATTCAGCTAAAGCTGAGAAGAGTGGTTACATCTGGCCGACAGGATGCTCAGAGAGAGGCTCACCGGGAGGCGGTGGAACGCTGCTGCGGCGGCGGCTGCTGCTGCTGCTGCTGCTGCGGCGGCTGCTGCTGCAGTGGCCCCGAGCCACGCGGCAGGTCCTCTGCTGACTGACAGTGACAATCTTACATTGGGCAGGGAGAACCACGCAGATGAGTGATGATAGTGAGTTAAAAAAGAAGGAAGGTGGTGTAAATAAAAGATGGAGGCAGAGCAGATGGGCGGGATAATGCTGAGCTAATCACTTAAAAGCCTGAACACAGGAAGTCCACGATCAGCATCCAGTCATCGTTTTAGAGGCCGATCTCTTCTGAAATGTAGCTGTTCTGATCACAGGGAGGCCGGGAGTTCATATGTAGAACAGAAAACCCTCGGTGTTTCAGCACTACTGACCAGTGGTTCCTTCATCGTGACCATAGTTAGCTTCGTGATGTAATATGGTGTATATATGTAGTATTTTTATTCTTATTGTGTCTGTGTCTCAGCGTAGTTATTAGTATTAGTCATTTTTATTGATTATTTTTGGTGTCTGGTTGTTCTTACTGGCTGTTTTATTTATTTATTTTTTTATAACGTGCTTTTGCCCTTAAATGTTTTTGGTAATTACCTTTTTCTTATGTTCCTGTCAGTGACCCACTGGATGAAGACCTGCTTTAGCTTGACAGTTAAGGTTGGTCATGTCTCCGATGAGGCGCAGGCGTCTCAGTGACACTTAATTGAGTCATTTTAAAGAGACAAAACCATGGTTCTGGCTCAGAAACCAGTGGGCTGTCTGGTGCGACCCCTTATTCTCCAATGAGGGGCCTCAGTCGTCCTCAGTCATGAGCGTCGCCTGCCACAGGGGAGGAAAGCTGAGACAATAATCTTTGGATGCTGCAAGGAACACTATTGAAGAGAGACCCACAGTGGAACCACTGCTGGTCCACATGAGGAGAATGCAGTTGAGGTGACTCGGGTGTCTTTTTAGGGCACCTCCTACTTGGGTATTGTGGGCAGGTCTGAGGAGGCCCTGGGGCGAACCCATGGCTCGTTGGAGAGGTCAAGTCTCTTGGTTGGCCTCAGTATTCCCCAAAGAGTTAAGGAGGGGAGAGGGAAGTCTGGGCCTCTTCCCCCCAGCTGCTGCCCCCACAACCCTCCTGCATAATGGCTGCATGGACAGTTGGTTTCTCCACCTGTGCTTTGCATGAAGCCGCTGGTAGCGCAGAGAAGCGGGTCGCCCTGGATGTTGTGGAGCAGACGTTCCACATTATTTTAATGTCTCTGATCCTCTGAACTTGAATCCAATTCACTTTGTAAATTTGATTTCAACTGCAGCGTCAAGTGCAAAGGATGTAACAGAGGACCGGCCCCAGATCCACTCTGCGCCGCTGCTAATGACGGGAGGAGAAGTGGATGGACGGAGGAAGAGTTGGATGGAGATGGAGGAAGTATAAAACCCACTATTGATTTTTGGTCTCCAGTGGAGTCGGCCATGACGTGCCCGGCCGCCCTCATAAGCTCTGCTCATCCTCGGATTGAACACTTCATTTTCCCTCCGTACTTATCTCTGCAGCTAATGGCAGCTGACGTAAACCTCCACTGAGTCTTCATGGCACACGCAGCTGCTCGGCTCTGACTCACGCCGCTCCTTCAAAACAGCTTTTATTGGCCTGGAACGAAGAGAGTCAACATCAAGCATGGGTTTGAAAAAAATGAAATGAAAAAAAAGTCCTTGAAGTATTTTTATTTTTATTTTTACAGTGTCTGCTCTCAGAGTAGTTATGTAGTTTTTATTATTTTTTCTGTTTTTTTCAGTCCTTAGATCTTTTTGAATTTGATTACTTTCACTTTTTTCTTCCTGATCCGTTTCTCTCATTTTGTTGCCAAGCTCTATTTTCCAACAGTGCAGTTAAATGGTATAAGAACATTTGCCATAAGACGCCACATATATATTTTTTTATCAATAATGATAAAAGAAAATGTATTTTTTTAAATCATTATTTCCATTACAAACTATCATTTTTACTTTTTATGAACTTTTTAGTATTTTATTTAGCCAGCTCCAAGTTGTAAATGAAATTTAAAACTTTCGCTTCTTTCATTTATCGATGAATCCTCATGAATCCTGAAGGAGATGCTAACAGTTAGCAATGATGCTAAAAGTGAAGGATGCTCAGTCTCCAGCAGACCTGGGTGAAGTGTGGCCCGGGGGCCGTGTGTGGCCCTTTGCCTGTATTTTCACGACTCTCAAGAGGTCAGACTTAAGCTGTATGTATATAATATATGTAGTGATTTTTCTCAGTATTTCTTTTTGGTCCTGTTTTTTTTTTAAGAGTTAAAAATATTTTTCATGTTTGGTCCAGTTTTATTTAGAATTAGATTTAAATAAAATGTCGCTATTGGGTTCATGGCATGAGTTAATATCCTTAGGTCCGTTTGTCCTTGTTGTTTAAGATGATATTTGGATTTTTTCCGCCTCGTTTTTCGTACTCCTCGTCTTTCTCTTGGCATGAGGGCCCCTCCAGGTTAGAGGAAACTAGCTCAGCTGCCCGCCTCTAGTCTCTCATGATGGGAGTCAGAGAACGTAACGCTGAGGGCTCGGTAGCGTCTTGTTGTGGAGACTCCAGGCGGCTGGTGCTGGCTCTCCTGCTGCAGACTGTCTGCTGAGGGAAACCCAGCTGGGATCATGTTCTCCTCTCCTCCGACTCACTTTCCCACCCTCAGACCACTTCCACATCACCATTAGTCTCAGTTTGCACGCTGCTGGGCGGGGGCCTCTCAATCTGAGGGGTGATGTCGGCGGCCTGGTCCACAGGCAGACACGAGGCGTGGAGCCGCTTCACCCTTGCTGAGGGCCACATTCCTCAGCAGGAGACTCAAACATCTGACATGTTCAATCTGGGAAAAGCACACGCTTGCTCCTCTCCCATCAGAGATCAGCATGAAACGATAGATGAAGGGTCAAGTTTTATCAATGAAAGTGAAAAAACAGAAAACATACTTTACTCATCAAAATTAGAAACAGCGCAATATAAAAACTAAAAATGAACATAGTACGAAATAAGCAATTAAATAGGAAAATAACAGTTCAAAGGAAATGTACCATGAGTGAAATACAAAAATACTAAGGAGCTTAAAATATGTAAAGTAACAATACAGAATGAACGAAGCTGCAGTCCATTTTGTCAGGGGTCACCAGTAATGTTTGAGTCATGTTCTCTTGCTTACTTCCTGTTTTATTTTGACAGTGAGCGGTGCGGCTTCCTGTCTGCACCACGTCTTTGCTTTGCTCCCCTTTCCTGCCCCTCTGCTCGTCCCATCCTTGTGAGTGTCTGCCGTCTAGTCACCAAGCCTGGAGCCACGTGTCTTCGAGTCCGAGTCAGGCCAAGTCATCGTCATCAGTGAACATCTGAGTGAGACTCCTTCCAAGTGAAGCCATTTTTGTCACAGTTTTTGTGCTGTTTAAGTTGCACTGCATCTTGCATCGCCCCCTTTTTTGTCTCTGAGCGTCTGGCTCCGCCCCATGACTGAGCAGGACACGTTTTCTCTTTAATCTTTGTTTCATTGAGAATATTTCTCCTGCTTGTATTTTCACAGTTACGATATTCTCTTCTTTCTCTCTGGGCTTCTGCCTTCAGAGGTGGCCACAGCGGATCATCCTCCTCCATCTCCCCCTGTACCCTGCCTCCTCTTCTCTCAAACCTACAGACCTCATGTCCTCCTTCACCACCTCCATCAATCTCCTCCTGCCAAACTAAGACATGCGGATCAGAGTTAAGATATTACAATATTATATTATGTTATACTATATTAGCCAATAATGTTTGACATATTTTCCCTCATGTTTACTAATTTACTACTGTTATTATGACTCTTGTTTTGGTTCCTCTGGTCTCTTTCATCATCACCACTTTTCTTTTTCCTCAGACGTTTCAACAATTTCTCTCATAACACTGAAAATGAAACCCTCATATTCATCCTTCCAGGTAATATGAAACACTTTTTTCGTCCACTCGGCCCACTGGCCCCCAGTGGGAAGCGCCGGGTGAGTCAACCTCAGCTTGCACTAGGATGCAGACAAACGTCAGGAAGTCATGCTCATTCAACTTTTATTTCTCACATGCAGAAACTATGGCACAGGAACCCAGTCGTACAGTATAAATGTAGAAACATCAACATCAGTGCCGGGCGAGTGCAACCCCAAAATCTTGCAGTATATGGAAACCTAAGGAGAGTCTGTGGGGCTTATCATAGGAGCACGCAAAGCTAGGGACCACACGACGACTGCCAGGAATTCATTTCCATAATAAACGGCCAGAACCGATGGGATCGGGGAGGATCAATACAAAAGTCTGGTGAAGGGGGCGAGGCGGCGGCGGTGGCAGCATTCAGACAAGAGGTGCGACGGTTCGGCTCGAAAATCCTGCGTCATTTTAGGACGAGTGCACCACTGGTGACCCCACTGGTGACCCCACTGGTGACCTCACTGGTGACCCCACTGGTTCCTGAGTGTGCAGGGTTTTGGGCTCCGGCGTCGGCTGAAGACTTCTTTGGTCCGTTCGTTCCTGAAAAAGCAGTCTCTTCTCTCTTCCATCTGGGTTTGTGCTTTTTCGGTCGTTTCTCCTACCCCCTCCTTACCCCCCCTCCTCTGTGCAAATTCTGGGTTAAAGAGTTCCCTCTTCTCTGGTCACTTCTGGTGCTCTGACGAGACAAAGAAGGAAAGAGATGAGAAAATCCATGTTGTTTTTAATGAACAAAATCATTTTCTCAATCAAACTGGAGCCTTTTACCTGCAAAATTAAACATTTTTACGTGACTAAAATATTTTCTTGTTCATGCAGAAATATGAAGCAATTATTCTCATTTTTCATTTTCTTTTATTATTCCTATTTTTTTTTCATCTACTTTTTTCCTTCTTTAAATCTCAATCATCTACACTTCTCTTTCTTTAAACAAAGTTAAAGTGACAGAATTGAATTCAATATTTTTGTTTCCTTCCACAGATGTGCACTTGAATCCCCAAGGTCACGAGGTCATGTTTCAGGTCAGCTGGACTCCCCAGACACTCAGAGCTGATCTTGAAGTCCACGGCCTGCTTCTAACTGACAGAAGCTCCAGACAGGAGGAGAGTTTGAGGTCCCTCTATCGGGTCCGAGAGATGAGCCTCTGCCCTACTGAGGTGTCCGTGAATGAGATCACTTGAAAATGATTTGATTAAAAAGTCTGTTGGTCTCAGCCTTCTTAAGGTTAAGGCGAAGTGATTCCCGGGGGCCCTGAAGGCATCACCGGCACAGGCGAAAGGAGCGTCTCACCTATTGTAAACACGATGAAGATGATGACGGCCACACCCAGCAGCATCGCCAGGCAGCTGAGCAGCATGGACAGGCGCCCGTACTTCCGGGCTCCCTCCACGTCTCCCGTGTTCAGAACCGACCTGGACTGGATCAGAAACAAGCGTGAGCGCGCGCTCCGGGGTGCGCAGGGGTCAGCAGGGACGGGTCAGGGGTCACTCACCACGCTGGCGTACCACAGCGCGCAGATGTTGAGCGGCACCCCGGGACACAGGCACGACAGCACCGCCAGCCACAGGTAGCTGGGCGGAGCGGCCCCGTGCGGGACCTGCGAGGGCAGCGGGCCCAGGCTGAGCCGGGACAGGGACTTGGGCGGGGTCGCCAGATGCCCGACCGAGCCGGACTTGAGCGGCGATCTGTGTCCGTTCTGCTCCGCATCCAGAGAGCGGACGCTTCCCCGGATGTTGAGGGTGAAGGAGTCCGAGGGTTTGATGTTGCTCTGGCCCGTGGGCTCCGCGGTGGTGGCGCTCAGCAGCTTCTCCGTGTCCTGGAAGTCCGACGGGTTGGACGCCTCTCTCTCGCCCAGAGCGCTCTTCTGGTAGCTCGCGTCGGTGTTGATCGCCATCTCGGGAAGTTTTGGGACCCAAAATCGGAGTGAGGCGGAGGAGCTGGGGTGTCTCGCGCGCGCTTCTCAGGCGCTCTCCATTGCAGAGATCAGAGCAAGCGAAGCCGTAATTAAGGCGCGCATCAGCATCGCTCCGGGAGCCAGGTGTGATCTGCGTCTCTCTCGGGTTGAGTCGGTGGTGAAAGTCCGGAGTGGCTCCTCACCCCCCGCCCCTCGCGCATCCCTCACTCCAGTCTCCATCATGTGACGCTGCAGAAACCATCAGCGCCTCTCAGGCTTTTACGCGCGGTGCGTAAAACCCTGCGGTTAATGGAGCAGCCGGGCCGGGCCGGGCCTGGCTCCCAGGTTCCCAACCTCTGCACACGCGTGTTAACTCCGCTGTCTGTGGGGCCCCGGGTGGGGGGGCCCTCACCTGTGGCGTGCAGGAGAGTGTGTTTGGGGTTTAACAGAGGTGCGAGTTCATGGTCACGATGGTGGCGTTAATGCTGTCATCCTCCGCACCGGTTTGTAAACACGGTGTGTGTTGTGTTGTGGTGTGTTTATGTTTGGTGTGTGTGAGTTTACGTGGGACCCAGGTGCTGTGTTTATTGTATGAGCGTGCAGAGATGTGTGTCTTATGGTTTTCTAGTGTGATCACTTCATTGTTGTGATGTGATTTGTGTGATGTTACGGACAGTGTTTGGCGCGTGTGTCGCTATGGCAATAAAGGGGTGTTTAACATGGTTTCGTGTGTGTGTGTGCACCTGGTTTAGCTGTACTTGTGGGGACCAGCTCTGGGAAACAGACCTACTGCCCAGATAGAAGCCCAGTGTTGCTCGGGAAAAAACCTGACTCTCTCATCGGTTCCGTCCTGTTGGTCTTCATCTGTCCGGGCATGTAGTCTCTCGAGAGAACGGTTCCCCTCAACCGCCCGAGTTATTAAGGTGAGAGCGCCATCTGCTGGGCTCCAGAAGTACAGCACCTAACTCGCGAGGCCTCGTCTGCTCGCCTGCTCATTGGCTAACCGTCCGCACCTGAGCGGCAGGTGGACAACGACACAGTTGGGAGGCCTTCAGGTGGAGGTTTGGCTGCGTGTGGCGCACACGTGGTCCAAACCGTGTTCGTCCATTTTCGAGGCAGCCGAGTCTTGATGTCCGCGCGCGTCTACAATGAAACACAGATGCGCGGCAACGTCTGCTTTAGTTTATCTTCATCTATTTGGATTCGGCCGAGACACCCTTATTTTAGAATGCAGCGAACAGAACAGAGCATGGACGCTCGAGAGCAGCTGGTGGTGGAATATCGAAAAGTTTCTTTTGTTTACTTCGTGAAAGTACACGCTTCATTTTGAAAGATTACACCGCCCTCCAGTGGTGACTTGGAAGCACTACAGCTTCAATTCATAAATCCTGTCGGTGAGTATGACTTATATTTGCATTGGATGCATTTGGCTAAACTGACATTTGAGATCAGTCCAAGCTAAGCAATTTTATATACCAGGTAAATAAATAAAAGCTTCTTAACTTCAATATTTTCAAATATACACTGTATATATTTCATTCCAGTCAATTCAAGTCACAAGGCTTTTCTCATTTTTATTCACTCCACTTGCATAAACACATCATCATCATCATCATCATCATCTTCATCGTCAGAGAAAGTCCACCACACGTGAAGTCCGGATCTGACATGGACTCACTTAAGTGACACCAACTCAACAGTTTAATCGTGCAACTTGGGGGACTATTTCTCATAGAGACGTGATACTGGTGTTGTCGTACCATGTATCGTGAAGCTTTACACAGAAACGTACCTGACCTTCCCTTCTCCTCCTCCTCTGGAGGCGTGCGGGGCAGGGCTGACCAGAGCAGTTCTTCAGCTGGCAGCTTTAGCATGTGTACAGGAACATAAAGCTTGCCAGTGAAGAACTGCTGTGCGTCAGCCGTTACGGGTCCACGGGCGAGGGGCCACTCGGAGCCGTCCAGGGAGCGTGAGAGCAGCGGCGACAGACACGTCTTCCTTCTGCTTTCACTGCTCCTGTAAAAGGAGAAGAAGCTTCTTCAGAACGTGGCATTTATTTCCAGCAGCGTGGGTTCGAAGTGCAAAGCCGTCAGCCAGCAGCGGTGAGCGCCATGGACCGCGAGGAAGTGGGTGAAAGCAGCTGATGTGAGAGTGAGAGATGCATCAGATTCCTGGCCAGGATCCCAGCAGCATCAGCAGCAGATAAACTCTGAGATATTCTATTGATGTGCCGTCTCAGACCGGCAACCCGGAAACGCCGTCAGTTACCGTGGTTACGCTGGAGAAGCTACACACAGCGGGGGCAGAGGAACCTGAAGAGGATCCGGTTGACTGCAACTCCTCAACGTCCATCACTGCTCCAGTCAGAACCAAGCCTCTCCACCCGGAACTTTAGGACGGTTCAACTGTTGTGGCACATTACAGAGTGAACGTCTCTTCTAAACACGGTTTGGTGCAGCTCTTTCGGTGACCAGCAGGTGGAGAAATGACGCTACAACTCTGGCTTGTGAACATAAGGGCAGGTTCTCTACAGGACCTAGCTGTGACCCAACTCTGGAAAAGAATCCATACAGCTGAGTGTCCCTGACCAGGAGCATGAGCGGAGGGAAACCAGTCGCCCTGACATCCATCTACAACTAGAAAACAGTTCTGTCACATGGCAGCACAACTCTTGCATAACGTGTGTCTAACAACTGACTCATCGAGACGTGTTGAACTTTCAGCAGCCAAACGTTTGAGAATGAAGCGTGGGATCTAAAAATACACATATGCACTTGTTAACTGTCCTGGCGGCAGGTATCGGAGGCACCGCGACTCGGAGCCGTGGCTCAGACGGAAGGAACTCTGTGGACAGAGGTGGAAAAGTACCAGTGTGATCCGGCTCCACCCACCGACTGAATCTATCTACATAACAAATGTCCTGTTCTGAGGCGGGTGAGTCAGCGTGGCCCGGCGCGGCGTGTTCTGGCTTGTGACTGACGTACGTGCTCCACACCTCCTCTAATGGCTGCCATTGATGGAGTCCATTTCACAGCGTTTACTTCTTCCTGAGCGGCTCGGTTCTGGATTGTTTCATGGGAGACCAAGGCAGGGGCGTCGAGGCCGAGCATGTGGAGCCACTGGGGACACGTCCAACACACACCTGACCACACAGGTGACGTGTAGCGCAGCGGCAGCCGCGTGGCTTTGAACGTCACGTAACTCTCACGAATCAGCAGTTTAACTCGTGGAGAAGGAAGAGCTGAGCTAGAAGGCAAATCGCTGGCTTTAACCAGTCGATCTATGCTCCTGTGGGGAGGAGGCTCAGTCCTGTACGTAACAATAACCCACTCACCACTTGGCTCCTTCCCGACCAACCAAGGCAAACGCCTGTTTATCTTATCTCCTATAAGGTTATCCTTGTTCAAACATGTCGGAGGTCGGAGCTGGTCCGATAATCTGTTCCAAAACCGGTCAGGTTGGACCACTGAGAAGGTTGACGGGGCCGAATAACGTCCGTGTGAGGACAGCTGACGGTTCCCGACAGAGGCGACTGCACAGGGTTTGCGCGACATGTAAACCATCGTGGCGGCGCCACCACATGTTGGACGAGAAGCGCCATGCCCTGAAATAAATGTGGATCCTTGGCAACTTGGTTATCCTGAAGGGTAACTCCTGTCTGGCACCTGGCACCAAGTGTGAACCGTAGTTCTGAGAATCGCTTACTATGGGTTTTTCTCGGGATCCTTCCGTTTCAAAGCGCCCAAGAGCACCGTCATCCCGTCCACTTCCATGTACGTTTTCTTCTGGCTGGGCGGGAGCAAGTTTTTATCGGAGCGCACCAACGATATTACAGTAGAGGCCAAACTTTTAAAAAACGTGTGGGGTCGCTGAACACTTTCATTTCCACCAAATCGGCCGTCTGCAGTCAAGGGGCAGGAGCGCCCCCTACAGGCATCCATCCCAGACGCAGAAGGAAGCACAACTGCTCCACTGGGAAACCTGGCCAACAGGCAGCAGCGTGGATCATGACTCCACCTAGTGGTCAGGTGGACGACAAGCTCACCTGACAGGTGACGAGGCTTTGATCTTCGAGGCGGCAGGTCCTACCATTTCAAAGGTCAGTGAGGACGAGGCTGGGGGGACTCGAAGAGCGTCCTCAGGATAGCCAGGTGAGGTGGTCCACCGGGGGAAGTCCTGGGGCAGACCCAGGACCAGCTGTCTCTCAGTTTCTGCACAGAGAAATATCAAGGTTGCACTTGAGTTTTACCCAGCTACTTCAGGTGGGGGCACCACAACAACTCAGCAAGTAGACAGTGGGAGGAAACCAGAGCTCCACGGAGCAAAGGGAGAACAGACACAGGTTCTGCAGCCCACTGCCTCCTCACGTCGACGATGTTCATGAGCATCAGAGTCGGCCCAGCAGAGTCCGAGGACCCACAGAAGTGGAGACAGAATCTAGTCCTCGGACCTCCTGTCCCGGTGTTCCTCACCACCCGCCCTGTCTCACACACACACACGAGGACAGTCCAACTGCCAGCACCCAAACGGAAGCAGCTATTTGTTCTAGTGGCCTCTCCTTCCACAAACACCGGTTCAGCGCTGGCGTCTTCACAACACACGACGGCAGCGGCCCCGGATCCTCACCGCAGCTCCTCTTCTCCTCCAGCCTCTGCGGGATCAGACTGTCCTGCGTTCCTGACATTCCAGCTGTGTATGTTAAAAATTCCACCCGGCTGCTGTGGGCTCGCACAATCCCTTTCCACTCCTCCTTTTCCATCCCTCCATCCCCTCCCTCCCCTCTACATCTGGCCATCTTTCCTCCACCCTCCTCGTCCTCGCTCTCCTCCAGGCCAGGGCCACGCGACGGCCTTCCAACGCGGGACAGCCTCCAGGCTGCGGGAGGATCAGAAAGAGGAAGTGGGCGCAGCGGCAGGATGTGCGTGTCAGGGCGACGGCGGTGTGTAAACAGGAGGGCGTGACTTCACTGTGTACACTGCAGAGAGGAGTCGCTGACATTTTGACAGAGGTGGATCCGAGTGGACCATTAAACTGCAGCAGACCAACTGTGTGTTTTAAGAAGCAGAGAGGCGACGACAGACAGCTGCTGGGTGTCAGCGGGTACCCTCTCTGGGTGGGCGTGGCCCAATGGGAGTCAAGACGCAGAGATGAAAGGCCCATACTCCCTCTGAGTTCCCGTCACTGTCACTCGCTTCCTTGTGTTCTTTACCTTGATGTTCAGCAATATATCCACCAGGGGGAGCAGCCCAGAGTCAAGTCTATGCCGACAACAAACTTTAAAACCAACATGGCTACTGTGGCAGAAGCATTGATCATGCAGCTCTTGCACAGAAGAAGAAAAGGAGGCAGCGTTGTAGGAGGAAATGTATCAGAGAATTTCCCTCTTCTTCATGTCTCAATAGAGCTACGTATCAGGTAGTATCAGCTACACCGCCCCCCATGGCTTCCAGTGGTACTGCTCCGTTTTGTCCATGTCATTTCGCTTTGTGGAAACGAGCAGAAACGCAGAGGAAATGAAGGCAGAGCATGGACAGAAGGCAGCGTCTGGATCCGGATCCGTGATGAACGTGGAGCATAAATGGGCCTTTAGTCAGAGCAGAGCCACCGTGACTCATGGAGCTAGTTGCTAATGTGGGTCAGCAGCCACATTCCTCCACTCTTCCACGCAACATTCCAAATCATTAGATGATCATAAAAAGCCAGACTCCCTCTCAGATGAATGTTGCAGCGGAACTAAGCTGCTTCACGTCACTGCGCCACCAGCCTGGTCATGGTGCGTTCCACTCGTGTTCAAGTTTGATTTTGTGTGACTATTTTGGCCACAATTGTTCTGCCTAAAAATGTGGAGGAGTTTTTTGTTGGTGTAACTCTGAGTAGGTGTGAATGTAATAAAAACTCTGGTTCGTTACTGAGTTTTCAGATCAAAGTGAAATAGATTTTGACATGTATGTGTGCAACGCGGAGCTCTTACATCCTGAAGAGACTCAGAGAGGAGCTCTGCCGTGATGGAGTGAGATACTGTGAGCAGCTGCTGAGGGTCTTTCAGTGGCGGACGGGGGTCCAGAAAAACTGTCATTTAAATCCCGACAGGCCGACTACGATCAAAGGCACCGATCAAAAAAATTCAACTTTAAATCATCAAACCTCTGAGGCAAATGAAAGTGGCATGAGTGGAATTTTCCTTCCTCGGTGTAATAACAGATCACGGCCAGCAGGGGGAGCAGACAACCGGGCGCCTGACAGAGATGATAAATGAAGTGTTACATGTGAGTCATTACTAATAACAAAGCATCACATGTCGGTGGTGTAATGACATGAAACCTGATGATGATGAGGCATCATGTACTGAAACATGTTCAGTTACTGCTGTTTATGATCATGAGAGGGGATTAATAATCATTGGCTGAGGTAAAGTTCATGACATCTCTACTACAGACTGAGATTATACAGATTTGAAGCTCTTCACAGGCAGCTCCTCTTCATGTCAGCGATCATGTTTGTTCAAGTTTTGAATTGAACTAGTTTGACTTAAGCTTGAGAGCGCCTCCCTCTTGACCTGCGAGTTGGGAAAATCTGATCACAGTTTGATGACATTTTTTTTAAAAGGCGCTTGGAAGATGGCCGTGCCATCTCCACTCCAGTAAGTGGTCAGCCATTTTCCTGGAAAGACCGGCATTTCCTGCTCATATACGGGAACCCAGATGAGACATTCCATCCCGGCCCATCTTCCCCTGACACGGCACGCAACACGAGCGCAGGGTGTAACCCAAGTTGAGCAAGACGGCCTCACTTCTGCAAATGTAGGCAGCGTGGAGGCGCTGCAGGGCGAACCAGATAAGTTGCTTTCTAACCGCCACCCTGTCACTGCCATGTGATCCTCATTGACAGGGTGGCTTATGTCACGCTCAGGGTTCGCAGTGGCACCGATGCAGCTCGTGACACAGCCTCTTGCGCATTCCTGCTGGTGCAGTGAACTCTGGCTGTACAATTATGTAAGGCAGGATCCACCACTGTAGCTGCAGCACCCGAGCGGCCCCCGGCACAGCAGAGCCTGGGAGGCCAGCGCAGGTCAGCGGACACAGGGACTTTCTTCTGACATGTCAGCAGCTAGCATGCAGAACTGTCACAGCCACTGCTCCCTGGCGTGGCCCAGTTCCTGTCAAAGTTCAGACTCTGATCCTGACACTCATTCGCCTCCACCTCACCGGGAAGAGTTTCCTAATAGGAGTGGTTGAAAGTGTAGAATCACTTTCACTCATCTACGTGTTGCAGGAGTTGCCTGCGGGGTCTGTCACGTTCTCCAGGTGTCTGTCAATGACCTCAGCTGCCTGGTTCTGAAGCTGCTAACAGCCCAACGGAGGTCGGTCACTCTTGGTTGTGCTGTGATCGAGAATTCTAGGCACAAATCACGCCAGCCAGTTCCAGTAAATGGGCCTGGACCCCACCACACATCCACGCAGGCCCACACCCACGAGCCTCCACCAGCCACACCGCGCGTCCTGGACAATCTGCGCTAAAACATTCCTCATTAAAAGAAGAATTCGGTCCTGGGTGTCAACCTGATACTTGTTTAAAAGGCTGCGCAGTTGGTCGGAAAACTAGGTCATGGAGACGCCACAGGCAGTGGATGGAGCTGACAGGACAGGAATGTGCTCTGTAAAACACGGCACCGCCGACAGATCCGAAGACGAGCCCCACCTTGACCACTGACCCGCCGCTCCGCCGCGCCTCGCCCCGGAGACCTTCACCTGGGAGTGTCGCTCTTCCGCTCCTCGACACGGACACGCGCCCGGTGGGAGTCCGCTCGGCGTCCCTGGGTGCAGCAGTGAGGAAGACGGAGCAGGACTTCAGCCCCTTTTTACACAACTCCTGCCTCAACTCCCCCCTTCTGCCCGCTCTCTCCTCCTCCTTTCTCTCTCTCTCACACTCACACACACACACACACACCCAAGTCACCGGCTCCGATCAGCTGGCAGCGTGATGACGTGCGCTTCAGTTACAGCAACGTGTCCGAACGTCACACGCTGACGCCAGCACGTTAGCGTACGCACGCCCAGTGACAACCAACTTGGTGACGTTTTCATATTAGTTGTGACGAGCAAGTCGAATCCATTTCTTCTTATCATGTCAATGACTTTTGAGGATTAAAACCCTAATTGTTGATTTTTTTTGCCGTGAAATTACAATCATATTTTCTTGAATTGATTCTGTTTTGCGTTCGAGAGATGGCTAGTTTCCTCTGTGGCCGTTATTTAAAGACACTTCATTGAAGTGAATACATTTGCGACCAAGACTCAAAAACAACTTTTTAAAAAGGTATTGTAGATTTTTGTAATGCATGGGTTCTATTTTCATTCCAACTGTATTGTTATACATTATTCACACCACTTTATTTTTAGAAAAGAAGTGTTCCACAGCATCCCACATATAACAACAATCTAACAGCAAATCTGCTATGCAAGTTTACATTTACAAGCATGAGGAAAGTCAACTACCTGCGTTTGTGCAGGTCTATCAAGGTTATACTGTGAAGGTCCAACCCAAGTCCCTAAAATGCTTGAACAGATGAAGGGAAATCAGTTGTTTGAGTGGCACAAGGGGACCCCACTGTTACCTTCAGCCATTCTAGAACCCCATTTTAAACACACGCATAGCTCATTACAGGGGGAGCGTGTGAGTTAAGGAAACTCCAGGAATAGCACGCTGCCGTGCTGAACACGATGACTCACACGTCGGTCCACAGACAAAATATGTAGCATTAAGGCAGCAAAACAATGGAAAGTCAACTCTGGCCCTCGAACCCCACCCAAGTTTGCTGAGTCAGACATCCTGACGTGATGTGTGTTCTGGGTCCAGTTTGGAGAACAACTGCTGACTTGTACATCTCGCGAGCGCCAGGAACACGGACGATCCTTGAACACAGTGATCTGTTTGAGTTGCATCTGACCTGAGCGGACTCTGGAGCAGCAGGTGATGGTGCTCAGGGCACACCTGAGAGCACGCAGGCCAAACACAACCCCCACACGCCTGGTGCTAGATCATATCAGGCTTGTGAGCCGCCACTCACTTCGACCTTGGCCTCCCCGGCGTGGCGAGTGTCATGTGCGCTCATGACTCAGCATTCTAACTCTCTGACATACTTGTTGTGAGAGCTGAGCTGCGTGGGGAACATACAGGCGCGGGACCGAGGTTATTTTTAGCCGAGGTGGCCGGCTTTCACAGCGGCAGACAGGTTTCATGTGGTGCGACGACCCGCAGCTAAGGCACAATAGTCATGTATTTCAGATGCTTTGCACACATGTGTGACACTTTGTTGATATTGGAGTTGCTTTAAATGGCAGGACAGGTGTGTGAAGAGAAACTCCCAGGAGAATACAGAGTTGAAGACTGAAACTTGCAGCGTGACGTGGATGAAATATGAATCTCTGAATCAGTCGCCTCATCAGTGATACTAATGCAGTCCCGTAATATATTTAAAAGTAAAACAGCACACATATAAAACACAATCAAAATACAGTGTAGTGCCCTTGAAATCTTCTGACAAAATGGTGATGAAATAAAAAGAGTGTCGTCGTCAGTACCTTTTATTTACTGCTTTCAGTTGTTACGGTTTACAGGGAAAAGGCTTCTGCAGAGTAAAATGTTCCTTGTTTCTGACCTGGAACATCATGATCCCTCTCAGGAGACCTCGTGGCGCAACGGTAGCGCGTCTGACTCCAGATCAGAAGGTTGCGTGTTCAAATCACGTCGGGGTCAAAAGTGTTTTTGACCTGCATTTGCTTCAGCAGTTGTACAAAGACCTTACTGTTTCATGTGTTGAACTCGGATTGATTTAAAAGAAATGTTTATTGGATTCTAAAATTAGGAAACGTTTCTGTTGTCCGCATACTATAGCGGCGCTTGACCTTTTCACGGCCTTTTGGATTAACCTGACACAACTCACCTGACCAAAAAGATGCGCTGTGAAGACCCATTCGGACGCAAAAGATGCGCTTTGACGACCCATTCGGACCCCGGTCTGAGTTCTCAGTGCGCAGGCGCGTCACGCCGAGAAGCAGGTGCGTCAAACTTTCCGGTGGGCGTGTCTCACAATATCTTCACAGGGAAGCCGTATTACGGCTCTGAATTGGCCCAATTTTGAATTTGTTTTGTTCCTTTGCACCCAATCTCTCCTTTAAGTTCGCAATTTGATGCATCAGCTCGTTTGTTTGAGTGGACCGAACTCACAATTGAGTCCTACGAACATTCCTTTTTCCTTTTTTTGTTATAATGAATTGTTAATTCTCAATTGTGCTTCAGCCTTTGTTGATGTAGTGCAGCTTCCTGGCAGCAGATGGTACTGTTGGATCTGAAATGTATTTGCCGATCTGCTCATGCGCAGATCGACCCGTACGCCCTGCAGAAACTCTTCTTCTGATGCTAAAGGTGCGGCCAAACTTCATTTCAATTACTTCAAAAGTACTGCACTATGACCCGCACACATTGCCGTCCTTCATTTTTATCGCTTGAAAACATTTTTTGTCGAATTGTAAACAGTAGCTGACGAAGAGTTTGCAGAGTTAAGCCAACTCTACATGTACATGATTTTAGCCTCGTAGCATAATGCTAATGTTTCGCAGTGTTATTGTTATTGGTAAAGATTTTCTTAGTGTAATACTCTACACTTGTTCACTCATTTTTCACTACACCGTTATTTTTGGCGTCATCACCATCACACGGTACATAAACTTGCTACTGTCTTTGCAGGGAGTAGACGGCTCTACTCCGAGTCCCAGGCAGGGAAGAACTAGCCACCATCCGCCATCTTGTTTTGTGGTTGCAGCTCCACGTGTGAGGTGAGGTCTAAAACACCGTCTCCTCTGTTAAGGAGAGGTAAAGCCCTGCTCTGCTTTAAACTGCACCTCTGGAGAATCAAGACTTTTACCCGGCAAAAACACTTTTAGACCTTAATATTAAGTAAAATAAAATACGGTCACTATGTGAAGAAGCTGTGCAGTACACTCACTACTACTATTGTTGTCATCGTCACCATCTTTGTTGTTTTGTACATCGACAGCGTAGCTCCTGGTTGAAGCTAGACCTTCTTTAGATTTTAGTAGGAACAAAACAGAATGTTTTTCTTGGATACAATAAGAAAAGGTTTGTGTTTATATTCATTCAAATGTTACAACAGTAGCCTCCTGCTCTGATATACCTATTTGCTAATATGTTCATACGGTGTTTACCTAATGCAGGTGTTTGGAATGGAGCCAGCTTAAATATGGCTGTTGTTGCCTGACTGAAATTCATATTTTTGTATCTTATAGATATGAAACAAAATGGCTCACTGGACGCGCCGCCAGGTTTAAGAGGTGCCAAGCAGAACAGAGGGTAAGAGACAGATCAACACTTTCTTTTTTGTCTTGATTTATCATTGATTATAATGAGCGCCCATTCCAGAAAACATGACTCAGAAGGCCACACCTGCATCCAAATGCACAAGAACCTTGCAGGATATCCATGACTATATAGAAATACTTGAGGACATGAAGAGAAAAGCAAATACACTGGATGAGGAGAGTATAAAATATTTGAGTACTTTGAGTCCACCATCATTCTGAGGTATGAGTTGTCTGTATGGTTGTGTCTTCCTGCTCCCAATATGTAATCTACACAGTCAAATATCCCATTGTAGAGTGTAACGGTCAGGACACGTGCAGCCAGCTCAGATCCTCAGACCTTTAAACCAGACAAAAGAAGAACAAACTCTATTTCACATTTTTGCAGTGTGAAATCAAATGATTGTTTCATATTTGCGTCGTGCCGCTGGCCACTGTTCTGCCAGTCACCTACCGAGCCTCTGCCTGTGCAATGGCCTTCCCCGTGACCAGCCGCTCAGCAATAGCAGACACTGCAGGGTCGTAGTCCAGGCTCGCTGCTGCCACCACCTGATCATCCCTGTGGTACAGAATGTCTTTTCAAGAGAGGCGACAGTCTTTTCAAGAGATGACAGTACAGTATGTTCCTGGGCTTACTTGATGTACAGAGCCAGGAACCGCTTGTTCTCAAAACTTCCTTTGATGACGACCTCGGTGTATCCCTCGCCGTAACCTGTGGCCAACAGAACACAATCATCACCGTGTCTTCCTCACAGGCAGGGTGCACTCCAACAGACAGACACACCTGATTTGCTCTGGATTAATATTTTCTATGTATTCCTAATATCTATAGCAGACCCTGGGCCCTCACGATCAGCTGGATCTGTGAGTCAGATAACTTGTTAAGTTATCTGACTAGTTTAATATCTATATTTATTAGTCATTACTAGCTCCATTCTAAATACAACTGGAAGACTTTCTTTTCTTTTTTCATTTTTTGTGCGAATTATATAACATCGTTCGGCTAGTGAAAATATATTGCCCTTCAAAATAAATTAGAAAATGCGATGATAATTATGCTTACGATCACAATTGTGTTTCTCCCCAGGCATCTACTACTAAAATACATCATCTTCACATGCTAATGATTTGTTATGAGAGTCTTGAAGTAAAACTTAGTGAGAAAAAAATTAAGCATTAAATAATCATAAACCCAATTGTATGAAGTCTGATCATTCCTGGTACTTGATTTAAAAAAAAATATACATTCTCTTAAATCTTATGGCAAGAGAGGGAGAAGGATGAGGTGCTCACTGGAGTCTTCACTCTGAAGGTCACAGTCTTGGAAGCTCAAACATCTGAACCTCCACTCACCTGTGTATCTGATCGTTTTGCCTTGGAGGACGGTCCAGTAGAAGGGAACTGAATTGAGTTCTGTGGCTTTATCCAGCATGTTGAAAGCAGCGATTCGGCCTGGAATAGAAGTCAGGTCAAGATGGGGTCACGGACCTAATGTGGAGCGGAGGTTTCTCACTTAGAATCAACAGCTGTCACTCAGTCACCTTGCACCAGGCGCATTTCTCAGGCACACAGCTTCTATTGTCGCGAGCTTTACCGTGCGCTTGTGCCATCTGCCAGTGCCCAATGTTGACCAGCTGGTCTTTGGCCATGGCCAGAGGGAAGGTGGCCAAGTCTCCCGCGCAGAAGACCCCCGGTACGTTTGTGCGCATGAACTGCAGCAAGAAGAAAGCAGCGGTTGTGAAGAGAGGAGAGGAGTCGGCTGGCTCACATGGCAGGAGCTTGTTGACCTCTGACCTTATCGACGATTACAAACTTTCTCGAGTCCATGACAATCTTTGTTTCCGACAGAAACTCTGAGTTTGGGACAACACCTGGCAAAAAACACAAATAGGCAGGTTAACAAGATGCAAACTGAAATGAACTTCTATTGTCTCTGTACTGTGGAGAAAAGTCACTCACCAATGGCGACAATCAAAACATCAGCTGGGAGAATCTTTCCACTTTTCAGCACAACTTCTTTCACCTTTCGGAGGAGAGGACGATGAAAGACAAAGCCAGTGAATATTCTGATAGTGTCGGTTAGTGGAGCTGAAGTTTTAGCTCGAGAGGTGGCTGTGGTGGCTGCGGCAGGTCGGCCTAGGGGTTGCAACAGCATGCCAGCCTCCTCCACCTTAATGTCGCTTCATCCCCATTCACCATGAACCACTCTTCCTCTCCTTATCGCCAACATCCTTGGTCCACTCTGTCTCTCTCTCTTCTCCACAGGCCCCTCTGACAGCCTTGTGTTTGATGTGGTGCTTTGTAGCCAAAAACTTTGTGCACAAACCAAAATGACCTTGCAGTTCTAAGTGAACTCTGCAGTGTCTGTACCTTTCCCTCTTCTCCACAAGCCTCTGTGACGCTGTCGTTCATGCAGAACTTGACGTTCTTCTCTGACAGCATCTGGTAAAGAAGATCACGTTTGGATTAAAAATGAAATGTTTCATGGAGACTCCTGTTGTTGCCTGACCGTCATGGTGATTCTGCCTATTTCAGGTCCCAAGGTCTTCTGGTACGGAACCTCGCTGCTGCCGATCACCGTGATGCTGGAGGCTTTTTCAATCAAGTAGGAAGCGACCTCCATCCCTGGGGTCAACAGGTGAAAGCGGTTCCATCTTTCGTCCCAAAACATGATGTCTTACATCACCCCGTCCCAAAATGAGTCTAGTTTCTTGCCTAATTTTGGGTGTGATCGAAAAAAACAAGTCTCCCCCCCCAGTCTTCACCCACCGATGAAAGAGGTTCCCAGAATGACGACGCTACAGTTCTCACAGGCTGCGTGGATTTTCTGGGCGTCCTCTGGCGTCTCCAACATTTTGACATTTTCCAGGTTCATTCCTGGGATGTCAAGACTTTTGGCTCTGTAAGATGTAGCCACAGTTATCACTGAGGTGCAGGACCATGACGTTGGTGTTTGTACCGGCAGCCTGTGGACAGGAGGAGCTGGTCGTAGTCCTGGACTGACCCGTCGTCAAAAATGACCTTCTTCTCGTCTGTGTCTACATTCGTCGCCTGGACATGGAGGAGCAGAGTTTGCTGTGGAACATGAGGATGAAGGAACATGTCACCGCGACTCACTTCTTTCCCGAGCCAGACTTCAATATCATACTGGTGAAAGAACTGCATCCCCCGCAGCAGAATGCTGTCGCTCTGCACGTTCATCACCTTCAGTCAGGGTGAAAACAGACCAGTAAGATCAAAGTTCTCGGTCACTGAAATGCCCCGGTTCCGCCGCACCTTGCTGAGGCGGGTTTTGTCGTACGGTAAGAGGTGGTCTCTGGTGACCATGATGATTCTGCCACCGAAGTTCTCCTGCCGCAGCGTCTCAGCGCAGATCAGAGACGCAGCTCCTGCACTTGCACGGCATCGTGGTCACCGGGGTGAAGCAGTAGTGAACCAGCAGTCAAGGAATGCCACTCACCTCCTCCCAGCAGGACGACTGTGTGTGTGACGCCCTGCACGGCCGTACCCATGTTCTTCCTCCGCTTCTCCTGGATGACAGTCTGATGACAGCGAATCATCCAGAGATGCTTGAAGCTGTAAATCTGAGTTGTGTGTGGAAGAACGTTGCCTCACCTTTTTGTTGACAGAGACGTACACTTTGTTGTTCTGGACTTTGACCTGCGGCAGAGCGGAGACTCACGTTTGTAGTTAGTGGTCCTCTGTGTGGCTGGGTTCTTTACCTTGTGACACGGCAGACAGTCCAAACCGGGGTGCTCCTCCAAGTCTCCTGTGTGGACGTTGAAACAAGCGCCATGCCAGGGACAGCGCACCCGATGCCCTGAAATGACCCCTGAACACACATACACACACACACACACACACACCCACACACACACACACACGTCCATGATGCAGACATAGACGACAGACTCGTGAGGGGAAGGGATTCATGCCTACCTTTGCTCAGCGGTGCACCGTAGTGTGTACACTGGCTACCTACAGCGCTGTATTTGCCCTCGGTGCGGGTCAACAGCACGCTGTGGTGACCCACCTCCACCTCCATCATCCTTGGAGAGCAGCACGGTCAGTGAAGATCATAAGTGAAGCTTTGCTCCCTCAACTCTTTTCTGTCTTACAGTAAAGCATCACATGGCTGGTGGATGCAGGTGTCATTTCACATTTCATACGACATTTTCTTTTGATAAACTGTTGCCACGGTGTCAGGGTAAGTGCTCTCATTTAAGGGGCGTGATAATGTATTTCCATCTCTTACTTGACGTATGAAGCTGTGGATAATGACATCATCATCATCATCATCGAGGGCTTTTTGTTTAGTTTCAACCTACAGTAGTTTCAGCTCCCAATAAGGTCACAAGCCAGGACAGTGTGCTGATAGAGAGGCTGTCAGTGAGGCAGCTGAGTGTCAATACCCTCGTTAAATCAGACGTGTGAGGATTGGAAATTGCAAATAGAAAACAAACTTCATATTGAAATATTAGCCTTGAGCTGCCTGCGATCATTTCTGGACCCAGAACTGAGAAATGGAAGTTATGTATTTAAAAACCAGCCAAACTGTGGTGATGCGGCTACTGAATGATATGTTGTGTGTGACACACAAACACACACACTCATGTTTGTATCTCTATCCTTGTGGGGATCTTTCATGGCCATAACCCTTTCCCCAGCTTCTCACCTAAACCAGAGCTTTGAACCAAACTGAAACCAAATTCTAATGACCCAGTTTTTTTAAGTTTTAATCCTCTGATTCATGTTGAAGGTCCCCACTAGTATAGCTGTACAATGTGCACACACACACACAAGCACACTCTCTTACTGTCCATCATGAAGGTCTGACTCGAGACAAACCACTTTTGTCACTTCCTCTGTGCTCTCCTCCAGATGATCATCTGGGAACTCCTGCGGGGCTGAAAACACAGGCAGTATTCACAGCCTCTTCTACACAAGCCTCATGGTGGATCATGAGAACTGCAGGTACTCACATGGCTCGGACATGATTCGACAGCAGAACTGACACCCACTGAATCATAGCAAAGACGGTTCCTTCAAACAGGTCATCAACTTAGTGATGACGTGTGTAACCGCGGCAACCGCATCCTCCCAAACAAGCCGTCCCGGTTTGCCACTGCCGAAGGGTCACACTTGAAAAGTAGCTCTCCGTCAGGTGTGCCACCGGTTGTGGCCCTGGCCCCGCTCATTATTCCAGAGAAAGGCCGATGACCTTTTGTTTTGCGCGGCGGAGAGATGAGAAAGGCTGACGCGGCAGCTGCGACTGCTCTGAATGGAGCCACCACAATGAACCAGGCAGTGCTGTTACATCACACCCGTGCTGGCGGCTTTCGGGTTGTAAGACAGCTGTACACAAGGATGTCAAAGATGAGCTGGAAATGTGAAACTAGCAGTTTTGGTCTGAATGGATGTTTGTTTGACAGGAGGAGTGACGAGGCAAAGGCGGGTCACGACTTCGATGTGAAGTGGGTTCCATTACAGCAGATGGTGTTTTGAGAGAGAGAGATTCTAATATCTTCCTGGTATGTGATTTGACTGAATCAAGTGCCACTTGAAGAGCAGTTGATTGACATGTGTAAGCTACTGCTCAACTCTTACAGTTTTACGTGATAGTTCAGTTCAGATTACGTTCCACTTTTGCCAGTTATTTTTTTATCTTGTTTTCTTGACCAACTATATAATGACAGTGAAGATGACATCACCATGACATCACTGAGGTGCTGAGGTGTAACAAGGCAGGAAGGAATGTCATGAATGAGTACATATAAATATATAAAAAATGTATAAAAAAGCCCCAGCTGAGGAATGAATGAAGTGGCTCACTGCAGGTAACTAATTCCAGCCTTAACCCCTCCATGTTTCTCACCAAACCACCGGTTTTGTTTTCTATATTGTCAGAATACATCAATTACATGTAGACGCTCCAATTGTAATCATGGAATCTTGATGTTCATTGGGAAGATGATGATGATGTTTATGAAGTTGTTTTGTTTTCATTTCTAATGCTAGACATGCTGTTGTCTAATATTCATTCAGAGGTGTTGACGCTTTGAAAGCTCTGGGTTGCTAAAATAGACCATTAGAAACAGCTGGATCAGGTCGGAATGTGGCCCAGACTTTCACAAGTACAACTGAAAATTGACCTTCTAGAGGTCAAATGTGTTTTTTAGCACAGAAAAGGGACAGCAGGAACATGAGAATTGAAGTTGGTGTCGTTGGTGCGAGTCACTCTACTCCATCTTTCCTCTCTTTGCTCCCCTTCATGTGTACATTTATAAGTCCATGAGCTGCATTGGTTGCCCTCTTGCCCCATTGCTCTCCTCTAACTTTTATCGCTTAATTTCTGCCTACTTTACTCTTGACTATGTTTAATATGATCCAGCTACATCTGAAAGTAGCTTCCATAACTTGCTCGGTCGTTCATGTTCTATTTCTCAATTATTGAATGTCAAGACATAGGCGCTTAAGTTGTGGGGGAAATTCAGCAATAAAACTGCTAATTCTCCACCCATGAAGTCCCTTGGTTGTTGTTCCCAAACTCAAAGTCCAGCTCCCTTGTTCATGATTACACACATCCCACAAGATAAAAACGTCCCCTAAACCCTGGCGAGCTGGGAGTTAGACAATGATTAAATGAAAACTATACGATGGACTAAATAAGGAACTAACTAATAACTGTGATTCTGACAACATTCCTTCTGAAGTCTGCATCACATGGTCTGTCGTAGCCAGAGAGTCGGACCGTGTTGTGTAGAGCTGGACCGGTGTGCAGTTATCAGTGCCAACTTTATCAGCAGGTGAGCATCCAAGGCCAGACCCAACGTGTTGCTGTAGATCCCAGTCATGGATGTGACTTCCACGCTTCTGCTGGTTGGAGCGTCAGCCTGGTCCTTCAGACTGATCAACACCATTGTGGGACTGCTGCCCGCTCCAGAGCCGGCTCGGAAGAAAAGCTGGAAGTGGAGGAACATCGGCACGTCTCTTGTTCACAGCTCGCTGACCGGAGCCTGGACCGTGCTGTGGTGAGTGATGGCAGCTGGTTTATCCTCATGGGTTTTCAACTTCTTTTTTCCTCTCACAGTTTCTACCTTGAACCTCACATACTGGAGAACCTGATCACCTCATGCTCCTTGCTCTCCCAAAGTCTTGTAGCAGTGTCAACAGGTGCCCCTTCATTCATCTGATCTTCTGTGACACTGACAGATGTTTGTAAATGGGAATTATTACGGTATCGTTAACTTGTTAGCTCGCTCTTCTTTGATAGCCCCTAATATTTTGATTTGACTCTTATGTAAATCATGTTTAAAATCACCTGTGGTGGCCCCAGTAAAAATGGGGGGTGATGAAAAAATGACCTAACAGGGGTCATTTTTTTCTCAGTGTAAATCCAGGCTCTGATTCCATTCGCTTAAAGGCGATTACACAGTGTCCCCTTTTTCAGGTTATTTCATCTATGACTCAGTGGATTTGGCCTTGAATCTCCCATTGCAACAATGTTGGGACCTTCTGCTCCATCACTCTGTGGTAATCTGCGCGCGTGTGTGTGTGTGTGTGTGTGCGCGTGCTGGTGACATATACACTGATGATTTATTAACTTGCAGTAAGTGTCACTTCTGTCTTCCTCTTAAGTTTGAACAAAAATGAATACTTTTTTGGGTTTTAAAAAAGGACACTTGTTGTAAAAATAAGTTACTAAATCTAATCTAAAATAATAATTGATATATATTCATATTCTTACTAAATAAAAATAATAAAGAAATATGTCAATGTTGTTTATATATATACGGTATTGGAATTGATATAAAGAATTTAGGAAAATAACATTAACAATGTCATGTATTTCTCAAAAAAACAATCTATATAATCTTACTATTAAGTGTTAAAAATGCTGAAAAGACTTGAATATAGCAGAAAACGTTGCAAAATATATTGTCTCAGAATAACCGTTTTTTTCTCGTGTTTGAATCTGCACCGTCATCCGCCCAGCGTTGTGTAGGGCTCCATCACTGTGACATTCTAATCACTGAGAGTCTGAGGTCGGAACCTGAGTCACCTCCAGAGGTGAAACAAATGCTGACTTGGTGCCGCTGAACAAGCCTGACGTCGTAAAAATTTAGGACAGAAATGCACAAAGCACTGAATATTGACTGCGCAGATGAGTTTATTTTCCGTATGCACTGTTAATCTCACAGTTAATTATCATTCTAACATTAAAAGTTTCTTTTATTGAAATGGTTTCCGTGTGAATCAAACTTTGAAATGAAAAGGTGAGTGTCAAGTGTTAGCAGGATCAGATCCTACCAGATGCCTCACATGTATTTCCTCTCGGGTGGGTACGTTTTTCCCCCTGCTCCCAGGTGCTGCTGTGTTTCGGCCTGGCGCTGCTTCACCGCCTGTACCTGGGCTTTGCTCTGGTCTCTCTGCTGGTGGAGATCAACTCTATTTTCCTCCACGTCAGACAGCTCTTCCTGCTGTCAGTGAAGGAAAACTCCAACCCTCGCCTCATGATGACCTTCCAGCTGACCATCTGGCTCAACCTCGTAACGTAGGTCAACGATGGACGAGGGGGCATGGCCTTTGCCACACAAATGAGTCCTGACGTTAGCTGCTAATTGATGGAGTTGTGTTTGGGATGGTTTCACTGTAATGTCCATGGCATGTAATGTGGCGTCATCTTCATCCATCTGTACTTAGTTTTGTACTTTATTCACGATTTAATTATTTTTAATTCTCTCAATCAAATAATACAATTTGGCTAAATAGTTTATTATTTAAAGGCATTACGTTTTCAATATTTTTTATTATTTTAACAAAGCTATAACAAGTTTTATGCAGTAGTCATTACTTCTGTGGTTAGTTACCTTCCATATGTGATGTAGCTTTGCACTTATTTTCCTGTGTGTCTCTAAACAGCAATGGTGTGTTTCAGTGCTCATCAGCTCTGTCTCCTGCAGGTTCCTGGTCTTCCGTCTCTTCACCCTGGGCTGGATGAGCAGCTGGCTGCTGTCTCACAGCGACCGCCTGACCGTTGTCACCACACTGACGGGGGCTGTGGGTTTGACCGTCATCTCCACGGGCAGCTTGATGCTGCTCTACAGACTGTTCCGGGCCGACTTCCTCCACCACAAGCCGAGACCCAGAGACGACCAATAGACTTGTCTTCCTGCTCTTACCTGAACGAAGAGGCAGCTCTGACTCTCAAGTGTGACCTGATGTCACGCTCCTGTTTTATTCCTGGAAGTGTGTCGATAAAAAGAGGGAAGTATCCGGGCATCTCTTCTGCTGGAGCACACCAGGGTCAGCAGAGTTTACTGGGTTGGACTTTCTCTGAGAACTGTGGCAGCAGAACTGGTTCGTTTGTGGACTCCCTCTCGTAATAGTGGCAAGTCTTCAGGTGTTCCGACATGGGTGCCAGGTCTCTGAAGCTCCACGAGTCAACAGGTGAGAACAGAGTGCTGAAGTGCCACACCTGAGGGGACAGAGGCAGGGACTGGTCTTAAGACCTGGGGTCATGTGAGTGAGTGAGCTAGAGAAACACACACTGTTATTGCTAGCGTTGGTTAGCAATAGCAGGCTAGTGGAGCTAATTGTCTTCACTATGATAAAATAAAAATTGGGGTTATGAAAGAAACCGTGACCATGTTTTCTTTGGTCACATTTGGGAGGATCACACATGATTTCAGGAGGTTGAGGAGGAGCAGCAATGGTTTCAATCATTAGGAGCTCAATCATCATAGTAATGATTTTAGAATGTCCGTCTGCAACTTCAAGCAAGCATGTGACATGAGGCTGCTCTCTCATTGGCTTCACAGGTGCAGCGTGATAGAGCGCCTTGATGTGGTTGGAAGGAGAAAATCACAGAGTCATGAAGGTGCTCCGCCTGCACACTTCATGACCCACTGTGTCAGGACGTTACCTACCTTCTGCTTCACCCTCCACTTGGCTCCTCCATGTGAGGAGGGCCTCCTCTCCCACTGCAGGGTCACCATCCCTCTGTCCTGCAGCTGGGTGGAGCACACCTGCCTCATGAGCCGCGACACCAGAGCCAGCTGGGACAGAGACAGACTGTCCAGGAAACTGGCCACGTGGCACAGCACCTCGAAGGGCAGCGAGCTCAGAACATCATCTCGTCCTCCTCGTCTGAGGCTCACTGTGGTGGAGGGGCACAGTCTGAAGCAGCCCAGCTCCCCACTACAGGTGGACAAAGAGGTTTTTTTTGAGTCAATAATATAATCATAATAATAATATCATATAATAATCTGCAGTTCACACAAACAAGTTGCTCACTTGTACGTGACGTTGGCTTCATGAGTTGACGGTCGAAATCTCTCCTGACTGAAGGTGCAGCCCAGGTAGGCCAGAGGGCATCGCTGGTGGAACCAGCCGTTCACACACATCTGGATGTCACTGTGGATGTTCCTGCAGCAGAGCGTCGGTACGTCAGGACCCGAACAAACATCCCAACTCAGATTTCTGACGGCTCACTTGTAATGTCGGCCATACTCCCTGCGCTGGAAGGCGTGTCCACACAGGAAGGTGAAGGCGGAGCTGGCCTTGTGGTGGCGGCTGTTGACGCTCTCTACCTGCAGCTGAAGGTGGAGCTCCAGAGGCTTGCTGGCGTTCAGGTGAGCCAAAGATGTGTTTCTCCGGAAAGGAGCTGTCAGGAAGGCGTAGGTCTGGGTGCCCTCGTCCTGCAGCAGGCCGTCTGTGCAGACGCTCTCGGCGATCAGGTGACCTCTCTGCTCCTTCTCAAGGGAGCAGAGCAGCGACGCCTGAGGAGCACACCAAGCTGTCAAGATCTAAAACCCTTGAGTCACAACCTAAATATGTAGATTTGAAAACCTCAACCTGTTCTCACCTGAACTTCGTCCCAGATGGGCATGTCCTCGTCCCGCACCTCCAGGTCGCTGGTGTCCACCGCCTTACTTTCTCTCTTATAGAAACCCGGGTTGCGTATACGGCCGTGTTTGGCTGCAAAGCTGGTGGGGACTTTAAACGTCCGCACCGCTGTGATCTTCATGGGCTCCAGACGTCCGTACTCAAATTTCTTCTTGGGAAGGTTCATGGTGCATGTTGAGGAGGACGAGTGGGAGCTCGAACATTCTCCATTCAGCTGCGTGCAGGTGGCTCCTTCTGCTTCCTCCTCCATCAACACCCCCAAGCCTTTAGCCTTCGTGACTCTAGCTCCACCCGCCTCAGCTGACCCCTTTGCCTCCCGGCACCCGCCCATCTCCATGCTGAACATGCGCTCCCAGGCGTTGTAGTTCTCCAAGAGCTGCTCGCTGACTCCATCCCCCCGAGCGATGGCCTCCCGCTCCTCCTGAGTCAGCTCCTGATCCAACGGCACTTCCTCCTCCTCCTCCTTCTCCTCCTCAGGCTGGCTCATAGCAAAGATGTTGAAAGACTCCCACTGACCTTTGGTCTCCTCCACAGCCGCCCGTGCTGCCGCCTCCCTCTGAATGGCTGCTAGTCTCTTCTTCTCCCGCTCCTGCCGCTCCTCCTCTTTCTCCTCCTCACTGATGCTCAAGACCAGCTCTGGGAAGAGTTTCTTCATCTTTAAGGAGTGGAAAAGCCGGTCCTGGTCCTTCAGAGCCATGTCCAAGTCCAGACAGCCCCCGGCTTCTCTATCGCTGAGAAGGTTTTCATGCAGATCTGTGTTGGGATGAGAGTGAGCGTCGTTGGCCGGCCAGCGGTTCCACTCCATGGAGCAGGACACCACACTGGCGGGGCACTCCTGGAGGTGAGCTGCCCGGGAGGACCGGGCCAGGTGGAGGGGGCAGCCGTACTCAGCGTTCAGGCACGGCACCCGGACGTTGGGGCACAGCAGCAGGTGGTCCTCCTCTTTACACTGATGGAACACGGCTCCACAGAGCAGACGGCAGGACACCACCGCACAACACACCGACATCTCCACCTGAGCTCTGCAGCGGCGGCTGAAGCAGGTGTCGCAGTGGACATGCTGGCGCCCCCTGGAGGCCCGAGAACGATGGCTCTGATGGGACGAGACTGCTGTTTAAAAATATGTCCATAAACATTGTCAACCTTCGTCACATAGATGTTTTCTATATGTGTTTGTAAACAAAGTCAGGAGCATTAGCCGCTCGCATGTAGCACTGCCATTAGCTGCTAGCATTAGCTGCTAAGTCAAACTGACGCTCTTATAATTGACCTTTTAAAAGCCAAAACACATCCATCATCTGTCAAGTATCACGCAGCTGTTTTGTGTCATGTTTCTCAATGGATGTGCAAAACTTTAAAGCTCACTAACAGAGAGTTGCTGTTGGAGAACATGTCTCATGCATATTACTCATTGTAGCCTTGATTTGATCTTCACTTGAAGCCTATTTGCCGTCGGTCTGTGGTCATATTTGTCTCTCCAGCGATGTTGCTATTTTCATGTGTCGCTATGAACGGTTTCCCCAGTCACTTTTGATCCCGTGCTACGGTTTAGTCAATACACACCATCCTGCCTGTAACTTCAAACCTGAAAACACCTTGACAAACTTTGCTTTCAACTCACCATGGCAGTGCGTCGTCCCTCGGCCTCCTCTGCAAGTGAGCCTGTCAGAGTGTGTTATAAATAGAGGCGGCAGTCAACATGCTTCACAGGTGGTCAGACACGAGGTTTAAATTTCCACTCATTTCAGCCGCTTATGTCGCCATGATCTCTTTTATCTGCATTATTAAACATCTGACAGTTGCTTTCAGCCGCAGCAATCCTCCACCTCCCGTCTGACTATTGTTGTTATCATTGTTACTATCATTGTTATCAAACAAGCACACTGTGAGCAGAAAATCAAAGCAGACATCGGATCAAAATGATTGGAGATCAGCTTGTTTTATCATCAGATGTAGACCAGCTGTTAAAAACTCCCGTGGGCCTCGTGAAGCCATCTATTGGACCTTATTAGGCCCTCAGGCCCGGAGTTTGACACAGATGGTTTCTAACCTTGTTTACAGTACAGACGCCTATTTTGTGTGATAATCTTTTTGTTTTGAAATATTTTTAGATGAATTTTCAAGGACACACTCAGGCCTCTTGTGGCCCCAGACCAGGGGATAGCGTATCCAGAAAAATAAAAATAAAAAAAGAGAGAGAGATCATAAGGTTAAAACTCTTTCTTGTTTGTCTCCTCCCTCACAGGTGATGTGGTGGTGCTGGCTGTAGAGCTTCACGCTGCAGTTTCTCATCCATGTCAGACAGCGCCCCCTGCTGCCACGGAGGGAATATTACAGCGACAACTGACTCACCCTGGCAGTGTACAGTAAGTGCACCTTTACACAACATGATTTCATCAGGATAGGATTGGAGCTGTTTTTCTTTTTCTTTGTCCATCTGTGGTCAGATCAGCTGGTAATGTTCACTACAAGGAGGTCACGTGATCAGCATCTGTTAGCTATATGTCTCGACAAGAGATTTGATCTCCTGCGAAGCAGTGCGTGTTCAGGAGTCGGACATTCACCAATGACCTGCTGCATCACCCCACCCAGGTGCTTTAGCTCCACCCACCTCAGCTGACCCTCTTGTCTCGCTCCGCCGGGTGGTGTTGTCCAGGAGCTGCTCACTGCCTCCCTCATTTTGGCTGTCAACCCACCCAGAGTGTCTGTCACGGTGTGTGTGTTTGTCAGAGTGTGTTATAAATAGAGGCGACACTGCACATGCTCCACAGCAGGTCAGCGACCAGGTTTAAATTTCCAGTCATCCCAGCTGGTTATGTCGCTGTGGTCTTTGATTTCTCACTGATCTGCATGATCAAACACAGTTGCTTACAGCCTCAACAATCCTCCACCTCCAGTCAGATGCCGACTGTTGCTCACCATCGTCAGGAACAACGCACACTATTCCTGACCAGGAAGCAGACAGAGAAAACCAAAGCTCACTTGGGATCAGAACAAATAATGGCCATCAGCAGTGTTGACACGGCCTGGTGTGTGTAGCAGGGGCTGAACCTGAGGGAGGAGTTTCCCTGCTACTGGACCTTCAGGTCTAATTTTAACCCAAAAGTTGAAGGAGCGAGCGCAACGTTACAAAATCAAAGGGCCGCAGACCTGGTGAGACTCACTGGTGTGTCTAAGTTTGTGTTGTGTTTTGCTAATATCAGCTACAGCTACAACGCTTTCTCACTGCATGTGCTGCTCAGCTGACTGAAGTCTTTGGTTTGGTCTTGACCGCCCTCCCTCTGACCTCAGACCTGCGGGATGAGTAGGCTGGAAGGTTTGCGACACTCGGGTGAGGCTGGATCTCAGGATTCACATCACAGTACAGGCCCAACTGAAGCTTTCCGAACCCTCAGCCTTCAGTTCGATGATGACGGACGGAGAGCGAGAGACCACTGAACAGGCCTTTTGTTTTAAACCCTTGTTTGTTGCTGTCAGAGCATGTTCTCTCCACAGCATCGCTTCCTTATGAACATTCTTGTCATGTCCGCACTTTACTCTGCTGTGTTTTCGCTTTGTTTGTGTTCTTTCCGCGTCCCTTCCTTGTGCTTTTATTTTGTTACTCTCTCTCTCGTTTCCATTTCCATTCCACTATCCCACTTTACAGGCAAACGCAGCTGGCGTTCATTGTCTCATCAGTCCTCCCGTGGATATATTCCTCCCACTGCCACTTGGTCGATTTTTGACTCTTCACGCAGTAACCTCTCTTAGGACTTCCGTGGTATCTTTGTTCTCTAGTTCTCTATTAAATTGTTAATTTAGTCTCGATCTTGTGTCATCTGTCGACCAGTTCCAATAACACTGGGTCCATCTGTCCACAAAAGCATGTCAGTTCTTATGACGTGTGCCACTGACCTCTGGCCGTGTCACCCTTGTGAAGGAGATCCTGATCTCCTGTTTTTATCTGGTTAAATACAGACTGGGCAGTGTGGGGCTCCCTGACTGGAGGGATCGAACCCAACATCTGGCTTCAGCTGTGCTGCTCCCTCATTGAACCCTGCTGAAGATCTGAAATTTCTACGTGGATTGTTCATCTCTCCTTGTGCTTGTTTGCAGGACTGTGTTTGAGCTGACATGGTGAGTTTGAAACAGGCAGCCATTGTTGTTGTTGTTGACCTCAGTTCTTGACCTTGACGTGTTGTCCCATCAGAGCCATCGTTCTCGGGCCACCAGGGGGCGCCAGCATGTCCACTGCGACGCTTGCTTCAGCCGCCGCTGCAGAGCTCAGGTGGAGATGTCGGTGTGTTGTGCGGTGGTGTCCTGCCGTCTGCTCTGTGGAGCCGTGTTCCATCAGTGTAAAGAGGAGGACCACCTGCTGCTGTGCCCCAACGTCCGGGTGCCGTGTCTGAACGCCGTGTACGGCTGCCCCCTGCACCTGGCCCGCTCCTCCCGGGCAGCTCACCTCCAGGAGTGCCCTGCCAGCGTGGTGTCCTGCTCCATGGAGTGGCTGCGCTGGTTGGTGGACGACACAAACCCACACAGTGAAAAAGCTCTTCTGGAGAACGTCCTGAAGACCTCAGAGGCACAGCAGGAGGCTTTGGATCTGGCAGTGACTCTTGTGGACCAGGAGGACCTCTTTGCTCGCCTGAAGATGAAGCCACTGTACCCTGAGCTGATGGAGGAGGAGGAAGAGGAGGGGCAGGAGGAGCCTCTGCAGGAGACCACAGAAGAGGTCGTCGTTGACAGTTTCTCTCCAGCTGACACCAATGAAGGTAGGGAGCTGTTCCACCATCAGCTCACTCACTCAAACTTGTCCACTGACTCTGAATGTGCTGTCAGAAGATCCATAATGCACTGCAACAGCTGAAGCTTAACACAGTCACTTGATGATCTCCGACAGAAGTCCACACCTGCAGCTCTGGAGATCCGAGTCACACCGAAGAACGTGTTCAGAACCAGGTGGGCCGGAGTTCTGGTGCGGCCAAGTCCAACCTGTGTGACATGATGTTCAGCATGGAGAGAGGCGGCTGTGCCGCTGCTCAGGCCAACCAAGACCGCCGCGACAACAGCACCCGAGAGCCGGAGGCCGGCCTGAGCCCGGTCAGCTTGGAACCTGCCACCGGGCCCCGGCAGGACTACAGTAAGACGGGTCAGGCACCGTGGCAGGAGGGCGTGCTGGAGCGTCTGGTCCACGAGCTGAGCCCGCAGGAGTACAACATGTACGTGGTGCACCACGGCCGCATGCTGCTGGCTTTCGGGCAGATCGAGGCCTGCACCCCGCGAGAGAGGGACTTCGTCTACGGCAGCCTGGAGCCCATCCCAGTCCAGACGCTCCGCTCCTTTAAGGCGAGTGGCATGGGCGGGTTCATCCAGACAGTCCTCAGTGAAGATAAGAAATGGCTTTAAAAGTGCCATTATGAAGCTTTAAAGTGGACTGAGATGTTGCATGAATGATGGGTTAAAATGAAGCACCACTTCACGAGGACCAGGTGAAGGGCCGAGCGACGTCACCTGGATCTGACTCCGCTCCACGTGCCGCTCCAGGTCCCAGACAGCTACCACTACCGCCACCGGGTGCACCTGTACGACGTGGCTTCCCGAGCCCAGAGTGAGACTCGCAGCGTGGACACGGCCGACCTCGTGGTCCCGGAGGAAGAGCGCTTCAGCGACGAGGCGGCCGCGACTCTGCTGGGCTACGCTGAGAGAGAGGTCATGGGTCACAAGGTCAGTGGAAGGAGGTCTGTCGACCTGATCTCATCATCCAATTGATCAGTGAAAAGCCAATGGCTGTTTGACCTTTGACACTAACGTTAATATGACATGACTCCAGATCAGCGAGTGGAAAGGCTCTGATGGCCTGTACATGGACGTGGGCACGCAGACGCACTCCTTCCGCTCGGCGCCCTTCAGAAGCAGGACCACCCTGGCGCAGGTGATGGTGGAGCGGCCGCTGAAGCTGCACCTGCAGCTGCAGGCCGAGAGCGTGAGCAGCAGACACAACCGTGCGAGCAGCGTCTTCACCTTCGTCTGCGGTCACAGCTTCCAGCGCCGGGAGTTTCCCTCACACTGCAGGTCAGACCTCCATCACCCCCACCCCGTCTCCACCTCCTGCTGAGGAAGAGCTTTTGTGTCTCAGGAACGTTCACTGCGACATCCAGACGGGCTTGAGCGGGTGGTTCGAGCAGAGGTGCCCCCTGGCGTACCTGGGCTGCACCTACAGCCAGAGGAGGTTCCGACCCGACACACACGACGCCACTGTCACCTACAAGTCAGCAGAGGATTGTGCACGATCTGTGTGTGTGGTCCTCTTCCTCACGCTTGTTTCCGTCAGTCAGCAGCTGAGGAGTTTCAACCTGCGTCCCCGAGGGCGCGCCTGTGACCCCAGCACCCGGAAAGATGTTCTGAGCTCGCTGCCCTTCGAGGTGCTGTGCCACATGGCCAGTTTCCTGGACAGTCTGTCTCTGTCCCAGCTGGCTCTGGTGTCGCGGCTCATGAGGCAGGTGTGCTCCACCCAGCTGCAGGACAGAGGGATGGTGACCCTGCAGTGGGAGAGGAGGCCCTCCTCGGGCGGGGAGTGCCGGTGGCGCGCGCGGCCGGTGCGTCAGCATCACCTGTCGCTCCTCTCACCCGCTCCCCCCTCTCACCTCTCTTTCCTCCGTCAGGTGTGGCAGTTCAGTCGCCTCTTCTCCACGGTGGATTCCTGGCACATGCTGGACGCCGCCCCCATATCTGCTCACCTCAAAGTGTGTCCCTACTACCAGACTGTCCAGCGCACTCAGCCGGTCCCTCTGGTCTACCCGAGCGGGTCGGAGGAGCGAGTCCAGACCAAGCCCAGTCTGGTCAAGCACTTCTGCAGGTGACAGGGTCACTGTGTCCGTGTCAATGAACACGCAGACAATCAAAGGTTTTACTGACCGAATCATCGTTGTGTTCAGAGAAGTGTGTTCCACACCAAGTTATCACAAAACATCTACAGGTGCTTCAAAGATGGAGATCAGGTTGTGATGCAGAGATTCTCACCAGCTGTGGAACTTCATCGTGTTACACCTGTTTATTAGTTGACAGTATTATAAGATGTTGAGAATATGAACAAAATATGGAATAAAATGTAATTTAATTTTCATGAAGTCACAAGACAATTCAATTGGCTGTATATTATGAACGAATATAACTTATAGATGGTGATAACTGAGGATAACTCATGAGGTAAATGGATGAATTAATACTTTTTCTTTTCAAAGATCATACAACATGCTATAACCAATAAAAAGCTTTTGTTGCTTTGTTTGCATTCTCTGCTGTTGTTAACCCAAGATTTTGTTTTTAACTTGTTAGTAATTATTGTTTTCAGATTTTTCCTTTCATCAATCTGTGTATTATGTATTTGATCTCTTTGCTCTTAGTTTAAGGTTGGAAAATACAATAATTAAATCAGACATTACAAGGGAAAATATCCAAAATGGAAACACAATTTTAGAAATATATATTGACTATAAATACGTGATGACTAGAATGTAAAAAAAAAAATCAATTATGCTCCCGGGTCATTTCCGTTTCCCTTCAAATGAAGTGAAAACTAATTGATTGTTTTTGGGGGACGCAGATGGCGCTCTAGCCCCGCCTCCTCCCGCCCCCTGCTGGTGCCACCGTCCGTCCGGTGCCGCTCCACGGACCTGCAGCTTGAGAAGGTTATCAGGAGGTGATTCCTGCCGCAGACGCCGTGCAAGGCTTGGGTCTGGCGCCGCAATAGAACCCCGCGAGTCTCCCGCCAGGAGAGGACTGGGACCCGCGCTGCTCTTTTGTTGTCAGCGGCGGCGCTGCGGGACAAAGATCCGAGCGCGGATCCATGACACACCGCTGCAGCTCCACGGTAGGTCGGTAGGCCCCGGACGGTGGAGACGCTGAGGAGGATGGGGTGGCGATTCGAGCTGCGCTGCATGGAATATTGGCGTGAGACGCCGCGCTGGTAGCGTCGCCTCAATGATGTGTGTGTGTGTGTGTGTGTGTGTGTGTGTGTGTGGGTTGTCTTGGTTTAGCTGTACTAGTGGGGACCGATTCTTGGAAACACACCCCCTCGTGGGGACATTTTTGCAAGGTTAAGCCTCAGTTTGAGGGTGAAGACTAAGAGATTCTAACTGGGTTCCAGTTTGGTTGAGGTTAGCCATGTATTTTGGATGGTTAAGTTCAGGGGGAGGCTGGAGAAAGGGTGACGTCCTGACCTGTGTGTGCGTGTGCGTGCAGGTCGCGCGGAGGGTCAGCGATGGACGCCGTCCGGCTGGAGCAGCAGGTGGCCAGCGTGGAGCGAGGCATCGTCTTCCTGAAGCAGGAGCACCTGGTGCTGTTGGCCGGCCTGCAAGTGGAGCTCACGCACCTGAGGAGGCGCTGCCATGGTGAGTGGCCCGGGCCGGCTGCTCCGCTCAGGTGGTCACATGACCGTCCCTCTCACCTCTCCCGTGTCCTCTGCAGAGCTGAGCTGCGAGCTGGACTCCAGGTTCCCGGGCAGAAGCACTGCAGGTGAGCCAAACCACCGGGGTTCCTCAGTGGTCAGTCTGTGGCGGACGATCAGTACACCTGTCAATCACCTGTCTGCCATGTTGGCGTGCAGCCAGCGCAGTTCACCAGCTTCTGGTTTGAAGAACCAGATAAGAGTCAGTCTGATTCAGGAGCGACCGAAACAAGCCTCATGAGTTCATGTCTGTCATACATGAGGGTGTGAAAAGCAGCTGCAGCTGCTGCGCGCAGTGACGCCTCTCTACCACTAGGTGTTTGTTTACTGACGGCAGGACTGTAAACGCGCTGGTCCTGCTGCTGCTGGACCCCAGCGTGGACGACCTTTGACCTCAGTCACAGTGGCTTACTCCTCCACGCGGCTGGTAAACCGGGCTTGAACCTTTGTTCCGTCCACATCATCTGAGCCAACATTTACAGTGGTGATAAACAGATGACTCAGTGGGAAGGTGCTTTCAATTGTTTTCCTCAATTTATTTATGAATCCTTTTTAATTCTGTTTAATGATTTGCCACATTATTTATTCACGTCATTTCCAGTCATTTATTTCTCTCCTGACTCAATTTATTTATGGTGGTCTGAATATTTATTTAAGTAATTCAAATTTTGATAGTTTTTTCATCGTATTTAACATTTAATCACAATGTTTGCTTGTACACATTGCTTGCCTTGTCGTTATCATGGTTTAGTTACTTTGATTATTGTGTCTTTCCTCCTATATTCTAACCTCTCTTAAGTAGTATAGTAGTCATGAATTGCGATGAATCATGTCATAAGCTTCAACCTGAGGGCAAAAGTGATGCAGAGATGAGGGAACTCCGCTGCATAAACTACAAATATTTCTCTGCTTCAGTCCTTAGTGTTTTCAAACTCCTTTCAGCTTGTTCCTCATGGACATGATGACATCACATCGTATGAAGTGGTGCACCTGGAAACGTTCCTGTGAAAGATTACATGCATGAAACACACATGAAATTCATCTCTAAAAGTCTCATTCCTACTTTCAAGCTTATTTTTTAACTTGTAAATCAGAAGCCAATTTCCTCTCTTAGTCCTTACTTGCTATAACTCTGTAAAACTGGTGTCCAACTCCTGGCCCCGGGGTGACAGACCTGGGCCGCCAATTCACTGTCAGTGGCCCAAAAACTGTTAAATCCAAAAGTGAAGTGACTCACCTTCAAAGAAGCCGCTGGTGAAGCTTCACCGTGCGACTGGCTGCTGTGTCCGATGATAAATGTCGGAGTAAAGTATAAAAAATAGGGATGAGTGTCTTGCGTCTGGTGTTAGTGGCCGCGTGTTGACAAGCCTCTGTGTTCCAGGGGAGGAGGCGGAGCTGGCAGCTCGCTGTGAAGCGGTGCAGCGTCTCCTGGAGGACCAGCAGAGCATGACGGTCACGGCTCGCGGGGAGCTACGGGCCGGCAGGGCCCGGGCCTCGGCACTGGGCCGGAGCCTGCGAGAGGAAGAGCGCCACTTCCTGGAGGAGCTGAAGCGCCGCAGCCACAAGATCACGCTGCTGAGTCGAGAGCTGCAGCGGCAGAAGGACGCCACCACCAGCCTCTGCCACCAGCTGCACTCCGCTCGCTTGCAACTCTCCCAGCAGAGTCCGGGAGCAGCGGAGGAGGGGCCCGAGGAGGAGGAGGGGCCGGAGGAGGAGGGCGGAGACGGCCAGGAGGAGGAAGATGACCAGAGCTGGCTCCTGACCCCGCCACCGCCGCCTCCTCCCGAGGAGACGGAGGACGGGCGGCGGCGGCGTCTGAGGGAGGAGCGGGTGCGAGCCTGCGTCCCGCTGGAGAGAGTGACAGCGCCGCAGAGAGCGCTGGCCATGCCGGACCCCGCCCTCTTCCTGGTGCCGCTCAGGTACCGCCTGCTGCGCTGGAGCCCCCGGCCTCAGGAGGAGGACGAGTGGGAGGACCTGGAGGAGAGCGGGCTGCACCGCCGGGTGGACCTGGGCGCCGCCGAGGGAGAGACCGCCCTGTGACGGCGGCCCATCAGTCAGACGCTCAGCCACGAGCTCAACATCGAGGCGATGAGTGAATCCTGAAAACCAGCAGAGCGTTTTCATGAGCTTTAGCAATACCTTTCTGTCCCGTGCAGGTGATGATGCCTTCAGGCGTCTCAGTGGGCCGGTGTCGAGACCCGCTGTTTCCTATTGTGCCAGCTGGGGCCTCAGCAGCGCGCCCTCTGGTGGCGACTCAGGGTGAACCTGCTGGGTGGAGCCTTGAAGAAGCCTCAGACCTGAACTGAATCACAGTGAGGACGTCAACCTCCGACTCTGTGATGATGCTTCACACTGGAGAAACACCCGACTATTGCTGTATTATTCATGGTGAAAGATTCCTGATTCATTTTCCTAAAAGAAAAAAAAAAACTTCTTGGTTACATACACATTCAAAAGATGTTTATCATGTTATTTTTGTCGTTACTCAACCTTTGCAGCTGTAGCCCACAATAACTGTTTCAGAAGTTGGTCACTGGTTTGTTGTTGAGCGTAGAAGTGTTGAGAATAGTGGCATATTTCTACCAATACTATGAGAAACCAAGTGCGACTGTAACAAGATTTTCAGCAGTTCTGTTTCTATAGATGCCTTTAGGTTTCGACTCATCTGAGTGCAGCTTTTTCTACTCCTGTCTCTGATGATACTGAAGGGATTTTCTATGATTTGCACTTTATTAAACCCATGCAACGAGCCTGCAGATGGCAAAACCCACCAGCTGTCGTTGTCCTTTTTACATCTTGATTTCAGCATCGTATTATGGGGACAAAATATGTTATTATTATTATTATCTTTGTGCGTCCTTTCTAGTTTTAACACTCAAAATACATGCTCACATTTTTGGCCTGGTGGTTCTTTTTTTGTTAATTCACGTAAATACTTGTATTATTTCGGACCATAATACTTCGCTTTCACGTGCTGACTGACCCTGTTCATTCAACTCTCGCGTGAAGAGAATCTTTCTCTGGTCATTTCACCGTCTGGACATTAGCGGAACTTGTAAAGCGGAACGTTTCCCCTCGTTTCGTTTCCACCCGGATACCGCGACTGAACCCCGCGAATGAAGTCAAACACGGCGAGATGGAAGTGTAAGTTTGTTGTTGTTCATGACCATAAAGTCCGCAGAATGAAGCAGATTGTGCTGAGTATGATATATGAAGTATTTATAGCGTCGCGTCACCTGAGTGGAACATGTATACCGAACTATAAAGGGCTCAGATCGATAGAATTCCACTCACATCGACAACTTCCGTCGTTGGAAGAGAGAAACAGAGACTATGGGAAAACTCTCAGCATCATATGAGATGTGCAATATACCGATCGCTGTGCGATCATGGCGTTATAAAACGCTTGGCTTTATTCACATTAAAGCTGAGATACATCGTAACTACCGTGGATGTGATATGACAGAAGAAAACGTCCTTACATTCAAGAGGCTTCACAGCGTATCTACTGTCTCTGGCGGATGATTTCATCTTGTTTTTCTTTAGGAAAAATGCGAACGCTGCGATGCTGAGTAACTATGAGGTAGGTCTTCTTATTCCTTTGTCACCACTGAGCTGGGACGTGTCCGTCATCGTCCTGTCGTCTGCAGGTCTTCCAATTGCTGACTGACCTGAAGGAACAGAGGAAGGACAGCGGGAAGAATAAGAACAGCGCAGGGCAGCAGAATCTCAACACCATTATGTACGAGGTGGGTCGATATTTGATATCCAACGTCCTATTTTGATCTATTTTATGACCCAGTTTGTCGTACACTCCTGCCCTGCATGGACAGTGATACAAAGTTCTAAAGGTCTGGGACGACAGTCTTAATGTTTAATAAAGTGTGATGAAAAGTATCGAGTAAATTAATTGTGCAATCATAATCCAAACTTTCTTGCTCTTAATTTAGCATGACAAAAATGATCAATCCTTTGTCCCCGCTAACAGACACTGAAGTATCTTTCCAAGACGCCGTGCAGCAGACAAGACCCCAAGATCGTCAAAGAATTCCTCACCGCCATGATGCCGCAGAAATTCACAAAGTCAGTGAGGAAGTGACGCAGTGCAGCAGCGCGTCGGCCGTGGAGAAATCGCTCGTACGATACTGACGTGTTCTGCTCTGGTATCCCCTCGTGTCTGTCGTCACCAGGGCAGAGAAACTTCAGCTGATGAATCATCGACCGCAGACTGCAGTGGAGATACAACTGGTAAGTCAGAAGGATGTGGAGAGGTTATAATGTTTAAGATGAAGTGGAGGAGGACAGCAGTGAGGTTCATGATGAAGGAGGACGTGAAGAGGACTTGCTGTGGCGCCCCCTGATGTAGGTTTGGCCATTTTTCTGTTGTCTTCAGATGGTGGAGGAGAGCGAGGAGCGACTTTCAGAGGAGCAGATCGAGGAGCTGATCCAGACTGTTTCAGAAATTCTCCCTGGAGAGCCGGAGCAAGAAAATGCTGCGACCAACTAGAGTGGTGGACTGAAGGACGAGAGCTGTGAAGGGTGTGTTAGTGCTCCTCTCTCTCTCTCTCTCTCTCTCCAAAAAACTTAAAACTTTGTTTTTTTTTTACATGTGTCATGTAATTCTGTTTTGCTATTTGCATCATGGTGTTTGCCATGTCATTTCAATTGCTATTTATTTTGATAAAACGGAATGATAAGCAACCGACTGGAGACCTGCCGTTTGCCTGCACAAAGGTTGGGACGTTTCTTGGTAATAACTGGAAATGTAAATGTTTAAGAAGTTACTTTTTTAACTCAGTGTGTGGTGAATCCACCTCCTTTTTAAAGAACCATGGCTGACTGCCATGCATCTGAATAAAGAGGCCAAGAACAGAAGCCTAGCTCGGCCTGGATTCAAACTGGTGTCAGTGTTTTTCCTCCTTGGATCCTAGTGATGGGTAAATGAGGCGCGGGGGGCAGAACGCACAATGCACTGCAGTCTGCTCTTGGCGGTGGCACTGCTGTAAATCATTCCCAGTTCAGTTAGGTGTTTTAGCTCAGATTCTGCTCGAGGTCAAAGAGCATAAGGCGCATTTCGTGGAGGATAGAACTTTGGTATGCTGTCCGGTCTCAAGCTCAGTCTGGCTTGAATTCCTTTCATGGTGCCTATAGCTGTTGCGAAGGAACCGCCGAGCGTCTCTTCAAGACTGTCTCCAAGATCTCTTTTTCGACTTGCTCCGTGGCGTCTTTCCAGTTCAACTTGATCACTCTCAGCCACTCTCTGCCAACTTTCACAACATACAAAAGCAGCATAGCCTGCCGTCTCTTTAATTTTACTTGCACCTTCATGACCCCCCCTCTGGTGCCAGCGGTTCTCCCGTCTTTAATATGACGTCGGTGGGTTGGAGGGAAGCTTGCCGAGTTTGTGTCTGTACAATTCCCAGGGAATCATCTCATCTCCATTGCCTCTACTTCCCAAGTCACAGTCTGTGTCAGATTTAGTTCCTTCACTTCCACTACTGTCTTCTCTGGCCTCTAGATGATAGATTCTCTTCTTTTTTTATCCTTTGCACTGGTTTTCCTTGCATTACCCTTCTGTTCCAGTCTCTGCGGTTCCCTTTCTTCGGCTTGGCTGCCTTTGTCTCTACACCCGTGGCCTTTGCTCCCGCATCCTCTTCTGCGTGATTCTTTTTCCCACAGCTCTCTGTGCCAACATGGTGCTCACTTTGAGCGAGAGGTTTTGCGGTGTGAACTTTTTGTTTTGGTTTCCTGTGTGTGTGTCACTCGAGCTTCCTGCTGTTATCTGCTGTGACTCAGAGTCAAGGACGACAGCTGTTAGTTCTGTTTCTGCAATAGGCCACTCACCTGCGACTGGTAGCACAACAACAAGAATACATGATCTCCAGTTTAGTTAGACACTGGTGAAGAGAAGTTCTTCATTTTCCTTCCGTGGTTGGCACAGTGGTGGACTGGTGACACTGGTTCAGACATGTACGATTATCACTATGTGTTACGACCTGGGTTTCCTTCACCCTGTGGTTCTGTCGGACCTCCACTAATAAGAGGCGCTGGTCACTGCAGCGAATGAACCTGTGAAGCGTCATAGATGAGGCTTCTTCTGGGAATGTTGTGTGTTTATAAAGGAAGGCTTCAGTCGGTCAATCGCTCTTCCTGCATCCAGAATACGAGGATAAATGAATAGTTGAACGATTGATTGTCGACTCTTCCGGTCAAATCAAATCTTGCTCTTCTTCGTGTCCCCGGAGGCCTTTCAGTGCGCGCACACCAATCGATACGGTCAAGTCATTTTAGCCGAGAGCGTGAAATCAAACTACTTGCAGTGGAATGGGCCTTTAAGGCACCAGCCAATAGGAATCGTCCAAACAGCCACCGTGTGAGTTTCGGATGGCGGGTGAACCAATCAGAGAGCGCCTCTCTTCTTCCCGTCTGCGCTCGTGCTCTGCTGCGTTCAGGGGCATTTCCCCTCTCCGAGGAGGAGCGAGTAGAGCAGCCGCGGCGCAAACTTGTTGTTCGAAGCCGCTTTTAAACGATTTTCTTGCGGCGAAGAAACGCCAGAAATGGCGTCCAGATCGGCGCCGTGACGAGAGACTCTACGCGTAACCGAGCGCCGCTGTGTCCGCCCTCGCTGCGCCTCTTGAATGCGTTTGTTGTGCGGATCTCTGGGTGAGTAAGAGACGTCTGTTTCCTCGGGTTGGTGTTGGAGACGGTTCCCGGCGGGCCAGCGACGTCTGCCGCGGGTTCGTACGTGTCGAGGAACCGGGCCCTCGGGAGCGGCATTCAGGCGCCAAGCCTGCGACTGATAGCAGGTCGTTCACCTGGCGGTTAGTCGTGTTGGTCATGGAGGCTGATCCAGCTGCGGCAGATGTGTGTCCGGGTCACGAAAATCCTCCCGCAACACTGGAGCTTTTGTGTTGGCCCGGTGCGGCCGGGGAGGCGAAAAACCGCGACGTGTGTGGAGATTCGACCGTGTTGATGCTGTCGTTGACTCGGGATCAGACCCAGGCAAAACCCCAACAAACAACCGCACCTGCACAACACACCGTGTTGCTTCCACCCGCGTTGTGTAACTGTGAATTCATGCAACACTACGGAAGTTTTGCTCCACACTTGCCTGCTGTGACACCGCTTCAGACACAGAGCCACCAAACGACTTGGCTTTAACCAATGAATGGAGGACCAGCTTTAGCATGGATTAACTACAGCGTTGGGGGGAAAGGTTTGTGTAGAGGGCAGGTGAATTTCCTCAGGGGCCACATGTGACTGACGTGAGGGCCTCTCAAGTCCAAAGAAGGAGGCGAGGAGGAAGAAGGTTGTTCACATGATGCGAAGACTAGATGGAGAATAAATCAAGTGAGGATATTATGCATCATTTGATGTCACTTGTAAAAATATACCCACAAGATGTTGGTTGGTGGTATCTTATTTAGTTTAAGATTCTCAATGTATCTCAAATCTGTTTTATATTCTGATGTATGTTAAACAGTCAACTGAAAAGACCAACTGTAAAAAAACAAAGCTGGCAGGTTATGTTCCAGGCGCAGTCACAATCAACAAAAAATGCAGAAAATAAAATGGTCAGAAACGTGACGTGATCACTTTGATAGAGAAAGGGCCACCTCCGGCCCCTGGGCTGCACTTGGCCCTGCGGTCTGGTGTAGATGATGTTTGACCTGGAGCATGCCAGTCAAAACCACTCTCTGAGAGAGACTGAAGAGGTGGTGACGTGACTCGCTGGACTCGGGTGTCGAGCTGCTGTGGGCCCTGAAACCACAGTGCTGCCTCCTGGAGTGCTCTCTTGTTGTTGTGTGTGGCCGGGTCCACCAAGGTCGCTCAGGTCAACAACTGTGTCCGTGGATCTGCAGTGGACAAAGGTCTTCGGTCTGTTCTGTTTGAGGAGCTCCCCCCCGCCCCCCATTAATCCGAGCTCCTTAAATCTGCTGCGACCACCGGTGTGGCTCAGGCAAGTGGCTTAATCTCCCCGGGGAAGCGCATCACTTTTATGGGTAAATCTGGGGGATTAAATCTGATTAAGGCTCCACAGGAGGATCCAGAGGGAGTGAAATAAATGTCCTCATTTCCTCCTGCTTTTGGCCTGAGCTTCCCAGCCTGAGGAGGGCGTGGCGCCACATGGCGGCCAGATGTGGGGCTAATCCGCGCCGACTGATGCCTGCGGAGGGAAGGTTGTTGCTCGCACCGTGTGTTGGTGGGAGTCAGACCCCGCTGTGTGTCATCGGCAGCGCTAACCACTGCTCCACCGTGCTGCCCTCAGAAGTGTACTTCAAACTCCTGCTGCTAAAAGTAGCAACAAGTGTGTCATTTTGTGCACCTTCTTTTCCGACCCCTCCGCGGATGTCGGCCTCTTTAGAGCAGCCCTGTTTGCTCTGGTCTCACGCCGTGGATGTCGGGTTGTTGTCTTGAACCCAAGATGCTGAGCTGCCATGTCTTCAGCTGCCCTGAACTCCCCTCTTATTCAACTGCACTGCTGTCGCTGCCTCGCTCACATGGAACTGGAGAACACTATAATCAAATATATACTTTTGTGGTTGATCAAATTCTCTCACCATACTATTTCTTTTTCTAATTTCAGGATTTCTTAGAAACATTTTTACTCCAAGCTCTTTCTTCTCGTAGTATTTTTTTCCCCAAAATAATGTACTTTTACCCCAAACATTTCGCTTGCTTCAGCAGTATTTTTCTTCATGTTTGTTCATTTATTTATGCCTTAGCAAATATAAACATAAATATAGATAGATAGATAGAAAGAAGCACCAATTATTTTCTCCTGGCTCCCGAGTCTCTTTAGTGTTGCTGTGCATGTCAGAGGGGAAGTTTGGTGGAGAGCAGCCGGGAACAAGCCGCTCGCTGCTCTTCTCGGCCAGTGAAGTGCAGACGCCTCAGTCAAAGCTGCTGCGGGGGAGGAGACGCTCGGTGGAGGGCTGCAGATGAAGGCTGGAAATGTTCTTGGCAAAGTGACGCGCGCTGGCTGCCAGCGGCTCTGAGGAAGGTTTGGAATATTCCCTGTGTTTCAGGCCGTGAGTGAGGGATGCTGGTGGTCCTTCCCTCGTCCACGCGTGAGCCTCCGTCCTCCTGAGGTCTGAGCAGCTTGGAGACGCCATGAGGAAGAGGTCGAGTCTGCTGATCGGCGGCGCCCTTGTCTGCTCTGCCATGCTGCTGTACTTGGGCATGAGCGGCGTGGAGTGTCCGCAGAAGAGCCACCGGCACCGCTGGATGGAGCTGAACCTGGGACCCTTCAACCAGAGCCTGCCCGAGCACTTCCCCGAGGACACGCCCATCATCTTCATCGGAGGCTTCCCCCGCAGCGGCACCACGCTGATGCGGGTCATGCTGGACGCACACAGGGCCGTGCGCTGCGGCGAGGAGACCCGGGTCATCCCCCGCCTGCTGTCCATGCGGGCCACCTGGAGCCGCTCGGTGAAGGAGAGGATCCGGCTGGACGAGGCTGGCGTCACCGACCAGGTGCTGGACTCCGCCGTCAGGGCCTTCCTGCTGGAGGTGAGGGGATCTGTTGCTCTGACTCGTGAGCCTTGCTGAGCTCAGCCCGGGGGGCAAAGCAAGAGATGTATTCCAAATATGTGCTCCCGGAACGACGACGCCCCGGGGAACCGAACCATCTAGACTTGTACCGACTTGGTTTGAGAGCATGGCCCGCCGATCGCTAGCGCGGGTCGCTAACTTGACTCTGACACGACCTCTGACCCCGGGAGTCTGACTCACAACGCGATCATTGTTCAGCTTCCGACCTGCAGAGGGCAGTGGCTGCTGAGAGCAGGATGCAAACACGTGGAATTGAGGACAAGATGGAAGAAGAATGACATGTAAAGACAAAACGATAAAACAACTTCACCTAAAATATTTCTCTCATTTTTCTAGGTCTGGGAATATATTAAAAACAACTCAATCTCAAATTTGCATTATAAATACCAGCAATTATTATGAAGGCAAAGTTTGAGGAAAAAATCTTTATTTTCAGGAAATCTATACATATATGATGTTATCAACACAAGAGTTCAGTCACAACAGTCCATGAGACACACTGTGGTGAACAGTGAATAAGAAGCCACGTCAACACCAGTCACATCATCAGCAATATTAGTGCGTCAGGGTAAAATTCATCACTTATGTGTCAGTGTCCATGGATCATCAATGCTATTTAACAAGTTAGAATGGGAAAAGTGAAGCTTATATGATAACTTTTTAAAATTTAAATATAACTCATACAAGAGGTTTGAACAAAACATTAAAATGTGATATGATTTTTTTCTATTTTCTCCATATTTATTTTGAGGAGCAAGAAAGTAAATCTAAAACTCTGATCTGTGCAGTCAAACTCCAAGATCAAACTCACAATGAATAATAGAAATGGGCAAAAACTAAATCCAGGAGGTCTGCTTTCAGATTCTACTCTTGAGCGCCCAATGAATCCTGTCATGTGGTTACGCGGAACATTAGAGTCATTGGAGACTGGATATTCTTGTCCCTGTCCCTGAGGGTCAGCGGAGGTCTGTGGCTAAACTCAGGTCCAGATGTGAAGTGAACGGCGCTGCGGTGGTCAGTCAGAGGCCTCACCTGCAGGGGGCGTCGGGGTGATGACTGTGTTGGACTTGTCACTAACGGTGGTCCCGGTGTCGCCCGCGTCAGGTGATCGTGGGTCACGGCGAGCCGGCCCCTCGCCTCTGCAACAAGGACCCGTTCGCGCTCAAGTCGCTGACCTACCTGGCGCACCTCTTCCCCAAAGCCAAGTTCGTCCTGATGCTGCGCGACGGACGCGCCACCATCCACTCTGTCATCTCCCGCAAGGTGAGTCCGGCCCTCGCAAGCCTCGCTGGGGAGCAGGCACTGACGACAGGCTCCGCCCCCTCCCGCAGGTCACCATCTCCGGCTTCGACCTGAACAGCTACCGCGACTGCCTGAGCAAGTGGAGCGGCGCCGTGGAGACCATGTTCAGCCAGTGCCAGGCCACCAGCCGCTGCCGGGCCGTGCGCTACGAGCAGCTGGTGCTGCACCCGGAGCAGGAGATGAGGAAGCTGCTGCACTTCCTGGAGCTGAAGTGGGACGAGTCGGTGCTGCACCACGAGCAGCTGATCGGGAAGGCTGGAGGAGTCTCGCTGTCCAAGTGAGTCGCGGCTCTCGCGCGGAGTCAGACCGAGTCAGAGCTGCAGGCATTGTGTCATTCTTCTGCTCTGTGGTTGGACTCTGCTCTTTGATTTCAGCGCTTTAGTTCTTGTATATAAAGTATATTTTGCCAGCTATTATCAGCAGAGGACTTGATTTATAAAGTGGATCCAGTTCATTTGATGTTTTAAATTCATTCATGGCGACAAAATCATCCAATGTCAGTTGAATCGGTTCATTGAAGCTTCAACTTCTGGCAGTTTCCGAAGCTTCTGTCTGTCTTTTCTCTGTGTTGGTGATGACATAATTTTCTTCTGTCATGAATTGAAATTAATTCAGCTCTTGTTTTCATCCTTTGACCCAATATTCTTATGAGCGTTTATTTCACTTTTGTCTCCAAGTGTGATGAATATTTGCGGATGTTCTCGCCGATCCAGCAGGTGAGCAGTGTCTCTCTAGTGTGATGCTGCCACGCGACGCTTCTCTCCGTCTAGTCTCCACATGAAGAGCTCTTCTTCACAGCTTCCTGTGACATCAACACCAGTGGCAGCTGGTTTCAGATCCTCTTGTCACTGAGTTCTCAAACATCTGTGAGGAAACTGATTTGAAAATGATTCGCTGAGTCAGCAGGCGACGGAGTCGCGACTTTAAAGGGGAAATTCAGTGGTTTGAATTTGGTCCTGGTTAGGACTAACCGTGTGTTCCGGACTGTTAGGTTCAGGGTGGCAGGCTGGGGAAAGGGCGTGGATCCCCACAATACCTAAAAATGTGCTTGTGTGTGTGTGCGCAGAGTGGAGCGCTCCACCGACCAGGTGATGAAGGCGGTGAACACGGAGGCTCTGTCCAAGTGGGTGGGGAACATCCCGGCGGACGTGCTGGCCGACATGGCGGAGATCGCGCCCATGCTGGCCCGACTGGGCTACGACCCGCACGCCAACCCGCCCGACTACACCCGAGCACCGCCGCCGTCACTCAACCAAACACAGGTGAGAGAGCTCAGCTCACATTTCAGAGTCAGAGGTCCAGGAAGGTCACATGACCCAAGCTGATCCTCAGATGTGTCTTGTGGTGAGACAGCGTGACGCTGAGGTCATGTATTTTAACCTGAGAGCGCCATCTAGTGCTTCAGAAAGGGAGTTTTAATCCAGAGGTTAAAGATTCGGATTCAGATTTGGTGCACCTCGGTCACCATGGAAACACGGCACGGATGAGCGCCTTCACTGGGCTGGACGTCCGGTGTCCGTGCACGCCCCGCCCCCTCCGGACGTCCCGGGAGCGTGCGTGTGCTCCGGGTGCCACCCACAATGGTGACGCTCATGAAATATGCAGCAGATGAAGCTGAAATCACTCATCAATCATTCAGAAGATTTCACCCGTCTAGGGGCGACAGAGCAAAAGCCAAAATACACCGTTATTTCCCGCTTGTTTTGAAGCCTTTTAAACTGCTTCCTGTGCAGAGCTTGAAGGCGACAGAGACGCCGCACCCCAGCTAACGTGAAGGCGCCACCTACTGGAGGAGCTGTGAACCTGCCCCGGACGCCGCGCCAGTGTACATATTTACAGATGTATTTTCTTAATAAATTATTTTGGACTGTGATTGTTCATCATGAATGTGGATTTTGAAATGTTCATCGTGAGATTAAACATGTCTGAACGTAACTGCTGATGTTGTGGCGGTCGTCTTTGACAAAATGCATTTACAATATTTCAGATGAACGACCTGAAATATTCAGGCCTCGACTGACCTGGTTTAGATTTGAAAGCTCAAGACATGAAGTCCAAGTGGAACGCGCTGCAGGAAGACAGCCGCTGAGGTCGAGTGAACCTCTGGGCTGCTTCCCTGTTCAGACGCTTCCCAATGCACCGGAGCAAGGCTTTAGCTAAACTAACTTGGCAAACACGAACATGTCACTTGTGGTTTTGAGGAGAAGCCTGAAGACTACACGACGCGGTGTGTGAGCCCTTCATGAGCCCTCCTGAGCGGGCGGTGGCTCCCCCTGCTGGTCTGGGCTCGGGAACACGTTTGGCCACGTGTGTTCTGACGGGGATCTTTCAGTCTCGGGGGGCAGGGCGCCACTGCTGGCCAGCGTCTGGTGGTCTCCCGCCGGCTGGTCCTCAGGGCCGCACCTGACCATGTAGAGGAAGCACCTGGAGAACTGGGCGGGAAACACGGGAGCCGTGAGAGGTGCACCTGCTGTGACGTCACCACAGACCCACCTGGTCGTTCAGCAGCACGTAGATGAACGGGTTGAGGACGGTGCTGGTCTTGGCCAGCAGAGACGGCACCAGGCTGGCGGCCGGTGGCAGCGAGCGAGGCCGACCGAAGGCGGAGAGCATGGCGACCACGCCGTACGGCACCCAGCACAGCACGTAGCCCGTCACCATGGAGACCACCATCAGGAGCACGCGAGCCTCCCTGCGCTCCGCGGCGGACTGGTCGACCTGGCGGGACGCGGCGGAGAGTTGAGAGAGCGTGAACCCTCGGGGTCGGAGGTCGGTCGGGCTCACCTGCCTGCTCACGCCTCTGACCGCCAGCAGGATGGTGCCGTAGCAGAAGAGCATGAGCAGCAGCGGCAGCAGCAGGCAGAAGACGAACAGGCAGCCGATGTACGAGCGGGACGAGTCGCTGCGCTGGTTCCACTGGACCGAGCAGGTGGTGCCGGGACCCTCTGGACCGTAGCTGCACGCAGAGAGAACGACGCGCTCACGGACGGACGGACAGACAGACAGACAGACAGACAGACAGACAGACAGACTTTTGTGAAAGTGTGGACTTAAAACATCTGTTTTTATCCTGAGAAAATCGTAAAACTCTAAAACTTTTCTGACGAACTGCTACGTGGAGAGGATGCTAACCTTTAGCAGCTAACAGTCAAGTTTAATCCTGAACGAGCTTTTAGATAATCGAGCGTCGAACTGACCTGCTCCATCCAAACAGCGGCGGCAGCGTCCAGGCCAGAGAATAGATCCAAGAGACGGCGATGGCGAGCCGAGCCCGCACGAACTGAACCGAGTCTGACCGAGGAGGGCCGAGCACCGCAGAGCAGCGCTCGAAGGAGAGCAGCGAGAGCGACACCAGAGAGACGATACCTGTCCGGTAGAGGGCGACATATGAAGGTTCCGCGTCAAATTCGTTGACACGGTGAGGTGATAAATATATACGTAATAAAATGATTTAAAATGCATTTTCACGGTTAAAGGACGGAACTGACTGAGGGAAAAAGAAGACCAACACGCAAAACGTGTTGAAACGTTTTAAAATAGAAAACTAAAAATGAAAGATAAAACATACAAAATCTGTTTGTTCTAAACACGAGGTTATTCTTCATTATGCCTATCAGTGATTTAACTCAAATATAAACCAACAATTGTTCCTCTAATAATCACCAACTTTCGTGACGTCAGCGGTCCGACAAAAAACACCTTTTTTTCACGCGTGAATTCAGTGTCGCTCACCGAACAGGGCGTTGGAGAAGCCGTACCACCGACACCCGTGCGGTCCGGTCAGCCAGCGTCCGCGCACGCTGGCGGCGAAGCTGAGCGGAGTCCCGAAGATGCAGACGAGGATGTCGCTAACGCTGATGTTGATGAGCAGCAGGCTGATGGGCGTCCGCAGCGCCGGGAAGCGGGCGAACACGAGCAGAACCAAGAAGTTGCCCACGAAGCCCAGGACCAGGATGAAGCCCAGAGCCACGGCGGCGGCGGTGTGACCCGCCCGGCTCAGCGCGGGCTCCGGGCTGGACCCGCTGCTGATGTTGTGCAGGACGGTCACCATGGTAACCAGCTTCCCGGTGCAGGAAGGCAGCAGCGCTATCAGAACCGTGGTGCGAGTGTTCGCCGCAGCCTCCGTTCGGAGTCAGGAGGAGGAGCAGCGGGCCGTGAACTAAGCATCGGAACCGGGTCAGTGCCTGCAGAAACTCTCGCTCTGCCAGCCTCTGACGCCAAGGGTGCAATGAATAAAACACGCCGGAAACTTTCTTGTCACCGTCATCCGTCAGATTCCACTGTCGACCATCTCCTGCTGACCCTGTTGTTGGGCTGGCCCCGCCCAGTTTCTGGCAGCTTGTGCCCTGAATATGGAGGCCAGCGCCTCAATAATGGAAGGAGGAGTGGGACGGAGCAGAAAAGTGTTCCCCAGGATTCACACTTTATTAGCAGTGGAGACATGTATGTTGAAAGCTGGCGGCTCCGGTGGCCAGTCACACAGTCCAGCCTTGGCTGCATCCGTGGCCTCCGAGGTTTGCATAGACCAGGAGAAGGTGAGAGTTTCTGGGGGGTGAAGTGACAGCGGGGGAGCAGACTTGGCGTGGCCTCATGCATTTAGAAGGGCGAGCGCCCGTCGTCTGCTCGGCTCACAGGAGTTCTGCAGCTGTATGAACCGTCGCCATGGTGACAGGCGACTCCAAGTTCAGGCCTCATCATCGCTCCCAGCCATGCTGCTGTCAGTCGAGTCCACGTCCTCCGGCTCCGGCTTCTGTTGGGGCTCGGTGGTGCCGGCTGCTTCCACGGGCTCTGAGGCGGCAGCGGTGGCGCCCTCTGCTGGCGCGGCGCCCTCACCCTGCTGGTCTTTGGCATCCTCGTCCAGGAAAGAGGACCAGCCCTTGAGCCGCTCCTCCCGCTCCCGTGTCGTCTCCTCCACCTGGACACGGCGGGATGCAGCGCTCACACCTCAGACTCTCCACTGCCCCGACCCGGGTCACCCACCTGATAGTCTGTGGTTCCGTCCCAAAGCTCCGCGGACAGCTGCCGTCCTCCAAACCAGCGGCCGCTGAAGGACTGGATGCAGGCGTCGGCCTGCTCGGGCTCTTTAAAGGCGATGGAGGCCACGCCGTCCGGGTGTCTCTGCAGCACAAGCACGTCACTGAAGCCCACGAGGAGCAGCCACTCGCAACACTCACATCGAAGAGGATGACCTTCTTCACCACGCCGAACTTCTCGCACTCGGAGCGCAGATCCTCGCGGTACTCGTTCAGCACCAGCGGGTCCTCCTGCAAGGACAGCGGGTGTACTCACTACGTGTGGGCGCGTCATTAGCCTGACTAGTGAGGACCAAGTCTTGACAATCCACCTTCTTGTGAGGACATTTTGGCCTGTCCTCACAACAGGCCAAAATGTTTGGCCTGTCCTCAGACAGGCCAAAATGTCTGAGGACAGACATTTTGGCCTGTCCTCACAAGGGTCAGAGGGTGTTTTAACCCTCTGAGAGTCAGTCTGGTTCAGTTTACCCATGTGTTTTGGAGGGCAAGGTTTAGGGGGTGAGGCTGGGGAAAGGGTGATGGCCATGAGAGGTCCCCACAGAAATAGCAAAACCAACATGTGTGTGTGAGTGAGTGAGTGAGCACCTCGAAGTCAGAGGGATGGAACATGTTCCTGATGATGACGACCTTTTCATGCCTCTTCCTCAATTCTCCCTTCTTCTCTGGCCGCCAGTCCAGCTGCCTGCACACACACACACACACACACAGACAGACACACACACACACACACACACACACAGACACACACACACACTCGGGATGAGGCGACCATCAGCCTGTCTCTGGAGACTGTGAGGACCAGATCGCACTTCTGTTGCTGCTGCAGCTTCTTCCTGTACTCCTTGTTCTTCTTCTTCTTCTTGCTGGCGTCGTACTCGCCCTTCAGCTCAAAGCGAGCCGACTCAACGTGGAGCTTGTAACCTCTGACCTCGGACTCGTCGATGAGGCGCAGAGCCAGGTCCACCGACTCCCTCTGCGGGCGGCGCACGGCGTCACTCTCAGCGGCGTCAGGACCGGCAGCGTGAAGAACACCCACCTTCAGGTAGCAGCACAGCCCGTCTCCCTTCAGGTTCCCTTCCTTGTCCTTGTAGAGCTTGACCTTGAACTCCTCGGTGATGGGGTCGCGCATCACGATGCCACACTTGGACATGATCTCAGCGAACTCCTCTGCGCTGGTGTCGGGCGGCAGACCTGCCGAAGCACAGACCACCCGTGAGTCCGGCTGAGACCCGCCAGGGAAGGGGGCGCCACCCACCGGACACGTAGACGTTGGTGTTCTTGTTCTCCTCCACGTTGAACCATCCTGAGAGGCAAACGCATGCGTCACCAGCAGGTCAGGCCAGAACAGCAGCTACAGCCCACTCACCTGGGTCGGCCTTCCTCTTCTCCCCCCTGGGCTTGACCTCTTTGCTCTTGCTGTCCTTCTGCACTGCTGGCTGGTCCTTCACCGGAGCAGGTTGAGCGGTGCCGGCGGTGGCGGTGCTCGCGTCTGGGTTCCCCTCCTGGGTGAAGCCGTAGTTGGCCTGATAGGCTGCAAGGAAGTCCTCAGTGATCTGGAGAGAAGAAGGAACACAATTGCTCCAGGAGCAGGACCATGTGTCGAGAGGCCCTCCACGCACAGTCTGACCACACTGAGGCTACGGTCATGAGGTCGACTCCCCAGGGACAACAGCAGCACACAACAGCTCTCTATAGCTTTACTGCCAGTACTAACACTGTCATGTCACAGGAAAACACCCCAGCAACATTGTCAAAATACTGTTCTCCTCAGAGTAGACGACCATCTACTTCAATTTGAGTATACTTTCACTGAAAATATTCTCTTCTTTCTCTCTGGGCTTCTCCCTTCAGAGGTGGCCACAGTGGATCCTCCTCCTCCATCTCCCCCTGTCCTCTGCTTCCTCTTCTCTCAAACCTACAAACCTCATGTCCTCCTTCACCACCTCCATCCATCTCCTCTGTGGCCTTCCTCTCCACCTTCTGCCTGGCACTTCCAACATCTCAACATCTTCATCTACCCATGTACTGGCTCTCTCTCTCCTCTGTACTCACTGAAAATACTGTACTTTTATCAGGTGTTTTTGCTATTTAAAATCAGGTCCGGACAGAAGCCCGCCGTCCACTCTGGGACTCTTCTGAAGGGAACACTTGAGCTTTACTCATCCGTGATCGACAGCGCTCCCGTGTTGGGGAGAAACACGCACAATGCCACGACGTCACTATAAGGCGGTAATAACACAGTAATGAAACACATTTAGAAGGGAAATAACTAGGGCAACAAGGTGTCGTAGACATCATTTTGGACTCTTGACGCATTAGCTCGGCCCTATTTGCTGAGGGACACGGCAGAAAACGCCGCCTACCTTGGGGAACCAGGCCTTCTTCTCGTGGTCCCAGTCATAGACGGTGCCGTCCTCCGGGTCGGTGTAGGTGAACGGGTCGGATCCATCTTGGCGCTTCCGACCGTACAGCTCCTGCATGCGCAGCTGCTCCTCGAACTCCTGGTTGTTTCCCGGTCCGCCGCTCATCTGCACCCAACAACACCGTGGCTCATGGTCAACACGACTGAATGAACATGCAACTCGATCGCCATAACAAAAGCAACACAAGCCTCCGCTTCCGATGCAGTCAAACATGAAGCGTCCTCAGTTCCAGCTACGGTGTTCACAACAAGCCGCTACCTTTCACTGGGGCTCCGCACACACGGCCACGACTGGTCGTCCGACTGCTTATTGAAATGCGGAATATATTTCTGTAACTCGACAGAATACTTTAAAATCAACCCCCGAATCGACCTGCTGTTTTTTTAATTACCCCCGAAAGCTAAATCCGCCGCAAAGCTTGAACCAAGCACTTCCGACGTCAACACCATAACGCGCATGCGCAAGACGAAGGCGGAGAGGCTCGATTTGTGTCACGGCTTGTCCCGCTGTGTGGCAACACCAAGCCAACTCATACCGTAGCTATTTCATGCATATGTACTCCATGAAATCTTCGTCTCCAGAGAAATATATACTGGTATTCTAAATGTAATAAAATGCTTACTAAAATACTACATTTGAGTTGAGTCTACGTGATCCAGGCTTCTCATACAGTGCGTCCATCCACGCGCCTCCGTTTCAGTAGGTGGCGCTACTCAGTGTGACACCGCGAGTCAGCGTCACAGAAGAAGATGGGCATCACGATGACAACAAACGCCTTTTGAATCCGAGGAGAATCTGAGTAGTTCAGGAGAAAAGGCGCGACATGGCTGAAGGCAGCGGCGGCGTGAGTCCGAACAGTCTCCCTCCAGGAGACCCGCAGCTGATCGCGATGATTGTGGAGCATCTGAAGAACCGAGGACTCTTCGACGAGTTCCGCCGAGACTGTCTGGCCGACGTGGACACCAAGGTAGGAGCTGGAGACTGTCGAGTCCGACTCACCTGCTTGTTCGTGTGCGACTCACTCAACCACGTGTTGTGCAGCCCGCCTACCAGAACCTGCGGCAGAAAGTGGACAACTTTGTCACGTCACACTTGAGCACGCAGGACTGGAACCCGTCCATCAACAAGAACCAGATGCGGAATGGACTGCGACAAAGTGTCGTCCAGTGAGTGTCTGTTCTGACTAGATGATCTTGTTCCAAATAGACATTTGATCCGACTTTGTTTAAGGAGTCAAAACCAATTGTTTTGCTGTTGTACTGTACAGATATACAATGTTTTGAAGAAGTGAAGTCAGTTTTTTTGCATCGCCTTGAACCCAGCGCAGTAAATAGGGACGTGTTCACGAGTCCAGTGGGCCCCACCTCTTGACTTCCTGCCTCTGCCTCAGGTCCGGAATGTTGGAATCTGGCGTCGACCGGATCATCACTCAAGTCGTGGATCCCAAGATGAATCACACGTTCAGGCCGAACATCGAGACGGCAGTGCACGACTTTCTGTCTGGAGAGAAGAAGGAGGAGAGCAGCTCAGAACCCACGGAACCCACAGACGCTCCTTCTGGAGCCAGAACCCCGTGAGGGCTGGCAGGACCTGTGGCGCTGCTTCCCTCCGCCGCCGCCGGCCCCTCGTGGCTGGTGGTCTGAGCTGGATCTGCTCTGTTCCGGACACCGGTGGCCTTGTGTTGACTCTACCGCTCAGGACTCTGAATTCTGAGGGATTCTCTACTTACCTGATTTGATAATAAATATTTTGTGTTTGAGGAACCTTTTAATGGAAACATTGCCTCCACTTTGTTCTGTCCATGAAATGGTCCTTCACTACTCAAGTCTTCAGTTGAAGAGCTTCTAAGGTTATTTATATGTTGGGAGAATACTGTGGCAGGGGATGAAGAGGACTCCTTCTGGAGTCTGACTGAAGAACATGACACATGCTGAGAGCGGCTGATCTCTTGTCAAAGCCAGTCTTCTGCCTGCTGGGCTGCAGTGGAACAGCAGCCCAACATCAGAGGCGCTGAGGACCCTGGACGGCTTGAGAAGGGAACAAGCCTCTGAAACTCTGGGGCACAACTGAGCTTCAGGCACTGAAATAAAGTGGATCACCTTTCTTACTGTGGAAGTACGAGACAAGAATAGGAGTTTTGCCATGGAAGACGCCTTGTATTTTGTTTACTGCTAGGACTCCTGCGTCTGGGTTCACTCAATAGTTGGGAACATCAATACGTCTGTGAGTGGAGTCGCGGTGTGAGGGCGAGCACGTGCCTCCACGGTCACTGATGTTGTGATGTCGCACCCTGGTGGAGGGTCGGAGGTGTTCTGAAGGGGCGCAGCTCGTGTGAGTGCGAGACGCTGCTCTCCTGACTCGGGAGCGTCCGTCTCCACCTGATCTGATCAGCTTCACTCGGGCGGCACATGCACTTCCTCAGTGGCGCCTCCTGTCCAGCTCTGGAGAGCTTCAGTCATGAGGCAGCACAGACCCGTCTGACGTGACTGACACCCACAGGAGGCACCTCGACAATCCCACTTCTGACACCACCGCAGCTGTTGAGGAGGTCACATCTGCTTGACTTTGACCCCTAAACTCCGAAGCCACCGCTCGGGTCGCGGGGGTAGCAAGTGAACAGACGTCCTCCTCCAGCTCCTCTGGGGTGACACTGAGGTGCCAGCGTCTCGCCAGTGAGTCCTGGCTCCGCCCTGTGGTCTCCGCCCCAGCTGGACTAACAGGGACCGGATCAGGAGCCCAGTTTTCAGCTGCACCATGACCGTTATCCATGCCAGCTGGAGCCTCCCATAATGCACTCTCAACAGTTGAAGCGCCTCTGAGGCTCAGAAAGTCGACTGGGATTCTTGTAATAAATCAGACTGTTGACTCCTCACTGCTCTCCAGGATCAATCCTCTCAGGTCTAAACATTCTCAGAGTGACTGAGGAGCAAAACAGCTACATCGCTCCATAAAGTGGCCACAGGTTTGTGTGGCTGGAGCCAAACAGGCAGCTGAGGATGTTGTTTACAGGTCAGTGGTGTCGCAACTGTTTCGATCAATAATGAAGCTGATAGGTGTGTGTGTGGGGGGGTCGACCACATGATCATGTGACAGACAGAGAGTACAGCGCCACTCGTGCCGTGAGGGTCGGGGTTGGGGGTTGTTTTCCACAGATGGACATCAAAGGCAGAGGCCCCGGCTGGGAAGCACAGAGCCACCAACACACCGCTCAAAACAAAAAAACACACAGCCCATTCAGGAAGTGTGGTTTGGATCACACGGCGGCGGCGGGGTCACGGTGAGACACCAGGGGTCAAGGCTCCGAGTCCAAGCCACCCAAACAGCTGGGCCGTACCAACTGTTTACGAGAAGAAGTGAAAAACATCAGAGGAACATCCAGGCAGTCCCCGCAGGGTGTCCCCCTGCCTCTCACCCCGTGGAGCTGGGACAGGCTCTGACCGGAGGAGAGCCATGAGCTGAGGTGGAGATGCCTGAGAGACGGAGCAGAGAAGGGAGGCAAGCAAAGGGCCAAACCAGGAGCCATTTTTATGAAGTGAAGAGGTTACCTCCCATTGTCGCCCCATTTTCAGGCCACAGGAAGCGGATCCTCCCTGGGTGAGATCACTTCCCTTCACACGTATCACCTGGCCCCTCGAACCCCTCCCAGCGGCATCTTGTGTTGTGGCTTCAGGAGTCCAGTTCGGGGGCGCAGAACAACATTCATGCCGCAGAGATGCTGGAGGGCGATATCATGCTCTGCCTGGACTCGGCAGAAGGTGGAAGGGATTTGTCTGGGACTTGAGCTTCACCTTGAGCTCGGCTCTGGAGGAAGCAGACCAGCTCGCTGCTTCTTCAGCACCTGGATCCACACCTTCACTGTCAAATCAACATGGAACCAGACACACCTTCTGAAGACCACGGTCTTCCTCTGGAGCCACTTCCACGCCTCACCAACTCGGTGGACCAGGTGAGCAAAGGTGGAAGTCTTCTCTCTCGGGGTGCCACTGAGGACACCTCCATCCGCCTGCGTGACCCCCGCATGACCCCGCACTAGTTGGCCTTCAGATTGCTTGTTCTGTTTACTATCCTCCGTAAATGAGACAGCGAGCAACGATGCTGCGCGTGAGCAGTCACGATGCTGCTCTCTGATTGGTCGGAGCGCAGCGGGGTGCGCGCGCAGCGGTCAGTATAAACGCCAGCTGGAGGTGAGAGCGGCGACAACAGGCGTCGGGATCGCGCACTTCTACCAGACATGAGGTCAAAGCTGTGTGTGCTCTGGTTGACGCTGCTGCTGAGTCAACAAGCGCCGAGTCTGGAGCTTCATGAAGCTCAGGAGAAACCGGCGGTCGCGGCTAAAAAGCGTCTCTCCGTGCAGAGCGCAGGTGAGTCACGTGTTCTGCGCTCTGGTCAGAGACGAGTCAGGATGTTTTGGATTTGCTCTGGTTGTTTATTGTATTTTCACATCCGTCAAACAACGCAAATTAAAAGAAGTTTCTTGTGAAAATAGCTCATCAATGCTATGTTTTTTAAATAATTTCTTTTTCACTGAAGCGTAAAAAGTATAAACTAGTATTTCTATATTATTTTCTCCATCACGTTTTTTCTTAACATTTGCTAGATTTAGTCCCAAACATTTTATTCAGGTCAACCCGAAAACATTTCAAAACATTTTTTTTAATTTCAAACAACCGTTAAAATATGTGAAAACATTTAGTATAAAATGCGTGTTGTGTGTGGCGGAAGGAAACGTGCACGATTCGGTACCAATTTAACAAAATAAATGACAATTTAAATAAAAATATACACAATTAAAATGTATTTATTACGATTTTATTTGTAAGAAAAAAGGGTAAATAATTGGGGGGAAATTAAAAAAAAAAGTTTTTACCCATGATTTATGGAGAATGTTTTCATATTTTCTGTTATTCAAAATAAAATAATTGCATTTTTCCATCTTGCTTTCATCAACTGGCTTTTCTAAGGTGAAACATTCCCAGAGAAAAGAATGAAGACATGATTTGAATGGATGAATGATTCATCCCAAAACTGACCGGGGTCATGTGGTTCATGGCGATAGTTTGCTGTTGGTGGTCGCCGCTGCCGCGCAGTTGGGCAGGAACACAGCTGTCAGTAGGAAGTGCCGGCGGGCCTGTCACCACCGCGTCTGCCGCTCTGCTCCCAGGGGAGATCCAGAGCTGCCTGCTGGGCGCAGGGGACGTGGGCTGCGGGACGTTTCAGTGTTTCAGCAACAACTCGTGCCAGATCCACGGCCTGCACCACATCTGCCTGACGCTGCTGCACAACGCCGGGCGCTACGACTCGCAGGTGACCCCCGGTGACCTCCCTCTCTCCCCCCCTCCTCACCGCTCCTCTGCCGCAGGGCAAGTCGTTTGTGAAGGAAGCGCTGCGCTGCCTGGCGCTGGGGCTGCGGCAGCGCTTCAGCTGCGTGAGCCGCCGCTGCGCCGCCGTCAAGGAGCTGGTGTTCACGCTGCAGAGGGAGTGCTACGCCAAACACCACCTCTGCCTGGCTCTCAGGGACCACCTGGACACCACGGGGAGCCTGGTGCAGTTCCAGCTGCTGTTTCCTCCCGGGTGAGACGTCACTGACAAACAAACTAACCCCGCCACAGACCGCTCACCTGACCCGGGTGAGACTGGGCACTAGAAGACATCCTCAACGAGACTCAAAACACACAGCAACATTTGTAGTTGTGCGACGTTTTGTCAACTTGTCATCGATATTACGCCCCTTCTCTCGAAGAATCTCTCTCAACTCCCTGTTTTCCGCGTCCTGCTCCGGTGGTCCTCAGAGCTCTCTTGATGGCGTGCGCGTGCGTGTGTGTCACCAGGCCGTACCTGGAGCTGATGAACTTCCTGCTGAACTGTGGTGACCAGGTCGAGTCCTGGGTCAGCCGCCGCCTGCAGGAGCAGTGCCAGCAACACTGGGGGGCGCTGTGCAGCAGCTTCAGCAGAACCTGTTCAGCCAACCAGTCGGACGCGGCACCGACGCCGACCCAGCTGTGGGCGGAGCAGAGGGCTGCTGGACCAGAGGCGAGATAACCAGGGTCACAGACACGGGATCCACAGTCCCGCCCCGTGTATGGTGTTGACTCAAGGACCTAGCTCAGAACAGACACCCGAGCAGCGCGGAGGACCCGCACTGTTTCAGTCTAAATGTCATGTGGGTGACCTGGTTTTCCTGTCGGAGCCTCGTGGACGGAAGCACTCTCACCACCCAGCAAGCAAGAGACTTTTATATTGTATTTAAATGAACTTTAATAAACGATACCGACCTGGACTGAACAGTCTGAAGGTGTCACCGGAAAACAGAAACAGGAGCAGTTATTTAGTGGTTGTCTACTTCGACTGGTTCGGTTGGTTACCATGGCAGCAGTCAGGAATGACGTCAAAATACATCATGAAATACTTCATGTATGATATGCTTCACTGCTACTTACTGCTGACGTCACAAAAAATAGTAGTTGCATCGTTGACAAAAATGGAAAACAGGAGTCAAGTACAGTGTAGTGTAGTGCCGCCTGCTGGCCACTGGCGTGCATTACTTACACTGAAAAAAGACGGCAGTGCGCGCTGTTAGAAATGAAGAATCAGTTTCGGTTTGACAGTTATGAGTGTATTTTCATGTCCTAGTCTGAAGAACTGCACAGGCTACAGCTGCTGAGGAACCAGCTGCGCCACTTCGCTGTCCGTGTGGCAACATGTCAAACCTGGTGCGAGAGCAGCCAGACGTCTGTCAGAAGCTCATATGAAGGGGAAGAGTCGCTTCTTCAGGATGTACAGAACGGTGGCGAGGAAGAGCGCCAGCGCCAGGAAGATGAGCAGCTTGTCCGTCAGTTCCCGCCGATTGTACTTGAGGATCAGCTTCCGTCCCTGGTGGATGGTTCCCGTCATGTTTTTGAATTCTTCGTTGGTCTCCTGCACCGTCCTGGAGGAGGTGGCTGGTGCGGGAGCAGAGGGTCAGAGGTCAGTGCGGTCGGGGCTGCGGACGCACCGGAGGCAGGTGGCGTACCGAGCGTGCTGATGCTGTCCTCGCTCTGCTTCACCTGCTCCGCCATCATCCTGCTGATGGACATCAGGCTCTCTGTGATGTTGCTGCTGGTCTCCACCAGACTTTCTTTAGTTGCTTTCCTGAAAACACACCAACGTCCAGCGTCAGCTTGCGGTTCTTTGAGGTGAGACACACCATCTCACCTCTGCCTGGTGCTCTGGGTCTCTGGGCCACGCAGCAGCTCGTCCTTCTCCATGTTATCGATGGCCAGCTTACAAGCCAGGTTCGCCTTGCGCCACGCCGTCTGGTTGCTGTAACCATGAAGACCGCCATCAAAAACACATGGAATATTCCTGCTCCGACCCTCGCTGCCACAGTGTGAAGGAAAGCCACCTGAGCATTTGCCTCCGCTGGCTCTCAGTGTCGGCTTGAATCATCAGTCTGTCGGACTCTTTGTCCTGCTCTTTAGCGATCTGCTCCAGATCCTGGGAAACCAGTCACCTTTTTTATAGATTGTTGCCGACGACAGTTCAGTCTACAACATGTGCAGAGAACAACCCTGTGACAGAACCTTATTCCTTCTGGCCAGTGAAGAAGACAATTCCGATTCATTTTGCATAGACTATGGCCAAAACTCTTCAGAGTAAATCCAAACACACGTCATTTCTCTTCATCAACAATACAGACGCGGACAATGGTCGGGCATGTGTTCGAGGGTGGATTCACAGGAGCGACCACACTCACCTGTATTCTGAGTCTCAGCTTGTTGAACTTCTCCTTGACCTGAGAGTTGAGCTCCGTGAGCGCCAGCTGAGGCCCCGGACAATCCCTGATGTCCTACAGACAACACACACGCCCGTGAAGCGCCCGCCAGTCAACGGAGCTCCTCAGTTCGAGGTGGAGACTCGCGGTGGATCAGACGAGGAATTCACGTCGCACAACAGCCTAATGATGTCAGCTGCCGACAACTGCTTCATTGACCACATTGAAATGCACACAGGATGATTTTTGTCAACCGGAGAATATAGTTAATTCGCCCAACGACGTTCATGATAATAAAAAAACATTGACTGTCTGGCGGAAAGCGTTGCGTCTTCCTTTACATCGTAGGGAGACAAACACACTTTAAAACAGAAAATGAGGACAATAGCAGAGGCACTTTATCATACCTGAATGAGGGCTTTAATTTCCAAATCATACTTGATGATTTCTTGAGCACAAATTTTGACATGAACGTCCCCGGAAGACGCCATGTTTGTTTTGGTACGGCAACTCAGCGAGTCCAAGTTTGAGCGGGTTCCGCGGAGTGCGAATCAGCAGCAAAGGCGTGAGGCAGGAAAAGGTTTAAGATTAACCAACTTAACTTTAACTTTAGTAAGGACACGATGTCAAACAAACCATTTGTGGCCATGCTTATACCATATTTCTGCATGTTTTTATAGTATATAAAGATTGTATTTGTGAAGTTTGATTCATTTTCATTCACTGGAACCTGAACTAAACTCGAAGAAACGTAGTGCCTCAGTTGGATCCTAAATAAAGCTAATAGCTCAATGAGCAGCTTTGATTTCTGAATGATCACATCTAGAATTCATGACTGTGTTGACGTCCACATCTCTCCCCTGTGATCCCTCATTTCTCAGTTGTTTGGAGGCTCTTCAGGAACCCGACCAGGGCAGGACAGTTGTGTGACCCAGCCGAGGGCGCGTCAGTACACGAAAGACTCACGGAGTCACGGAGGGGTGCTAATGGTTTTTATTATTTTGATATTAAAATCAATAAACATAATCAGACTATTGTGGTTACAAGCAGAACTGTTGCACCAACACCCGGCTGATACAAGAGTAAAAGAATGATTTAAAAAATGAGAGAACTGAAGAGAAAGAGGCACAAAAAAAAAAAAAAACACAACAGAGATCCAGGACGGCCTCCGGCAGACGCAGACACCGTCCTGGGAAACAGACCGAGTCGTTATACAGTACAACCAGGAACAAAACTCCATGCCTGTGCATAAACCCTCACGATGCCTCCAAGAAAAGACAAAAAGAAAAACAAGTCGAGTTAAAAGAATCGTATAAACCAGCACGACATTTATTACACAACATAAATATAACAACTGTCAAGATATTGTATTTTTGAACAGGCATATATGTGAACTACAAATATAGACGTCGTTGCTAAAGAGAGGATCAAGTTAGTTTCAGCAGGATACACGTTCTGCAGGTTTTGCTTTATTGTGAAATGAAGAATCACCAAGAGATCTATTGTAGAGCACTTAGCAATGAAGTACAGCCTTCCTACTGAGACTGGGAAGAGAAACACACACAGGACTAACTACAGAGAGATCCCATGCTGTTAACTAGTCCACCGTACTGGACCACAAGCCTCAGACCAGTCGTGGCGGAGCTCAGGAGACCTCCCTCGACCGGCCCGCTCGAGTATGGACTTCCTACTGACTTGTGTTCACTCTCGATGGCCAATGTCCAATTCTGACCGACAAAACGGAGCGGACGCCATTGTCTGGAAAGTCTCGCGCACCATGCGTTTTGGCAAGGCCGGAAGGAGATGTAGATCATTGAAGTGTCGGATGGAAAGTGTTCTTGGATTCAAGAGAGGAAAGAAAGGAACCCTGCCCTCCGTCACAGGTGGCGGGGGAGGGGGAAGGGTCTCTGCCCACCAGCCGCACGTGACCTCCGCTGCTCACCCGAGCCCTTCCATGGAAACCAAGCAGAGATGAGTTTTCTCAGAAAACTAGTTCTTTGGAAGCCAATTTCACCAGGAATATGAGACAGAGCGGTCGCGACCTTGAGAGGCCGGACGGGTGCAGGTCGGGCCCAGACCACCACCAGCACCACAGACCCATCACCAGGCGCTTCAGAGGAAACACTGAAGAGGCTGCTTTCAGACTGTTGCACTACAAAATGGAAGTGGAGTTTCATTGCCGGATCGTCGAGTCGCTTCTCGCGAGACTTTCAAGGTCGTCGCTTGAACACGCTCGGCGCAACCGGACTTCTGTGGCGCTGGTGCGACGCTCTTCTGCGGGAAATTTCAGGCGGATTTAAATGGTCCTGGGTCGCAGGACGAGATCAAGAAAAGGCCAGAGGAATTTAGCTTCAGCAGAAACGCAGGCTGAAAAACAAAGCAGCGACTGACGGACGAAACATTCAGGATCCTTCTGCCTAACAAAGACCGACAGGAACTTCAGGAGCGTCTCCTGCAAGGAAGACGAGTCTACATTCAAAGCAGCAGCAGCAGCAGCAGTTGCACCTCGCTATGACGGCGCGTCGGAAAGACTGACCAAGTCCTGGACAGAAGGAAACAAGTATGGCTAAACAGCTCTTGTTAGCACCCAGCCACTGACAGATTAGCACCACGGTTTGCCTCCAGCTTCACCTTCTCTCTCAGCGCGGAGGGTCTGGCACTTCATTATCGCGAGAAAAACACAAGGACGGGACGCAAGAAAGGAGGCGGGGTCCGGCAAAACCACGCAGCCTAGTGGGCAGAGAAAAGTGTGGACAGAAGCCGTTTCCAAAATCATCAAAGATAGTGCTACTTTTTCGGTGCCTTTGATTGACAGTGGATCAATTGAGTGGGAATTCAGAGGCGCGGCTCCGCACTCGGGGAAACCTGGATGCTTGTTTCTGTGGGGCGTCGCCCTCCAGACCGACAGAAGGTGCAGAGTTTTGAATAAGGCACCTGGAACAGCAGGCATCGTCTTCAAAATACTGTGAGTAAATCAAGATCTACACGTGAAATCTCTTTGTGCTCATTCAATAGCAGCAAATCATCAGATCCAGAGTCAAGTGAGCCCAAAAAGCCATGCAACGACGGACGGTGACGACGCTCGCTTGGTCAAATCGCTTTGCAGGGTCATGCAGATGAACAGCAATCCCACCACGTTCTGACCGCAGATTACAAGTCTGGGTGGGTGGAACTTACAAAAAACACCAAGGGAGGGAGGCGTCCGCCTCTTCGTCCACACGTTCAGGCCTCACAACAGGTTCACACACCAGCAGAGACACTCGGAAGCAGAGACTCGGGCGGCACTCGCCTCGCCAAGAGGAAAATTCACACAAACTCTGATCCTGCCATCATCCTGCTGTCAGTCACCGGGCCGGAAACAGTCCGGGAAAATTCATCAAACCAAAGAGACCAACACGTCCCCAAGGTTCTAAGGTGTGAAGTAAAAAAATGGTATCATGAGTCCCAATCTTCACCCACAACACAAGAACGGTGGAACTGAAGGCGAAATATTTTGCGTAGAAAGTGACTGAGTGAGTTTAGAAGGTAAACATTATTGCAGTAGTCGCTGAAATATTAAACTACATTTCAATTTTAAGATATGAGGGGACGTTTTTAGTTCCAGGAAAAGCCTCATGTCGTGTTAAATGAAAAGAGAGCAGGGCAGCTGATTGTGTTTCAGGCACTTCTCCTCTGGCAAACTCAGGATCCACCCGAGTCTCTGCTTGTACAACGCTCCAAGTCAGAAGAAGAAAACCAAGGCCTGAACAGAGTGTCCGCCCAACAGTGACCACAGGGGCGCGCGTTAGGAGTGAATCAGTTTGGGTGGTGTCGAGTCTGTTGGCCGTTTGTTCAGTTTGTGTCGAGGACGTTGCACCATATTGTTTGACAATAACAAAATACATACACAATAATCTTTACAGAGTAAAAGAATGGCGACTTGAATACATAAATATATTTTGATTTACACAAATAGAAGAAACACTAGAACCCTGATTTGCTGGAGAAGAGTTGAATGGGTTGATTTCGGTGGAGGACGAGTGGCGACGGGTCGCACTCTTCTAGCTTAGACGTTTGTTTGTTGTTGGTTTTTTTTTTTTTCCGGCAAAGTGAAAGAACAGTTTTACTGGCGTCGTGGTTTCCTCTCTCTAATAAAATGCCACAGAGTCTCTTGGTTTGGATGTAAAGTTGCACAGCTTTCGCCTCTTTAATGTAAAAACCTGTGAGGACTCTCTCCTGGATCCACAACCAAGCACACACTCGCACGCACTCACTGGCACTCCTGTCGACCCCCTTCAGATCGGGTACGCTCCCGTCTGCTACTTCAGTCGAGGTTTTTGGAGCCGCCCAACGGATGCTTGTTTACCTTCGTGTGGCGCCGCGGCGCCATCCCACGCGCCGCTTGGACTTGGTGTGTATGTGAAAAGTAACAAGGCAATAAGTGTCCAGATTGAGTTTGTAATTGGCGAGCCATACAGTACAGTGATATAGTAACTTCCCCCGGGGCCGCCAGGGGCCACGCCCCGGGCTCCGACCCCTCCTCATTAAGTCACAAGTAGAAATCAGTTTACAAATGATAACAATATAGCTCTCTGGAGAAATGTGTCTACACTGTACAACACCCTGAAGAGGAAGCCAAAGCAGAATCAGTTTTTCCATAGGAAACCTCTACTGAAGGCAAATGAATCATGACGCCACCGGGTCAGCATCAGGATCGAAGTAGGGGCCCTGGAAACCTTCCTTAGTTCAGACCACAAACATGAATCCCCAGGGCCCGGAGGCGGGCGGAGAGCCGCCCCGCACTCGGGCCCCCGCAGCGCTCGTGGACCAGACACCCACTCCTCACTGGGTCACAGACCTGACTGGAAAGAGAGCGGGCCCTCGCGAGAACACTTGCAGCATTCGCACCAGGCCGGTTTAGCAGCAAATGGAAGAAAAGATGCTTTTCTTTTTTCGCTTTTTTTTTTTTCTCCTTTTTTGGACAAAGTGCTTTTGTTTGAAACATATCAGAGAACTCTATACACGCACCTAACACTTTAACTTAGATTATTTACAACAAAACAACTCAACCTCAACAGAAGTGGACGGCGGAGGAGAGAAGTCTTCAGGCTGCGACCGCCAGTTCTCCCTTTGAAACACAGAAGCCAGTGACAACAGGCGAGCGTGTCCAACACAGGCTGGCGCCCGGGCGCACGCTCTGCGCTGGCCGCGCCGGGATTATTTGGTGAAGTCCCGACACACACACACGTGGGGAGTCTACTGAGACGCCGCCCGACGTGATGCGCAGCAGTCCAGACTTCTAATGTCTGCTATTTACAGATCCAAAATCTTGTAAAATGTTGTGGTGAAACGTGAAAAGAAAATAAACTTGGAAGGAGTCAGCTGCGTTCATGAAACACGTGAAGTGGAAGGAAGCTCGTCACTGTGAACTGTTTCCATGTGAAAAAGCTCACTGCAGACGGGGGGGGGGCTCTAGATGGAGGTAAATAAATAAATGACTAAAGGTCATCTTGATAACAATGAACCAGAAGGTGGTTTTGACTAAAGTGCTTCTTAGTAACACGCCAGACTCGGAGCCACACGGGCGAACATCGGCGCCCGACGTGTCCAATCCAACTCTGCGTGCATCACATGATGTGTCCAAGTTTTCAGTGAATCACTGAAAGGTCTCTTTGGCTTTGGACTGGGTCGGGATGATCAGCGGGGCTGCCCACTAACCCAGGCACCCGAGGAGCCGAGTCAGCTTCACCAAATAATCCGGCCAATCTCACCAGTTTGCAGGCAGCTAACATACAAAAATATACACTTTTTATTTGGTTTTTCTTTTTTTCTCTCGCTATCCGTCTCTTTAGAAACATGCTGGGAACGAAAAGTGGCCTTTTACCATTAAAAGACGTGTATATATTTACCACTCTATATACAGTAACACGACCATCCAACTAAACTGGTCTAAAACCAACACAACGTTTTGGTTATTCTCGGCGACGACTGGACAACATAAACGTAACGTAGCTTATCTAGTAGCACCTCCCGCTCTCAGACGGCGCTTTGAACACAACGAGCTTGTGGGGGAGGAGTCAGTTCAGGAATGAAGTGCTCTCGACGACTGGGATGAAGTACACTTTTAGAATTCGTCCGACAACAAGACTGAATGTTCCTCTTCTGTACAGAATTGGACCCACGCTGATTTCACAGTTGGATGAAGTTCCCTGACCCTCCCACGTTCCTTACATTCAGTACGGCGTCAGGTAAGCTGTGCAAAACCTTACTCTACCTGGCTGGTCGCCATTTTCCTTGCATGTGTCTTTGGTACAAAAAAAAAAAAAAAAAAAAAACATAGTGTGCAAATATTTTGTTTTTTCGTAACTCTAGACGATCTGCCGCTCCAAAGACAAGAGTACCAAAAACCATGAGTCGTCTATTGCAGAGCCCCTCCTATTTACACAGACTCTGTGGCATCGCGCGACAAGAGCTTCCGCTTTATTTACATTCAAAATATCTCGAAGTGAAAATCACAACAAAAAAAACAACCTTTCTCTATCTGGCTCCCTGCACTCGGCTTGCTCAGTAAAGTAGTCTTCTGATGGCCGGACCCCTGAGGAGTTCCGACCAATCACAGCTCCTCTCGCGCTCGCAGGCACGCACGCACACACACATACATACATACACAAGGCACGATGAATAGAACTCCGAACACACTAGAATGAACACAGCAAACTATTCGCCGGGTCGTCTCCACTGGACAGGGAGAGAAGCCGCTGCCCTGTTATGTACAGTTCGCTGAGGAGACGGTGGCAAAGGTCAGCACCACCGTCGTCCCCACGTCCTCAGAACCTGCTAAATGCCCATTAAGTTCGGTCCGGTTAAGCCAGCCACCCAGGCCTAACCACACACACCACGTCCTCAGTCGAGGCTTTAGATTTGCTCGAGCATATCTTGGCCTTCAACACCAGATAGGCTCGGCCGTCTGTTTACTCTGGCGAGTTCTCAACTGGAGCTTCGGAACCGGACAGGAAGAACCGTTCCGAGTGTGTGTGTGTGTGAGACGCCATCCCAGCGGATTGGAAACACGCCACCATGAGACGACAAACAAGTGGAGTCACCACCACGGATGGAGGAAGGACTTCTAGCTACAGGCTTCACCTCGACACACGCTCTTCCCTACAGACGCTCATGACGGGGCGGAGACGGTGAGACGCCGAGAACAGAGTCAGAAAGCTCGGGTGTGAGGCCGCACAGGCGGGGCTAAAATGTGTATGGACTCTGGGCGGGAGGGGCATGCAGAGGGAGCATAGTTACAACAGAACAGCACGGTGGCGGAATGAGTTCGCTCCTCGCGGTGGACTTCCTGTCCGCTTAGATCTTGGAGGTGGGCACTCTCAGGCCCACCAGTCCGCCGGTGGGATCTCCGCGCCCCGTGTTCTCCAGAATCTTGTTGACAAAGTCGGAGGTTTGTCCTGCGACAGGTGGTGACACTGGACACGGACACACACACACACGTGAAGACATTGCTGTCACGCTGCACTTGGGAGCAAACTTCTCACCGAGCGTCTCCTGGATGAGCCGCTCCAAAGTGTCGGCCATGTTGGTGGAGCGAGGCGTGGTGTCCTCCACACGTACCACGATCTCCTCCTTGATGGCGTTGATGACGAAGAGAAGTCGGTCTGCAGGTGAGGAGAAAAGGTCTTACTGACCAGGTCTGTCCACCGTGGCGAGCACAGCAGCGTTCACTCTTCATGTCGTAGCACGTCACGGCGTCGATATTTTCATTCTTTTGATAACTTCAGAGGAGGGAGAGACCTGCGTACCGTATTCGGTGCTGAGGCCCCAGAGCTTCACCTTGTTGGCCTCATACTGGGCCTTCTTCTTTAGACGGCAGGCTCTGCAACAAACCAAAGACAGCTTCAGTCAGACGCCTGGACGCAGCTCCGGTTTCCTCCCGTGACTCAGTCACCTGGACGCCAGCTTGTTCTTCTCCTTGCGGGACCAGGGCCGGGCCGTGAGCGGCAGCTCGCTGACAGGCGTCAGGTCGCTGATCACCTTGTTCAGTTTGCGGAGCTCTGTGCCGATCTGCAGCAGCTTCCGAGGGTTGGGAGTCAGGTCTTCCACGTCTGTGCGGCGGGACTTCTTCAGCATGTACTTTCCTTCAGGACCAGAACGAGAGGTGAAGACACGGTGCACCACCATTCCATCAGAACCGAGGCCCAGGGATGAGCAGCACCACCTTGGCTCTCGGCCCAACAGGTGGTGGATCAGGCAGGTTTGCGTGTGCGTACCGTGCAGCGGCCCGTTCTTCTGGTACAGGTTGCTGGGTAGCGTGTGTCTGTCCCACTCGGACGGCTTCAGCATGCGCTCCTGTTTGGACGGGGTCAGCTGCTCGCTGTACTCCCAGAAGTAGCGGCGCTTCCCTCTCTTCCGGCTCGACACTCCGGCTGTCAGCCCGTTGATGTCGTCCACCAGCTCCATGTCGCAGCCTGGTGAAACTCAAACAGTTACCTCAAGACATTTCGCAGTGTGGCTGGCGCTCGCCGGTGTCACACCTGGTTCAGAGAAGGCGTCGCTCATGTCGTCGTCCTTGTCTGCCTCGTAGTCATCGTCCTCCTCTTCCTCCTCCTCCTCGTTCTCAGACAGCTCATGCTCACTGCCGAATCCCTCGTCGTGGTCTTCGTCGTCAAGCTCCAGCCCGTCGCCTTCCTCCTCCTCTTCCTCCTCCTCCACCTCTTCCTCGTCGTCCTCCTCTTCCTCGTCCTCCTCCAGCTGGGAGTGCGTTCTGCCGGCGAGTCTGCTGCGCGTCAGGAAGAGAGAGTAGTTGTGCTCCTCCTCCTTGCTCTTCTCGGCGCCCTCCACCACCAGAACGATGCCGCCGCTGGCGCCGGCCAGACTATCCTCGCCGGTCAGCGTCCCGGAGCGCTCGTCCTCGGGACTCTGGCTGGACTCCACCAGATCGGGAACGGGTGTGTCCCACGTCCCTTCTCTCTTCACCTCCGGTCGGCGCTCGGGCAGGTCCACCAGGGCGGCCGAGGTTGAGGCCTTGTCTCGGACCTGAGAGGTCGGAGGAGAGTCCGGCCTCTCGAAGTCAGTCTGAGTGAGGATTTCAGGTTGAACTTTACTGACCGAACTTAGGTGCACTTTGGCCTTCCGCACAAAGTTTGAGCCGCTGGCCGGCAGCGCGGCCACCTCGGCCCCCGGCCCCTGGGTCTTGATTTTAAGGTGCGTCTGATCCGGTGTGAAGTGAGTCTGGGTTTTGGCCATGGTTTCAGTGCAGGAGGCCACAGGCCTGGTGGCTCTCTGGGAGCCTTCAGGGAAGTCAGGGAGAAGGCTTTGTGACGTGTACGAGGAGGACGCGGCGCCGGGGGAGGGCCGAGCGACGCCCGGGCCCGAGCCCTGGCTGCGGACCAGGGCTCTCACGCCGGGACCCGGAAGCTGGAGGGGCTGCGACTGAGCGGCGGGAAGCGTCTGGTCGGCGTGCGGGTACAGCGCCTCGCAGACGGGCTGCGAGTCCTCGCTGTTGAGCTGAGCTAGTGTGGGCGTCTGCCCGATCACTTCCTCGTCCTGGTACGGGCTGGAGAAGTCATCCAAGCCCAGGAAGTCCACTTCCTTGGTTCCCCAGATGTCACAGCTGGTCAGCCGCGTGTATCTGTGCACAGCAGACGAAACACATGAACTCCGAGCCGTGAGGGATCCAGGTCCACTTCTCGCTCAGATACCGTGTATTCCTTCCCTGTAACGTTGACTTTCATCATCCTAATAGCGACGCAGTTCAATACGTTTCACCCTTCACTGGAACTGCAGATAGTTTGTGCTTCACAGACTCGAGACGTTTGCGTCTGGTTTCACAAGTCTTTCACTCTGCTTGCATCTGCTTTATTTTGGGTTCCAGCGTCTCCGAACTGGACAGTCTGCGTGGCTCTGACTCGTGGCTCTGACTCGTACCTCTGGACAGTGATGGATCTGATGCTGACTGTGTGAGTCAGGTTCTGAGTCAGGTTCGTCCACCGAGGCAGGAAACACTGAGCTCTTTTTTTGCACGACACATCCAACAGCAGAACTATATTATAACTAGCGGTGGGACTTTAACGGGTTAATTATGATGAATTAATTACAACATTATTATGATTAATTCATTACAACAAAATTTAATTGAATTGAATTGGACAGTGTGCTCTCCAGACACCAGGGAACCTCTGTCAATGCAGGAGTTCCTGCTCCACTGATGCCACTGATGCAGCAGACACGTGGCAGCTAGGATGAGAACAACAACAACAAACATGGAGGAATCCTCCCTGAACCAAAGCAAACTAAAGCAGCTGTTTGCTTTGGTTCAGGGAGGTTTTTCACTACACAATGTCCAGGGTTTCCACCACTCTACAAATATTTTCAAAAAAGATCTTTAGTTTAAATAAGGTGATATAAAAACTTGACTATAGCCACCACGGTGATTTATTGTGCTGTTGTCAAACTGATGCAAAATAAACAATATTTTGTTGTGGAAATGTATGTATGGCGCCATCATTTGATTCAGTCATATACCAACGATGGAGCCACCGAAACAGTGTTTGGAAACCTTTTGGCCTTAACATGAGTCTCGATTTACACAGCGTGGTTATTGAGCAGAACCATCTTGAGCAGAACCAGCAGCGAATCATCTGGATCATACCTGGTGAGGTCTTCCCAGTACGAGTCCCACTGTTCGAACGCCGAGCTGCTGCAGACGGTCTCACACTCGCCCAGACTCATCAGCTGGTCCATGCTGCCTTCCATCTCCTTCGCACCGTCAGTGACTCCCACCACACTGTCTCCGTAGGGACTCTGCCGGTGACTCATGTCTCGGTCCTGTTCCGGAGAGAAGAGTCTGCAGTCAAACGTTGAAGCTTCACTGAATCGCTGCAACTTGCTGTTAGAAAACTAAGAAGTCTGTGGTGGTGAGTTAAGATCGCTGAATATCGGGGGTCGTGACTGTAACCTGCGGCCGCGTCTGATTGGTCGAGAGGTCAGAGTCTCTCACAGATCCCTGCTTGAGCTCAGAAAGAGCCAACAACAATTGCCTTTCACTCCAGGCGCTGAGATGAAACCCCATTAGTGGCGGCTGCTCATATCTGATGCTTTGTCAAGCAAACAGAGAGCCGTGACTCACTGAGGATATTATGGATTCCGAGCGGAGCATAAACAAAGATGACAGCTCTCTAAACCTCCTAATAATACGTTGGTAACGTGGAAGAGAGTGAGTCAGCGTCTGCAGACGGAGGAAGACCCCAGCAGCGGACAGCAGGAGCAGTCGCCTGGGAGTCCAGCTGATGTCACACTGCCACCGGCTGCCGCTTCACATGCAGACAGGCAGATAGCAAGACTTCATCTGGTGTGTGTGTGTGTGTGTGTGTGTGTGTGCCAACAGGTGCCACCGCTCTCAGAGATACACCATGAAAATGCATCTGTGACTGAAAACAAGTCACTTATGCAGCCAGCGGGTTCAGCCGTCTCACACATGGACAGTGGCGGTTATGTGAAAGTCTCCCACCTCCGATTCCAAATGAGTCACTGCCATTGTTAGCTTGCTGCATCTAATCCTCTGTTCTCATCCCTCCGTAGTTTATTTAACTTTCATTTTTAATTCACACACATGTAAAAAAAACCGGCAGCAGTGGAGGAAAAATAAAAAAATACAGCAGGTTTAGCAAAAAAAATCATGGTTCTGTTCAGTAGGTTTGTTTTCGATAGGCAGAGCAAATGTCCGGTCACATTATATAAAGCACAATATGCCATCAAATCACTTCACAGTCACTTCACAAGTGACTGTGACGATCAAGTGTGGATTCACCAACGTTTTTAATTCACTATCATTATCGCCATCTGCTGTCAATTTGTGTTCATTGCACCAGGAATATTCGCCACGAAATCTATTCATAAAATACGCGCAGGACGATGAGAATGAGTAGAGAAAAATCACATTATGGATGCCGATGAGATGAAGATGACTGAGTCTCCAAATGTTGGAGATGCCCAAATGTTGAGTTGTGCTTCACTGTCACCAAACTTTTTTTAATTTACTTTATTGTTGTGCTGCCCTTCTCTGGGACCTTATCACCTAACACCTTGTATGTGACTCCACTGCTCCCCCACAGAAGAGTAAGGGTGGAATGAAACCGTGTCAGATCCAGATGCATCCTCTTTGAAAATGACCTTTGACCCTCTGTGGAATGGCTTGGGACTTACCAGCTCGTACATGAAATCTGGGTCGGCGCTGGTAGCGAGCAGCTCTGTGCTGGTCAGCGCTTGGTCAGCAAAGGAGAAGTTCTGAAAGTCGTCCCCAAAGGGAGGCTCCATCCAACTGACGCTGGGCTGCAGGGACGAACACCAGTTTCAGTTTCAAGATTCTCCACTCATAATCACAAACATCACTCCATATACAAGTAACATCCGACTTACGAGCGGGATTGCTTCCGGCCAACCGGACGGGACATTCAAAATTCATAATAGCAGACGCGAGGGTTACAGGTGCGACTGTACTGGCAGATAGCTGTGTGAGAGTGAGATGCTGGGAGACTGTGCTGCCGTAGCTGTGGTACACGATGCCGGGCTGATACATGCTGCGGTGCCAGACATTGAATTAAACACCAAAAAAAAAGCATCTGCTGGCCGTGGTCATAAGCTCGCATAAGTCGGATGTTACTTGTACACTTTCTTTACATACAGGACCAATGTGGAAGAGTTTTGTTGTGCACACCACACGTTCAAGTGAGCCATCCACAAGGATGCAAAATAAGTTCTCACGGTCCTCCAAACACTTCAGAGTCATCACAGCCCGGGCATGACTCGGCTGAGCTGCTGCCCATCACACGGTGTGGGGGACAGTCCAGCTGCATCAGGTGCTGGAGGCGGCCCCCAGGCCTCGTGTTCGACGCTCGCTCTGTTGAGTCAGTAACCAACGTCAGCAGATACGCTGAGAGCTGCTAAAGGTCATTACACCTCTGCAGCGGAGACCGAGCCTGGTGTGCAGAGCAACCGTCCTCCCGCCCTGCTAACGTCAGGAATGTTGACGAGAGGGAAAAACACTGGCGGGGCTGAGATCATCCCCCGGGCCTGGTTGTGTAACCACTCTATCACTTGAAGAGCGTGGAGAATATTGGCTGGAATCTAACACGATGTGCAGCACATCCATTCATCTTCTCAGGAGCGACAGTTCATCTGCTCCCAGCAGCTGTTTGCTGGCTGCACATTAACACACAGAAAGGAAACAGGGTCACTCAGTCGGCTGCCTGATGCTAACGGGTTACTAAAGAGCTCCTTTGTTTCTGTTTGTCCGCTGCAGACACACAACTCAGTGGCAACCGAAAATGACTTCGGTCTCATCCACAGTTTATTCTGGGCTGATAATGGCTGCTCAGACGGGCGTTCTGCTGAAGCCAGCTGCTTGATTCTGAAGCCAAACAGCACTGTCTTACTCCACAGATAAGAATGATGAACAGTATGGTATCAGTCGCAGCTCGGCCAGAGAGAAGCCGGCGATCCCACCAAACCTCCTGGTGCCTTCAGAGGCTGCGGCGCGTCATTAGAAAGAATCATTTCAGTGACCCTCACAGGAAACAGCTGTTTCAAACTCTATTAACTAGAGACAAAAACATTGACATCATTTCATGTAAAAAAAGAGAGAAAGAAAGGACCAAAAATGTAAGTAAAAGTGCATCAGTTATACTTATCACTCTTTCATTTGAATGTCTTGTATTACTGTAGTGTACAGTTACAAGTTCTACATATTCAACAGTCACAATGGAGTCATGTTTAAAAAAATGTTTTCATATCAGCCTCAACTCCATATGGCCTCTATTAAAAATACAAAAAAAGTTTGAAAGCCATGAAACGTTAATAGTAACATATAGTAAATAAAAACACAAAATCATATGATATTTAATTTTTGACAACTGAAAATGCAAACTCAAGTGCAGAGAAGATCCCTAATGTAAGTGAGTCAGTTTATATCGAACTGGTGTTGATGCAGTTCCCTTAAACCAGACTGGAGTCAGCAGTGAGGCCTTGAACCCTGCTGACCAGTCACCTCCCTTTGAGAGAGGCGGCTCTCCGGGGCGGGGCCACCAGGGTGAAGGGGCTTCAGGCAGAGGTTTACTTGATGTGAAGTATATAGAAGTCTACTTTTCATTAATCCAGAAAAGTCTATATTCCCACACTGACTTCGGCTTGCAGCCATATAAAGAGTCGTTCTCACAGTCAGCTGGAGTCCAGGAGCACGGCCTACAGCATCATGTATCAGGGTGACCAGAGGCAAGTGAACTGTGAGTGACCTGAGCTCCTACCTGAGGCATCGCCAGGCCCGAATTCGCGCTCCAGCGGGGGAACCTCTGGGCCTTCAGTCCAGTCCCAGTGGTGCCAAGCTGCTGGACTCTAGAAGTGTCTTGGTCAGGAGAAGATGAGAGGTGAGGTGGCAGCGCGGGGAAACGTGCAGAGGCGGCGTCGCTCTCTCTCTCTCAACCTGGTCTGCCCTGCTGAGATCTGGTGTGGTTTTCTGTTCGCTTCAGGTCTGCGGAGCAAACAAAGACAGTTGTCATTTTCACAGTGACCCGCTCCCTCCAGGCTGCTCATTCAAATGCAAGATCAGCGCCGGAGAGATGCGAGTGATTGGCCCTCGCTGCCGTGCTGCACATACAAAGAAACACAGTTTCCCTGGGCCGACTCAACCAAGCCGTGAGTCTATTAGAGGCCTTCAGCGCCAGCCCCCTGGGGCCCCGGCGGACAGACGGCCGGTGTGACTCCGGACCACGTGTCTCAGGATGGACAGCCTCTATAAAGCCAGAGGCTCCAGGTGAGCCCCGGCGCAGCAGGGCCTCACAACTTCACAGTTCGACCTAACTATACGAGCGCAGAACACGAGGTGAAAGAGCAACACAAACCCGCAGAGACGCGCACAGACGTGTTAATTAAAAACACCTCTCAAGTGTGAACACGATTAAAAAAAGAACAGCAGCAGTGAGGAAAGGAAGGGCTCTGACGGCACTGCTCTCACCCCTTGGTGCGTTCATGTCACTAACTCTGCTCACTTCCTTCTTGCCAAACAACAGACAACTTGTGTCGTTAAAGTGTTCAGTCACCATGGCGACTCGGTGACTTCAAGGTCCTTTCCTCGGCGTTTATTATGCTCATCTTTCCAGCAGATATCCATCCTCTCCTGCTGGATCTCGTCTCCACCCCGAGCTGAGGGAGGAGTCGCGTCCCACTGCATCACCTCCGCAGCAGGTCTCAGACAGGAAACGATTTAGATTCAATTATAAAATATGGATTTAAAAAAAAATAAAAAGGAATTAAGGGCTAGAAAGTGGGTCAAACGAATCGCACCCACTTTCTACATCCTCATAAAGGAAGTGAATTGAAATACTAAATTGAGTTTGATGATAGAAGAACAAAATCAAAGAGCAAAAGCGGAACACAACATTTGAGACGGTCTAATCTTGCTATACATATCACAAACATACAGTAACTCGTGTCCACTGGGGAGAACAATGGCCCGCGACAGTGGGTCTCTGTGTGGCATCATTTGAGGAAACCTGTTCAGAGAGCAGGCGTCTACACTTCCATCGCATTTGTTCTCAGGTCACTGGCGCTGGAGCCAATCCCACCAGTCTTATGGTCGCGCAGTTATAGACGGTAAAACATACAGACATACAGGTTGGACCCTTGTTGTCGTCCGGGTCGGAGGCGTGAGGCTAGTCGGCGTCATAGAACTAAGGGATGACAGATGGAATCTCTGTCATCCCTTAATGAGGTTAGGAGCATGAAAATGATGGGGCCACAATAAAGGAGCGGGGCATTAATATTGAATCTCACTATAACCACGGGGATCCATGGCAGGCCAGGTGAGCCGTTACATTTCGGTGTTTAACCATTCCAAACCTGAGGGCAGGAACACACTGACCATCGATGAGCCTCAGCGATTAACCGGGTTCCAGCAGACTAATCCAGCCGCGGTGAGCAGCCAGAAGCCTTCAAACTAGCTCGGTCACACGTAAGATGCTTAGAGTAGAGCCCTGATCCGCCCTCTGCTTTCAGCTCTCCGACCTCACGCTGCACACCAGCTGACTTCACAGCCTCCGCAGCTTTTGCATAACAAATACATGAAAATGAGACATATGAAAGCGCAGCCGTGAACACGCTCATAGATCTCTCTCTCCCCCCGCCGCTGCAGACGACGACATCATTTCCTGCCACTGGCTGGGATGAACTTTTCACCTCTGGAGGGGCAAAAAAGGGACAAGATAAATAAGCCAGAGAAGGAGTCTGCCAATGGCGAGTTCAGATCAAAGCTGCGCAGGTCCAGAGGTAAACAACACGGCTCTCTACTTCCTCCTTCTGCAGCGGCACCTCTTTTGTTTGCAGCAGAAGCAGAATGAGGAAACTCATGCCTCATGCACAATCACTCCGATTGTGCATCACACTCAGAAGAAAACAATGTTGAAAACAGGCCACAGTGATCTGCCACAGAGCTCGCAGCACAGCCACTAGGAAATGTTTGCAGCCAAGACTTCCCGTTTCTAAAGTGTAAACAACCGGACTCGAAATCTATACGTTCGCTGCCTTTGAACCCAAAAACACACACAACTTCATGTTCCTGAGTTTGGTCAGACACAGGACGGTCCAGTGGTGTAAGAGTGTTTCACAGGGAAAAATCAGGTGGATGCAGTACATATGCCTGGCCTGTAGGAGACGCAGTATCTTGCTGTGCCTTCCTGAAAAGGACAGCACAAGAGGTGTACTGATGGTCACGTTCAAGTTCAGTTTTAATTCTAGGATAAATCGTGGGTGTGTGAGACGGTCAGTGACGTCATGGACCCTGAGATGCATCTTCAAAACAGTGCGCAGAGCTATGCGGATGAAGCGAGATGCTGAGTCAGGTTGGAGTCAAGGTGGGAAGCAGTAGCAGTCAAGGCAGACGCTCTTAAGTATAAAGCGCTGAGGGAAACCCTGCAGTCGCTCTGTCCTTCTGAGTGGGCTCAACTCATCTGGGGTCATAAAACAACAGCCAACGTCAAGGATAGTGCTGACCAGTGTCAACTGGACAGGTGAGTAGCTCTGTCATCCAAAACAGACTTGGATTAGAGCAGCTCTTCAATGAGGAAGTTCAAGGTGAGGTCAACAGGAAAATTCAGAATCACCACTCTGGCTCAGAAACATGACGGAGGTCTACCCTCCACATGCTGGAACACCTCCACCTTGGACTTCATCACCCTTGGGTTTCATCCGCGACAGACCAGACAACAAGAGATGAGGCTATGTGTTCCTCCACGTCCGGGCCATTAGAAGCACAGGATCCACTCGAGTGTGGATGGAGCGTGGATGTCTTCAGCATCACCGTCACACAGGAGGATGCTGGGTTTAGCATCTCAGTCGACCTAGTCGCTCGTGACAGGAGAATAGCTGCAGTACTGATCAAACATGGAGGCTTCCACATCACGGCTCTCTCCGTATGAAACTGAGAAATTTGAATGAATCACTTTATTTTATTCCGCTTCTTTGCACCGCTTGTCCTCTTTGTTTATACTTGTCTGCAGGGCGGAGCATCTCTGACACCTGTGAGACTAGATTTTTATATGATCTTATTCAAATGCAGGACACAACTCAGTGACCTTAATTTTCTCCGAGCCTTCAGCACAAGCCTCTTAGCAATAAACTATAAAGGTTGTGCCTGAGCAGTTGTAAACAAACAGGTTGTATTGTCTGTGTTGGAATTCTAACTCCACTATCATGCAAACAGCTCACATTCCCCACATCAAAACACTGGAAGACATCCAAGTAGGCCAATCGGCAGCCATGTGAGTCGCCCACTGATATCACACAGCTCCTCTCTCGACAGAGAAACAAGCAGGCAGCGGCAGTATGTTCCCTGGAAACAGACACGTGTGAGAGCCATTGACTAACAAGTCGGTAATCATCCACAAAATCAAATGAGGAAGGCGCGTACACAAGCGGTAGTGATCTTGATGTGAAGTACAATCTTAGTAATCAGACACACAAAAGGACACGATTGATCAAGTGGCTTAAGCCACGGAGACAGTGAAAATAAATGTTCTGCAAAAACGTCAAAACCATCGCAACCAATCGTTTTTTTGTTTATCCAAAGATCAACCACAACATTCTGTTGTTCTGTTACTGTCTGGGGCACAACATGAAGAAGTAAAAGATGAGAGTAGATTGAATCCCTCAGCATTTCCAGCCTCCACCATTGTTCCTCATCCTCTCTGGTCACTCTGAACCTCCTCACATCCTCCTTATTACATCCATGAACGTCAATGATCATCGATCTATTCATTTGTCACCTGGTACTTCCATTTTTGACATTTTTAGTCCAACATTTCCCTGTCTCCCCACTCCACGTATTCAAACCATCCGAGTTCGGCCTTCTGAGTTATCAGCAACAAATCTACAAACCTTCAACACAATGTCGCCACTATGAATGTGAATGTTCAAAGCATATGCTCAACTTCTTCATGCGCAACTTACCGAAAGAGATGGGGATCCTGAAATGAGCTAATGGCCCAATTTTTCAATGCATTGCCACTATTTTACCCTGAGTTGAAGCTTTTATTTTTCAGCAGTGAGTCACAAATATTTATCACGAGTGTGGTGCAGTCAGCAGTGGAATTATTTATGCAGGAAAGATGTGAAAAAGCAAGCTAAAATCTAAAGGTAACCCCTGGAGCATGTGAATGTTATGAGGCTTTCGTTTATATACATTTAGAAGGCAAACATTCCTGAAGTCGTAAAGCAGCAGCTTGCTTTTAACAGCCACCTGTAACCCATTAGTTGACTAAAGCGTTGCTATTTTATAGTATACATGTTTGCTCACAGTGATGCCTGGGAGAACGAGGGATGTTGGTTTAAGTGTGACTCATGCCAACAGTACGGCCGTATGGTGATGAGTGATGAGTGATATCGCCTCAAAGCGAGCCGGTCCTGAGGTCCAGTATCTATTGTCTTGTGATGGACAGTCCACCTTTAGTTGCTAGAAGACAGCTGGGATTTGCATCAGCCCCTCCACTCACTGCAGCACAAAAGGATAGAGCGATGATTCACACTCCTATCTGGTGTTTAAGGCCTTTACTTTGTTTCATAATGGATCAGAAAAAAAAACGTTATATAAATGGAAAACAACAAACCTGTAAACCTCCATTAAACGTCGGGAATTTAAATAAAAACATGCTCGCTAAGTACTTATGCAAGGTTTACTTTGAAATAAAGGCAAATCCGCTATCACGAACATCTAACTCCCGTCAGAACCACAAAGGGAATTCTGCTGTAGATGCAATCGCAATAAAACACGATATATTGATGTTAACAAAGTCGTAAACTCGAGCGTTGCCTCTCCAGACGGTGCTCGTTGCAGACCAACAAAAAAGCAAAACAAAAGCTCACACGAACTTATCGTGCCAACACCCACGTAATCCAGCTCTCCTATTGGCTGACCGAAAAGTACATCCAGCCTCCGCGCGTCTCTGATTGGCTGACGCGGTTGGCACTCCGCAGGTCTGCTACATAATAAAGACCTCTTTTCCAAGCTCGGTTGGGGCGGAAGATAAACAAGTTGGAGGCCTACATGTCCGTGGCCTAGATATTGGTGTTTTTAAAAACTACTGGCCAAATCTAGATTTTAATACAACACCCGAAGGCGCCAGATGACAACATAAATATCCAAGTTAGTACCACCGTTACTACGGAGGAGAGAAGAGCGACTCACGACGGTCGGAGCAGAAGCATTTCGCCAACACCGAAATTAATCCACAATATTGCTTAAATAGCACGTCAAACACACTCACTGGCCAGCGGGTGTTCAGCAGACCTGGCAGGAAGACGCGTTTCATGGAGGAGAGGGGATGGCATACGTGCTTGCTGTTGGGGGGCGTGTACCCACTGAGCACATTCTACAGTAAAAGTCCACGCTGGGCTTCAGAATCCACGCGTGAACCTGCCAACACGACTCCACTACCATGACTGACTTTATAGATCGGTGCCATTTTGAAGCGGTAACACGTCTTCTTATGTAAGCACGCACGGCGATACTTCGGAAATAACTTTATTAATACGAGACGGTTTCACGACGAGACGGTCCTGAAGTGAGTCAAAAGTCGAGCTGCTTGTGTTGAAACGGTGGCACTGGCTGCGAGCTCAGAAGTGAGGTCTCGCTTCCCAGTCAGTATGGCCTCCATCGGTCCGTCCGCCCCCTTCATCAACCCGAGTCCAACAACAAGCGACCTGTCGTTAGCTGCGCGGCTAATCCTCCTCGGCCGCGGAGACGACGCCAGCGCGGCGCCCGCCGAGGTCGCCTGAGCGCGCTACTCACTGTTAGGACGCCGGTGCATGAGTGTGGCTCCGTGTTGCGGGTCCACACGCGGCCACAGATCCGTCTCTCGTCTCTCTCGGGTTTGTTTTGTTTTTCTTCTTCCTGACGGGTTCCTGGAAAGCGCGTGACTGCCTGATCACGTGGCGTCCCGCGGAGCCAATGGGAGGGCGGGTGAGATCAGCCCGAAAATGACTTAAATGTTTCACCAAAGTGACTGTAATATTGCAACAGAGAGGAGAGACGTCACCAGAAGCTTCTGGAGGCGATTTCTTTGATTTCCTTCCTCCAATCCAAATATATGTGTTTACAGCAGTTGAAATTAAACGCGTGCGATATTTACTTGAAGTTGTTATATATATTAGAAATATATGTCTCTAACGCTTCTCAGACGTTGTTTTCTGATAAAAAATAATCTGAAAATTGAAGGCAATTTACACGCTAAAATGCTGCTGTTGTTTTTAAAGCGTACGCGTGTTTCAGCAACATATTTCACTGCAGTTTCCGAGCTCCTCCCACCACTTCTCCCCAGTTTCTCAGGAAGGAGCCGAGTTCCCGTCTTTTGGATCCAACGTGCAGATTCGATTAGAAACAGCGCGAGCCTGAACCCATTCAAGAAATCCAATAAAACCTCCTTTAGGTTTGACTGAATTAACCAATGCGGCTGCGTTACAGCATTGAGGCCCGGGTTTCATCAGAAATGTCAGAGGAGCACAGGGTTTTTCCTGAGCCTTGACCCTGCCCCTGGGGTCAGCGACTTTGCTCCAGATGTTCAACAACTGATGTGGAAAATTCAGGGCAGAAACTGATGGGAAATGAATAGCAAGCATTATTAGTTGTATTGCTTTATTACACACTTCTTGTCTTCACAGCTGGTTTGTGTTGTGAGACAGGTTCTTCAGCGTCACAGATGACAAAATAAAAATGATAAAACGGAAGAAGCCGACCTCGACCTGACCTCCTTCCCCTCACACGTGTGTCAGCACACGCCACATCCTGTCAGCTTATGTCAGAGGCAGCAGGACGTCCAGCAGTGGAGGACCTTTCTGAAGGTCGCCTGTTATTACTTGATAAGAACAGCTTTTGCTGGAAGGTGGCTGGTCCCGTCAGGCCCCGCCCCCATTTCTCTGGAAAGGAAACTGAAGTTGGAGCAAGTAATGAAACAGAACACCACTAAAGAAACACTGGACATCTGTGTGTGGGTCAGAAGCAGAACTGTGAATGCAGTCCAGAAGTGTCTCAGAGTGGATGGACTCGGTGCAGGAGCATGGTGGCCCTCACACACACCCGCGGCCCAACACGGCCACATGGCAGCAGAAGGAACAGGAATCAAGCATGAAGTTAGTGGGATTTCCAGGAGCAGTAAAACCACCTCTTGTTCCACATGATGGGCACAGCTCAAGCCAGACTCCGGTTTGAGTCAGAAAGTCCCCACGCAGGGTTGGAACCCCAGGCTTTCTGGCAGTGAAATATGTTGAAGTTATCGCTGAGATGAATGATGAGGACGCTTGTTTATAAATAGCCTTCAGCCGGAAGTGGCAGGGAAAATGGAACATGAAATCAGGAATTTGGGAACAATGGTGAGGGGATGCAGCTATAAATTCCACGTGTTAGGGCTGTTGTGATGTAACAAAATGAAATAAGGCTGAAAACGCTGGGATTTTATCACTGATATTGGGCGTCACAGGGGCAGCCGTCTCAGTAAAGAAGCCCACACCGGCAGGACTGGCCTGTGGCTGGAGCAGTGGATCTGCCTCCAGTGTCTCCTGGAGGCTCCCGAGTGAGACAGGACAGATGGGGGGATAAGAACTCAGCTTTCTGCACCACTCCTGAGGAGGCACTGATCCAAGTGAGGTGTGAAGCTCCAGCCGCATGGAAACGTAAATTGTTGCGAACAAAACGCAGTTTTAAATGACAGTTTCGATTTTATTTTGAGGAAAACAAAATGGTAACTGGAGGTCCTGGGACTCCAGCGACCCACAGAGAGCCATGAGCTACAGAAGGAGGGGAGGAGCTTCAGACCAAGACAACCCGCTCAACCTGGAGGTCATAAAGACCTCAGCAAAACATCCACAGAAGTGAAGGGCTCACGTGCCTCAGTGAAGGTCAGTGATCATGGCTCCACCAGATGAAAGAGACGCAGCAAACTGGCCTTCACAGCAGACCAGGACGATGTGGACGGAACATGAGGGCAAGACGAAAGGCCTCGCCAAAAAAAATGGCAGACACATGACCCCCCCCCCCAAACACACATGAACAAAGTGTATTGCTGGAAACATGAATGACTGAAGAAACTTCAATTTTATAAACCAACATTTACATTTGATGGCAAATTTAATTTATCCTTCATTGATTTATTTATTTTGTTTTGCATCTAAACGATCCTCGAGACATCAAGCCTTGGACTTGGTGGTCCTCCACAATACAGACCTTCATGACCAACAAGCACCACAGGGGGCGGGGAAAACCTTCATCGCAGTCGGGACTGGATCAGACTGACGGACCAAGGTCACCGGGAGGCCAGGAGGAAGTGAGTCCTGTGATGCACCAGAACCTCGTCGGGTTGGGCCCTGTTTGAGCAGGCAGGTGTGTGTGTGTGCGAGTGTGATCACATGAAAATGCTTCATTGTTTAGAGAATGAAACAAACACTAGATTCACTTCTGTCACTTCTGGCGTCTGCCGAGGACGGAGAGAAGACGGAGCGACACAGGGAGCCAGCGCTGTCGAGGACGAATCACTCTGTGGGATTATTCAACATTGAAACACTTGTTCACAGTGACGCGTTTGGGTCCGAACACGACGGCCCGGTGGATCCGGAGCAGTTCCGTCTCTCGCCCCACGGCGCCTCTGTCAGTGCTCATCTCTGCGTCCTCCCGAGCATCCTTCACATTCTACTGTCTGATCTTGAGGGCCGCATTCTTCTGGGGCGGGCCCTTCGTCTGCGTGACCTCTGACCCTCTCGGTGAAGAACACACAACACCAATCTTGAGCCACTGTCCTCGACAGCTCCCACATGGGTCCATCTCGTTCTACAGCATGAGGATCTCCACAGGCTCAGTCCCAGCAGCCTCCTGAATGAAGAGGAGCTCGCTGCTTCCTTTGATCTCCCACGTGCTGCAGCCGCAGGCCTCTCGGCTCCTTCCATCTACAAAGGCAATCGGTGACTCACGATCCAATAAAGCTCTGGATCGATGGGGAGATCTCTCCGGCTCCATGACTCAGCGGAGCGACGTCCCTCCCTGAAGTCGTCCGCTCTCGTCTTCCTCCTCCTCCTCCTCCTCCTCAGAGCTCCGTCTTGATCTTGTGCATCAGGTCCTTCTGGTCCACCATGTCCGTCTGGCGGCTCCAGCGGTGGTACGCCAGCAGGGCGATGTTCTTGGCCGCCACCGCGCTCATCTCCATGGCGCTGGCGGCCCACTCCACGCCGTTCAGGTAGTAGAGGTTGGGGTGCAGCTCCACGGGCGGCAGCCTCTGGCTGCTGCGGTAGCTGGGGTACGCCTGCCACTCGGTCACCTGCACCGAGTAATAGGACCTGGACGCAGAGAGAGACCATGAGCATCCAAACCTCAAGGCTGAAGCTGCGCGGACTCAGTCATTTCCTGTCAAAGATAAGTGTGAACTGCTCCTAACTCACACAGTTTGGTGTGACTCAAGGGCCCTCGATTCTTTGACTTGTGGGTTCATCATCGAGGTCAAAAGAATGTGATGATACCAACCAGGGCGGAACAGATGACTTCACCAGAATCACCTTCATGGTTCTCCACCATGTCCGTCTCCATACTGAAGCCAGCAGTGCTGACTTGTTGTGGTTCCTCCGTCGCCATGGTGACAGGAGAACTGGCCCTAACCTCCCTATTGTTCTGCTGTTGGTACCGACCCGTTCAGCTCAGTCCAGGAAGCTGCAGACCAGGACTCCACTGTGTTGAACTGGACTGACCCGGGGTGTGATGTCATCAACAAGTGACATGTCTCGCAGACTGGACTCAGTCTTAGTAGATAAAAGTGTCTCATGCTTTTAAAACCTTCATTTGAAGTCAGTTAAATGTGAAAGACCTCAAACATCCAAGTGTGAAACAGACACAAGGAAGAGAGACAAACAGGACAGCAAGGATGAGCCTGGCGAGCAAAGGTCAAAGGTCATCCCAACTCCTAAACACTGTGGTGTATTAAGCAGATGAAGCATTCAAATGATTCCTTGCTCTGATGATGAAAATGAGACACTTGTGTTCTAGCACTGAGACAGGCCCGCAGCCAGGGGACAGAAGTCAAGGAGTAGGGATGACCTTTGACCTCCATCAGGGTCACCTGCGCCGTCCTGTTTGTGTCACTGCCTTCTCTACATGATTCTGGGGTGTGTTTGCACTCTCCTGAACGTCTGACCTGAAGAGGATCTTCAGCTGGCTCTTGTCCAGAGGTTTGGGAGAGAAGACTTTGTAGACGCCGGCCTCCTGCGGTTGCTTGCGGCGGAAGCCCACTGAGATGTTGACCGGGCAAACGCTGCTCACGCTGTTGAAGAACAAGTCGGGCGAGTCCATGGTCAGCACGGTGGCGAAGGGGAAGAGGCGTGGGTCCGGGAAGCCGAAGAAGGAGGTGTTGAGGTAACCATGGACGACGGTTGCCACGGTGCTGTGGTAGCTGCCTTCCTGCGGGTGGGAGGCAGGAGAGAAGTCCTGGAAGAGGACTCCGGACCCAACGCTGTCCTGCAGGGGTGTTGCCAGGACGACAATGTCGTAGAGCTCCGATGCCGAGCCTGCGGCGGCGCTGAAGCTCAGCTGGTACTGCTGCGCGTCGCCTGAGGAGACACCGCCACTTGAGAGGAGGAGATGTGATGCACCACAGCCCAGAGGAGGACAACAAGTGGTGAGTACCGGAGAGGACTGAGGAGATGGCGCCCACTTGTGCCCGCAACAGGTTGGCGTTGGCCGTCTTCAGAAGTCCTGAACACACCAGCTTGTTTCCTCCCTCCACCGCCCACAGGTTGTTCTGGGCTCCAGCTAAGGACACGGCCCCTGAAACCAACACAGACGCTGCCACCACCGGCGCCCACTTCCCCAGCTGAGCCTCGCCCCACTCACCGACGAAGGCAGGGATGCTGACGTTCTGGCCGTAGTTGACCCTCATGACCGGTGCAATGATCTCGTCGATGAAGCGCTGCGACACCCCCAGCTCCAGCAGCGAGTCGGAGAGCGAGCGCCGGGTCATGTTGATGAAGCCGCTCCCCCCGAGGGAGTCCAGCAGCTCCTCCACCGAGCTGAAGGCGTAGCCATGAGCCTGGTACTTGTAGATCCTCACACACACAGCATAACAACATGTTAAGCATCAAACGTTGCTTTCTAAGTTCAACATTTAGTGGAATTTGATTCAATTTCACACACTCAATTCAGATTCTTTTCTTCACTAAAGATCCTTCTACCGCTTTTTTCCCCACTAAAAACGTAACTTCCTGACACGTAACTTATTGATCAACGATACGTTTTGGAGGATTTATGGATGGCAATGACAGCAACACAACAGGTTTTACCTCATGAACTTCTCCATTATTTCCTCCACCCACATCTGCAGCCGTATGAAGCTGATGCCGTAACGCCACCACAGTCGGAACAGATCCAGCAGGTACCAGTCTGTCTCCTCCAGAATCATCTCGTCACTGTTGAACACGGCTGTCTTCCCTGCGACGCTGCGACGGTACTTCAGCCCTTCAAGAGGAACACCAGGTTTGATTTAAGCTTGGCTTGTTCTCAATGATGCTGTGTGTGTGTACATGTATGACTATTGTATGTATTGTATGGACCAATCTCGGACAAGACACTGATTCTTGTGGGGACATTTTGGCTGGTCCACACAGAGTTTTGAGGCTGAAAATGTCAAAATAACTGGGTCATTCCCACTGGGTTTCAGTTTGGGTCAGAGACCTGGTTCAGGTGAGCCATGTGTTTTGGATGGTTAGGTTCAGGGGGAGAGGCTGGGGAAAGGGTGAGGGCAATGCGAGGTCCCCACAAGGATGGAGATACAAAAGTGTGTGTGTGTGTGTGTCTGTACTGACCCAGCATCTTGACAAACTCCTGCATGTGAAGGTTCAGCGAGTGAATGATGGACCCTCCAGACTCATAGTCCTGATGGTTGACGGTGACAGTGGCCAGGCGTCCTCCGACCTCCCCCTTCTCATACACGTCGATCTGAACCTCGGGGCCAAAGTGCTGCCGCAGGAAGTGAGCGGTGGCGCTGCCGCCGATGCCAGCGCCCACAATCGCTGCATCAAGAGAAGGGACACTGACACTGAATGGTGCGCTTTAGTCATCAGGATTCTGTGAGGAGAGCGTTGCATCGCCCCTTTTCTTATTCAGCACGTGAGGACTCACTCTAACATTAGTTTCTCCAGCACCAACAAGCAGCATGGCTCTTCGGCTTTAAGCAGGAGCTACAACCTAGAACCATCCGTGACCATAAAGCCACGTCAGTGAAGACTAGACTGGCGGCAGAACCATCTTTCACCACAGACTAAGACTTGGAAGGCTGAACTTCCCTAAAAACAAAAGTAGTTATGAAGGTCATCGGTGGCTTTCCACTTGGTCAGCGAAACACTTATTAACAGTGCTCTGAAATGTGCTGCATAGTTTTATTACTATCGCATCTGACTGCTGGCTGTCGTCAGGGAATGAACTTCGGCTGAAGGTCCAGTAGGTCTGGTTTTTCAGTTGCGCAGACAAACGAAAGACAATGCAAAAAATGGATGATTCTGGTTTAATTGGATCCTAGAATCCAGTGGTATGAAAAGGAAGCAGCACTAGATCGAAGATCGAAGGGTGTGGCCCAACACTGGATGGCGCACCCCGTTCAAATATGACGTCACAGTCGTTGGAGGGCAACTCCGTCCTGCTTTATGACTGTATTGCCATGGTTAGAACTAAAGCTGTAACGCAAACGGTGAGTAACAGCAAAGTACAATAAATACAGACACTTAAACTCCTCTGTACATAAATATGTATTGCTGTTGAACACATGAAATATGAAGATTAATAAACGTTAATTTCGATGAAAAACTAAAAAGGCGTTGCTAGTAACAATGTAACCACGTTGTAACGACGGCTTTGTTTCGCTTTCGGTACCAATGTGAACATGGGCAGTTGCATGCATTTTCTCACCTATCTTGGACGGCGGGGCTCCATCGACGTGCCGCGGCTGTTCGGGCTCGGCGGCGGCCGACAGGACCGCCAGCAGCAGGAAGAGGCGCGGGACCGCACCGGCAGCCATAACGGGAGGACGAGCGCTCCTGCTAGCTGCTAACGTAAGCTTCGAACTGTCGGTTATCAAGCGCCTATCATGATTAAAATAGCCCAAGAGATTTTGTGTTCGTCAAAACGAATAAAATCTACGCAGAGCGGCGCAGCAGACGTCAATATCGAACGGCGAACAGCAGCACAGCAAATATCGAACATCTTCTTCCGGCAATATCACGTGATCGTGTTCCTCAACCAATCGCCGCAAAGGTCGTCATAAGGTCACCAGCGCAGTATTTTCATGGGCGAGACGGACAGATGTAATGAGCTGAAGGACAAGGTGACGCTTGATCGAGGCGGTGAAACAGCAGTGAGAGAAGAGCTTATTGAAAAACAGTGGAACTCTCCTTTATTTTGTTCAACAGAGAAACTGCTGCAACATTTGGTTACACCACTGAGCAAAAACTAACATTCACACTGAGCCTCTGAAATGAAGACCGGCACAGTGGAGCAGTAAGGCTTCGGGGACGCCTCCGACACATGCGCGCCAACACACACACTCACACACACTCACACACGGTCGCACTCGCTCACATTTACATCTTCTATGGTACAAATCTGAGGCCGCTGCCTTTTTCTACACCCCCTTCCTCCGTGGCATTGAGGGGCTCTGTCAGACCCTGAACTGCCTCGGCTGCTGAACTAGTACAGGGACTGAGAGGTGACATAACAACGTTGACCTTTCATCCCATTGCATTTCTCTATGGAACATCATCATTTCCCAGTGACAGAACACAGCAAGGCCAGTCGAGCTGAAGGGGCTACCAGGAGGTCATGCTCAGTCCAAATAAGGGGTCGAGGGGGAGGAGTTGGGGAGGGACTTGGTCACTTGTTGGAGCGCCGTGTGGGCTCAGACGCAGTGGGGGGAGGCGGTGGGCCACGCCGGTCCAGGTCCTCTATGTAGAACATGATGAGCTTGCGCCGCTCGTCGGGCACACACTCCAGAACCAGGTATCGCTTGTCGTTCTGAAGAATCTTCTCCACGTCCTTCAGGTGCTGCTCCGACTCATGGATCAGCTTTCTGGATCTGAGGACAGCAGACCATTGGAGGAGCAGGCTGACACAGACGTCAATGATAAATCATGAGGTGTGTTGCACTTCATATTGGCGATGCCACACTCGAGGTCTGGACACCAGTTAGCATAACACAGCAGCAGCTTCCCTGCACAAGCCTCAACGCCTCGGCACCAATGTTCTCCCTGGTGATGTGAATTACAGACGTGCCTTGATCAGTAATGTGATCGGTGGCAACATGTTGTGTTCGTGCAGACCAATTTGTAGGCGACATCTAAAAATGAATGTCCAGATCAGAGGTGGTTCGTAGCTCCAGCTACGTTGAGTGAAAGTGAAACTCAGTTGAAAAACATGTTTTATAGTGCGCTCCTCTGCAGTGAGACCTCTCACACAGCTTGACACCCTGCCATACCTCTTCCCTGTTAAACTCTGAACAGGTGAGATCATGAGCAGTGAAGGGGACCCACCTGTACGTGATGAACTTGGTCTCCTTCAGAAGGGTTCTGAAGTCAGCTTTGGCTGTGATGTACTTGTCTTTGATGTAGTCTTCAAACTCCCGCTGCCGCTTCTGTAAACAAAGGGCAACTTCAGCAATGGATGAGGGCGGAAGTGCAAGCTGGTCCCTGCTAGCGCACGAGCTGCACGACCAATGCTCATCGCGCCTCTGGGTTCCTCAGGTCTCTTTCTCATTACAGGTGAGGTTGAAATATTGTTATCTGGGCACGACACGCAGATGCTGGAGGAGCAGAGGAGCCTCACCCGGTCGCTGGAGGAGAACTTGATACAGCGAGGATCCTCCTTTATGACCTTCTTCACCTCCTTCCATGTAGTGGTGAGCGTTATCTACAGAACAGATCCCGTGACTGATGAGCAAACTTGACCCGGACCATTTATGCCCATCATGAAGGAGAGGAGCAGAGAGACCCACCATGCTGGTCTCATCCAGCAGCTGCCTGAAGTGCTCCTTCTTCTTCTTGGCCAGTGCCTCCACATGCTCATTGAAAAGCTTCTCCTTCTCTTCTCTCTCCAGCAGTGAGGACGACTCCCAGCGGTGGTCCTTCCTCAGGTTGCGGCGAGTATCAGACCAGGTTGCATCTGAAGACCGGACCTGAAAACACGGCCAACACGTCAACACGTGACCTGACAGGAGGTGACAGACACACGTCTCCCCACCATGTCAGACATTAAGGCTTTGAAATGCTGGATGGCCTCCTCTCTCTTGTGCTGCTCCCTTTCTCTGTCGATTTCTTTGGTCTGCTCGGACCGGGCCTTCTGCACCTCCCGCTCCCGCTCCCTGAGACTGGCCTCGATCCGGGCCTGCCGCTCCAGCTCGCGCTCCTTCTCCAGGTCCACGCTCTGTCCAGGACACGCCGCCGGAGGAGGTGAATTAAAGAGCCATTCCGGACACGTCAAATTCAAAGGTGGTCATGTGACCAGCTCACACCTTGGCCAGCTTCTCCATGTACTGCTTGTAGAGCTCTTCTCGGAGCGCAGAGCTCTCCACAGCTTTGTACCGGGGGTCTGTCTCCAGCCTCTCCTTGACCTTGCTCCACCGCTGGCCCGCCTCGATGTGTTGGTCGCTGAGCAGCTCAAAAAAGTCCTGCTTCATCTGGAGAAAAGAAATCCCGTCAGGATGAAGCCAGAGTAAATGTCAAGCAGATGTGGTGGTACCTTCTCTCCTCTGGACTTGGAGTCTTCTTTATCTCTCTTCTTCATGGCAGTGACATACTCAACAAAGATGGCTTCCCTGTCCTTCATCTTCTCTATGGTTTTGAATCGGGGGTCTCGACCGTGCTTGACTGCAAATTCACTAAAGGTCGTCCTGCAAATGAAGTTTAGAGCGGCGTCATTGCACCGCGTAGCCTTGTCTAACCCAACACCGTGGGGAACACAGAGACAGAAATGAGCCATGTTCTGAAGCGCCCACCTGGCTGTGATTCTGGACTCGTCCATCATCTTCCTGAATTCGTCTTTGGCCTGCATCAGCTTGTTCTTCTTCTCCTTCCTCTCTTCCTCAGCGCGGGTCTTCACATACTGATCAAACACCTGAAACCCACCAGAGAAAAATGACCCCAAGCCCGAAGGTAGCCCAGTCAGCGGGAGCAAATGTGGAACTAAACTTGGAGATATAAACCTGTTTTCTCTCTTTAGGGTTGAGGAGGAGGTACCGGGGATCAAACACGATCTTGTGAAGCTCTTTGTCCCACGTGGAGAAAGCAGACACCTTCATGAAGGAAACGAAGACGTTCGACGAACTGGACAAGCAACAGTCATGATGGCGACAGAAAGCGGGCCTCACCCCTCTCTCCAGCAGCATTTCTCTGAACTGTGTCATCCTGGACTCCAGCGGCACCACGGCTCTTTCTCTGGCAGCACGGAGCTCGGCCTCCATGGCGACCTCCTTATCTGACTCCCCTTCTTTCATGTCCTCTTTCCTGTGGAGAAGACAAAGGTGAGATACCACCAAACAGCCTGCATCGGTGCTTAAAAACGTGAAACGAGGGCTTTGATTTCAATGTGTTCAGTGACTCAGCTGAACATTTGATGCTGATCTGCAGCAGACCTGGGCAGCGTGTGGCCCGGGGGCCACATGTGACCCCCTGCCTGCATTTTGCTAGGTTTTGTAGGTCAGTTGTGTTTCTATTCATTCCCATTTGCAACACCACTATTAACAATTAACTAGTGTCAGTCCAAAGATTTAATATCTTTAAATTGTTTCAACATTTCTCTGTGATTTTCCATTTTTATTTCGGCTTCTTTCATTTGGTTTAACCCAATATAGCGTTTTTTTTTCTGTAACAATTTAGACCTTTAAGATTTCAACTTCCCCATTTTCATTTCTTTAAATTCTAAATTTAAAGAGGTAAAAATCACAATGAGAACGACTTTGTTTTTCTCTGACAGTTTTCTTGCATTGTATTTAGGTCGGACCCGTGGAGGACCCGTTTTTCCTGAAGACTCACTTGCGCTTCTTTGCTTTGTTGTGCTCATCGTCCAGATCGCCATCAGCAGACAGGCCCAGCTCGTCATCCTTCAGACCTGTGAACCCAGGCAGCTGTCAGACACAAACGGCAACAGCCCAACGGCGGGACTTACCTATCCTCTTTGAGTCATCCAAACCTCGTTTGTGTGGCGGCTCCTGGATGTGCTTGTCAACATCAGCTCGACCCACCAGCTCCTCGGGTCGGTCCCACATGGACAGCCGCGTGGTTGGATTGTAAAAAAAGACCCGGTCGTCCCCGGTCCACACCACACACCTGACACACACGAGCGTGAGCGATCGCAGCAAGGCTTTCACGGACCACCTGTCAGCTGACTCGATCACCGTACCAGGGGGTCCCCGGGATTGGGTTGGTGGCGACGGGTCGTGCTTTTTGAGCCGCTTTCTCCTCCTCCGTCATCTCCGCTTCTTTAGTCTACTTGAACAAAAGGGAATCCTCCTGACTATAGTAGACAACGTCTGGGAGAAAGCTGTCAAGACAGCTAGCATAATTGAGACAACACCACAAGATAAAGAGGTTGAGCACGAAGCGGTTATGCGAGTGAGCTCCTGGGGGCTTGCTACAAGTTGACCTCTTCTCTAATGACCTCCTCAGGCCTTTAAATAATCCATCAGAGCCACTGCAGTTACTGAGGTGCTTACATAATCATCCTCCACAGCGTATGAACTTAAGTGTTCTCACAAACCTCCTTGTCATTGAGGAGGAGGAGTTTGTTTTCTTCATCCTCCATCTCCATGGCTTCAGCTTCTTCCTGCAGGAGACGCTCCTTCAGCTTTTCAGTTTCTTTCTCTACAGGGACGAGCAAGGGACACTCAAATCAAGGCTGCAGGGTCACGTTGGGGCATCAAAAGCAAACAACATTTTTCTGATGCCATTATTCAATTACCATGAATGGTGAACACAATCTGTCTGAATCCTGTTTATAAGATTAGGTGTCATACCTGGAGGTGACACGGGTTAATTTTAGGTCAGCTAATGTGAGACCAGGCTTCTTCTGACATCTGACAAATGACAGTGTTGTGTTGCTGGTGAGCAGAAATTGAAATTGCATGAAGCTTGAGAAACCAGCTGCCAGCCTAACACACATACACGTCATAAAAAAAATAAGATTTAATCAGAAGAATCCATCAAAACAGGTCCTAACAAAAGAGAACAGCATCACAGACCTCCTCCAAATCATCTGCACTGGGATTTCTGGAGTGGACAATCACCTTTCTCCAGGACTGCCAGTGGTTTCTCCCACGTGGACTCCAGTGTTCTGTTGTTATAGTAGTAGGTCTTCCCATCAGCTGTCTTGTATTCCATCCACTCGGGAAGGTGTAGTGAACCAGCCATGGAGGCGGGAGCAGCAGAGAGAGCCAGCTGAGGATGCATCATAGAGACGAGCGGCGGACCCATACCAGGAAGCATGCCTGGAATAAAGGCAAATGAGTGGATCAAAAGACTTCAGCCCGAGCCTTGTTGTCGTCTGAATGAGGAAGACTTGGACCAAAAAACTGAAAGGGAGGAGCCTCGTAGGAATCATCGTCAAACTAAATGTTTTGAGACACGTTTGCAGAACTGAAGGACTAAAGACAAAAAAGCTGTGTCCACACACACACAACCATGCCACAAATGTAGACAACACCACGACCACATGTAGGCCAGAACCACAAATCATCACTGCTTATCCGATTCCGTTCCAGTTGTGATAGTGATATTTACAGACAGGAATATCCTGAGACGGTCAAATTTGGCCAACAAATTTTGAAGATCTGAGGCAGCTACAGATTTAGCTCGACAGTTACTGAGAAGCTCATGGACCTGTCAGATTGTTGAAGTTCCCCCCCCTCCCCCGGCACACTTCTTAAGAATACCAATTCAGACGGACTGTTGTCACTAATTTACCACAGAAAAAACAGTTTAAGACGCCAAGCAAGCTCAGAGTTTTGAAATTTTGTTCCCAGGCTTGAGCTCCGAGGAAAGCCAGGTGCGGAGCAACTTGTCCCATCAATGGTGAAATGGATTGATCAGTTTTCCTGGATGGACACTGTTCACACCATTCAGCACCATGCCACTGTCGGATAGTTCCCACATGACTGAGGAGGACATCGTTGACTAGCATGCCATCTACGATGGGACTGAGAGGCGGGCGGCTGGGTGTTTACCGTTAGCGTTGGGGCCTGCCTTTACACACGGGGCACCTACTATCTGCATCATTGCTACACCTGCAAGAACAACGGACAAGCAAGCATCTGGTTGAACACAAAGGGAAACTAGACAGCAGCCACCGATGTGTTGACATGTGTGGCACAAATCTGCTGCTTGCAGTACTTTCTAGTTCAGCATCAATGAAGGCTCTCAGTGGTCGATTAAAACTGATATGGAAAGGAATATATTTTTGATGTTGTGCCTTAACACCAGAGTGGATCATGAGATCGCAGATATAAAACACAGTCAGCATTGTTGTCAGAGTTGTGTTTACATAGTCAACAGTGTGACTCCAGACACAGAAGCAGGATTTAGGGATGACTGACTTGGCATCTCAGTGCTGTGGAACTACTGCCCCTTCAGTCAGTTCGCTGGAAGAACTACAACCCGTAACTTTACAATTACTGCCTCCTTCCAAAAACACTGCCATCACTATGTTAAAAAATAACTACAGAAAACAATAGCCACAAATTAATAGTTAATACATATCTTACACAAAGAGAACAAACTTTAATAACTAACAAAGTTAAAGAAGGGTAATATTATCCAAAAACCTGATGTGTTCGAACACTTATTTCGGGAACAACTTTTGAAGAGCACTGACAAATACAGAAACACCACACAACTGTAGGTATTTATTTTCCACATTCACACATCCAAAATTTGGTATCAACTTTTGCGAGAAATGGCTGTCTGTCTAAGATATAACGCCACCATACGTTGAATGGATGACACGTCACATATAAAAATGGATAAAGACAGCAACGTTGTGTGCTGGGTCTTACCTGGTAAGGGGATGTGCATTCCTGGCAGAGGTACTCTGAAGGGGGGCACCATGACAGGGGGAAACGCGGGTATCGCAGCGGTGGACTGGGCCACACTGTGAGGCAGCGCGGCAGGCAATAACGGAACCGTTGGAACTGCCGTAACAGGTGATGGCACCGTAGAAACGGTCACGACAGTGACTGGAGACACCGCTACAGTGGAGGTCTCCGGCGTAACCAGAGGAAGGTCTGCTACAACTGGGGCTGGAGGAAACAAAGACATGTCCTTCAATCCCTTTTGTTGAGAGCGGGGACGATCACGGCATCGACATACTGACCTGCCATCGAAACTGAGGGCGACAAAGTAGTCACCGAGTCCGGACTGGAGCTCAGCGTACGGGAGGGGGTACTTGATGGGGCCTGCGTCGGAGAGGCTGCCGAAATGCTTGCTGTTGTGTTGATACTGCTTGAGCTGGCAGCTGCTGTTACACCCACGCTGGTCCCTCCAGTAGCGGTGACAAGGAGAGGGTTAAGCTCCGACTGCTGGATGATTTTGACACCTTCTGGTTTAGTCCAAGCCGACTCTCGGGTCCTGGCATTGTAGTAATAGGCCTGAAAAGATTGGCCAATGAGATTAGGGCATGTCCACATCACTTTTCACCAGCATCACACTGATCATAATAAGGTGTCGACTAAAGTGCTGGTTGAGAAGTACCTTTCCTTCTGGTGTTTTGTTCTCCACCCAAATCTCCTCTGCAGGGTTAGGGGCAGGTGCTCCTGCTGCAGACACAGGAGGCATACCAGGAGGAAACAGCATCCCTGGAGGGGGAGGAAGGCTGCCAATGGGAGGGGGGAGGAATGGTGGTCTCTGCGGCAAAAAACAGAACAAACATTGAATACTGACACTAGATATATCATTCCTTTATCATCCAAAACTTGACAAAGATCACAACATAATGGCACGGCAACAACATTGGCTACCTGTAAATGTGGGGGTCCAATGGGTGGGGGCATGCCTCCCGGAGGTGGAATGGGTGGCATGTTTGGGTCAAATGGGGGGCGTCCAAATGGTGGTCGTGGAGGGGGTCCACGCATCATCCCAAAAGGCGGTGGTGGCGGCCTAAGGAGCGGGGGAGGTCCTCGTAGCACTGGGGTCTGTGGCGGTGCAGGGGCAGGAGTGGGGTTGCGAAACCGGGCAACCTGCTGCGCCATTCTGGTTTGAAAGTTCAGTTATTGGTACCATTGGTTGGATGAAAGATATGCAGAGAAGAAATAAAGATAAACATTGTTTCATTCAAATTATAGTGTAGTTAAAAGCAAACTAGAATGGATTCAGATTTTTTAAGTGCTGGTGGCTGAACCACAATGTTGTTTTGAGTGAAATAATGCCATTAGAAAGACACCGTGGTGTGAGTGATGAAGGAGCTCTGGGAATCCAGTTACTGACTGGGCTCGACAAAAAGAAAACATTCCACATCAGCAGAAAATCCCAGCACCAGTCAAAAGAACCAAGTGTTTAATAACCACAGTCAGACTGGCTGTATATAATGGAGCATGGGCAACTTTGGAACACTTCATTGTCCTGCTCTAATCCAGCTCTTTCTTGTGAAACTTAATCTCTTTTACAAAAGATGATACCAACATGATACAAAAGAGACTGGATACTTGGCGCTGTTTGGCCAACACAGAACACTTTTACAAATCATGTTCAAAATTAAGAGTGCCCGTCCCAACAGGCTTGGACTGGAGTCACACTGAAAAACAACTGGGTGGTGCTTTGCTGCAGAACGTTTAGAATGAAAAGCACTTTATTTAACCATGAACCAGTCCAAATGCAGAGTATATTATAATCCTCACAGTTGGTATATGCTGCCTACTACAAGCAAATCATAGCCAAACGTTGTGACTGCAGCCCAGTCAGGGCTCTTATCACCCAAGGTCTCCGCCGATCACCCGGTGGCTGGTGATGACAGCCTTGATGGTTGGACCCATCTAAATAAAGTGAATCAATGGTGAGCTCTGGCTGTGCTCCTCCATCATTGCCACAGTACTTTATTGGCCATAGTGCACATGACCCGTGGGGAAACTTTTGCTCACGGACTCAACTCTGTAATACTCCTGTAATAGACAGGAACAAGCCAGTTCAACCGTAAATGCCTATCCCCGTCAGCTTGACGCATGTGGATGCAATCTACCGCGGATAAAATTGGTCAATTTACCATGACGTGGCAGGCAGGTTAGTTGACCCAGTGCAGACCAGAAAAGGCTTCGTATTTCAGAAACAGTTACTACAACAGCTCGTCTGCTAGTCAGGAAAGGATTGCGTAGCTAAAGCGTGATTTCACACAGAAGACCTCCGAACGCCATATAAGAGAGCGAAATACCAATATGGTTTGTGATGAGGATAAAATACACTTCCCGATTGTTTCTCGCATCTTTGTATGTTTACCTCGTGTTGGCAACGGAGAGACACTGGCTATTTAGCATTGAGCTAAGTTAGCTGGCGTGGCTACATGCACAACTAGTTCTCATTGTTTACAACCATACGCGCACAAAACGGCTCCAAAAATATACCACTGAAACTTCAATGTGTGCGCGATGCCAACCCTCATTTTTAGGAGTAATTCGCGGTCTTGGGGTGATTCTCTGACCTGTTGTCGCCGAACCCGATAGTCTCGCTTTCTGTCTGGTCCGCCATTACAGGAAAATGTAAGGCGGTCTTCCTGGAAACGCCCCTGCAAGCGTTCTAAATATCCTACTGGCTGTTGACAAGTGTCAATCAAACCAGCGGCGGCGCGCTAGTGGAGCTTACAGCGGATTCCGTCCGAAGTTCATCTTCTCTCGTCTTCTCTTCATTGGCTCAGTTTGAAAACCGTCAGACTGAATTAATTTCATTTTTAATGATGTTTTCTGAGCTGGATTTGCTCTTTTAATAGTATATAATGACTAAGGATGAACGTGATACAACTTCCATCCTCCTAGTTTCCGCATCACTCGCTGTAATATAAAATAACTTTATTTCATTTTAGGCTTCACCTTGAAGTTGAAGCGGCGATATAAGTTGTAGTTCTAGCTTGTGTTAGACTAGAAAAGTAAACTTAATCTGAAAGCAGTCGAAGGTGGGGCCTTTATGGTGTATATAGCGTGGATTTTTTTTTGTTTTCTTATACAGAAACGCGTGTTAATATAATCTGGACGAAGCACTAACAAATTCAGATACTTTTACTGTGTGTTGTGTTTACACAACTAGTGACAACAGAGTCTGAACTAAATCCTTTTAAGCACTTGAAAGTCCTCTCATGTATCTAATCCCAAACACGTACCCCAGGTACATTTCCACCATGCACTACTTCACAGCACAAAGATGACAACCATAAAAGGTTGTCTCCTGGATAAATGAAGGTGCGTCCGTAACATCTGCTTCAAAGCCGGGACAACATGACCTGCTGCGGCTTTAATGGTCTGGATTAATGATGCATGGACAAGCGGTGATTCATTTATCATAGTTTGCATTATTGCTTCATTAATGCTGACTGTTATTCAGAGATCATCACAAAGAAAGAGTGACGGTGAGGAGCAATCAAAGGTGAAACTCTCCATTTAAGACAGGAGCAGCAGGTATGAGTGAGGACAGGAAATGCAGGCTCGTTCAATAAAGACACAGAAGCACTGTTTATTACCTGGATTTAGGGCTTCATCTCTGCAGACTACCAGCGTCCCAACGACTCGCCTCATCAGGACTCTAGAACCCCTGATCGGGTGCTAGGAATCTTGAATAAAGTGGGAAATGGACTGCAGCAGTGAGGAGTTAATCAGAAGGGAGTTTGATCGGCTCATCATTGGAATGCACTGGGATGACTTTTTCTCCACAGTCTGGGACATGATGGCTGACTTGGGTTTCCCCGCTCCTCCTCCTCCCACCGCCTGGCAGGAAGTGAGCATGCACCCTCGTCGGGCCATACAACTGAAGTCTGGTTTTGAGGAGCACTACGCGTGCCCCCCGCATCTTGGTCAACCCCCCGTTCACTTCATCCCATCTCCACCGTTCAGCCACACCCGGGTGAGTGCAGTTACCTGCCACATATGAATCCCCACACAGGTGAGGACTTAGCCAATGATCTCTCATTCTCTGCTTCAGAATAATGACAGCCACTTTGTCCTGCAAGAGCATGTGGATTTGAGACCCGTTGGTTTGATGCAAGTGGCATACAAACACACGTCTTCAGGCTTCTATCGCCGTCTATTGTCTGACTGGTTCTGCTCCTCCAGCAGTGACGGGAACATGGTGTATGAGATTCCCTCTCCACAGCCTCAGCAGCCACCGATGTTAAAACCTGAACTGGAGCTCTCACAGGTGGACGTCCGTGTTGACATGTTTGTTTGGACTCAAACATAAAACCTGACTCTGTCTCTAGGCTAAGAAGAGGAGGAGGAAGAGGAGGAGGAGCCACACAGACAGCAGCGACTCAGGTGATCAAAGCATGACACACCCTGGGATCCACAATAGCTGCTGTCCATTCCACTCTACCGTCTAAAGAAGTAGCCTTGACACCAACACATGCACAGAACTGGCCAAAGGTTTGGACAATTCAACGTGTTTTCTTCATTTTCACGAGAGTGAAAGAACTCTCACTGAAGCACCAGAGCTATGAACAAACACATTTGGATGATGCAGAAAACAAAAAAAAAAAAAGAGTGAAATGATTCAAAACGTGTTTTACGTTTTAGATTCTCCAAAACAGCCTCCTTTGCTTTGGCGACTGCTGTGCTGACTCTCAGCTTTCTGACGATGAGCTTCAGGAGCTGGTCACCTGACACAGGTGACTCCATCATGGAGTTCATTCAGAAGGGTTTGCAGCCTGTCAAAGCAAACAGAGGCTACTTTGAGTCACATTCACATTCAGTTATAGAACTTTTTTTCTCTTTCATAACTCCATATCTCCTGTGCAAATGAAGAAAAACAACTGAGTCAGAAGGTGGGTCCAAACCTTTGGCCTGTACTGTACACTACACACACATGTCACTCAAATCACACATGCATATGTTCAGAAAAGGCTGAACTGGACCCACTAGAAAACATCCGGACTGCAGACGCAGACACACACATCCCTCTCCACAAACACACACACACCTTGCACACACACACACACAACACTGCTGTGTCACACAGCAGACCAACATTCAGCCAACCTTTGTGTAACAACTGGCGGGTGCGTTTCTTCAGCGTTGACACACACGCACTCAGACACAGACGCTCCCGCGGTGAAGAAGAACGGACTGGTCGCCACCTTGCTGCCGCCTGAACGTCTGGAGGAGCAGGACCAGACCCTGAGTGAAGCCCTGAGCGTGGGGGAGGAGCTGCTGCTGATGCTGGAGCAGATGAAGCCCTTGAGCCCGCCCTGCAGCCCCTTCAGACCCAAGCACTTGGCTTAAGAAGGTTCGCTAGCTACACCGGCAATTCCAGGAAAGGGAGCCGCACGTCATCACTGGTGTCTCGATAATATCGTTTAATGGAGGACGCAGCACAGAAAATGCAACCGTCTGCACTGAAAAAGTGGGTTCTCATCAGCTAAATCATCTCAAACATGACAATGCAACTAATAAAAATATGAACTAATCCTATGAGATCATCGTCTTGAGAGTAACAAAATAAAGATTTGGTCATTTGGAGACTCGTCACCTCTGAAGTGACGGAAGGCTCCGCTCAGCTGTTTGCAAACAAAACTAGACCCCCACACACGCACACGCACAGTACCTGGAAAAATCAGTCGGAATTCTCTGCTCCGGAAAATTCATCAGCACCATTTGTTAACGTGAGCCTCCTGCGCACCTTTGATTGGAGGACGAGCAGGAAGTTCCGTTTCTTCTTTAATACAGCGAGTGCGTGTGATCGTGTGACCCACACAACTGCTTGACAGGTCAAATCTGGGAGTTTGGTGAACACAGACTGGTGCAGTGACATCACAAGTGTCATCTCAGACTGGTTGTTTCAGTGGAGGATTATGACGAGCGGAGTTGAAGACTAGTCTTAAAGTTAAGGCTGTTTCTGTGTCGCCGGGTGAGGAGCAGGACGGTGTGTGGCAGCAGGAATCGTGCTTTTATCTTCAAGTTTCTCCTCCTCCTGTGGTCCAGTCTGAACATGACACACGCACACTCACTCTCACACACGCACACGCACGCACGCACATGTCCTTTCATGCTTTCATTTCCCGAAATTTCCAAAGTGAGCGAAGGCATCTTGTTTGGGTGGCACCACTGTCTGCGCGAGGCCCATCCCTATTCCTGGGACACCCATGCCAGTCATGTTCCCCATCATCATGGGGGCCGTCATGCCCATGTTCATGCTCATGTTCATCCCCATCATGCCCTGGTTCACCGGGCCCAGTCCCATGGTCCCTGTGGTCATGGACGGCGGCATGCCGGTTGCCATGGCAGCCGGCATGGTCAGGGGATTGCCGGGCGGTCTCACGTGAGTCACGTGCGGCGGAGAGCTGAGGTTCAACCCCCCAAAGTTCTGGGCCAGCAGGTTGACCGGAGGAACCCCTGCACAGCAACAGGAAGGAGAAATCGCATCATTCGTGAGCACCTGAGAGGAAGAGCTTTCCAGCAGCCCTTGAGCAAGATGGCTGGCAAAGCACCTGCAGTTCACAGTCACAGAGCAACAGTGCCAAGATCTAGAGACTGAAGGTACTGAACAAGATGAACCAGCAGCGACTGTCTTTCAATGAAATTAAGACTTTAGTATAAGTTACTTCTTGCGATTCAAATATGACTCAAAATAATTAAATAGAAAAAAGTAACAATCCAGAATGAAATTTGACTCTAAATTCAGTAATAAGCGAAAGCAAAGCAAAATCCTGAACCTCGACGCGATCAACCGAACTCAAGGTCACTTTCTTGTTTCACACATAAAGTAGCAAAAAGCCTGTGCAGGTGACTGCGTGGGAAACGACAAAATAAGCAGCTGCTGCCTCACCCGACTCAGTTGAGTTTGGTCCTCGACTGTTTGTTTGTACACTGCGATGGTACCAGGAGGGAAGCTCAACTGGACCAGAGATCATGGCGTGATACCTTCGATTCTTGGTCGCCACTACCACTACTGACCAGTCCAGTCTCTGTTTCCTCGGGCTGCTCTCCTGCCAACTCAGCGCTCTGATCAGTTCTCTGTCCCTCACCCCAACACTTTGGTAAATTCAGTTGTTCCCCGACCGGTACTTTCAATTTTATGCAGGGAAAAAGCAGCAGTTCACAGCCAACTGAACATAAACCTTTGGTTTTATCGTTACCTTGCTGCTGGATGATGTTGTTGAGAGTGGGCGGAGACTTGGCAGAGTTGAGACCAGCTGACAGGAAGTCCAGGTTGATGTTCACAGAAGGGTCTGCCCAGGTGGATCCCAGCGACCCCTGACCTCCCACACCGACCTTTGGCTGGTGAGCCATCGGTCCTCCCAAGCTCTGAAGAAAAATAGTTGAAGTGAGAGATTCAGCGTTTGGATACACTGGTGACACAACACACACGCACCTGTTGGGACCGTGAGAGCGGGAGAGTGGGCATCGCTGCGGGGGCTCCTGGTGCGGCTCCACCCAGAGTGAAGGTCAAACTCTGCGAGGAGCTCAGCGATGCATGCTGACTGGACAGCTGGTGGCTGACCCCTCCCATCAAGTCGAAGAGCTCGGCAGAGGGAGGAACCGTGGAGGGTTTAGAGGCTGGAGGCGACTGGACCGTCCCAAACAAGTCGGGGACCGGCTTAGGGGTCGCAGAGGAGAGCGGGTTAGAGAAGGCGCTCCAGTCCCCGAACTCGCCGTTTCCAGTCGTCGACGCAGCAGCTGAAAAGAAGGAGGTTTACTCATGATGGCAGAAGAGCTTGTCTGGGAAACAAGTGCATAACATGCAACCAACGTTACCTGTGGAGGTGGGGAGGCTGGCAGAAGCTGCAGGAGAGGAGAAGTCAGCAAAGCCTCCAAAGAGGTCCGACCCTGGTGGACACACACACGCATTAGAACCTAAACAAGAAACACCATATGATCACATTTATGGCTTCATTTCCTCACCAGTGTTCGACTGACCGGACGAGGAATCGATCACCAGCAGATCTGCCAAACCCCCGCCTGACGGCTTCCTTCCTGCCGAAGACTGCGAGCACAGAACATCGTCATGAGCTCCAGAGCCGGTCCACGGCACCAACACCTGCCATACCTTCTCCTCTGGACTTCTATCTCCAGTGTAGTGGGCCGCAGCCCCGAGGTCCAGAGTCTTGCCACCTGCTGCAGCGCTGCGTTTCCTCGTGGTGGTGGTGGTGGTCTCCGTGGCCTGCGTGATCTGGATGCTCTTGGTGGTGACCGTTTCCTCCTCATCTTTAAACTCCAGAGCATCCTGCCGGCCGTTCCTGGAGGCCCGCTCCTCCTCGTTGTCACTGCAGCCCAAAGAAGACTCAGTTAGGAACTGAAGCAGCTCTGTGTTTACCAGCCAACAAGGATCAGTGATAAAACATTCTCTCCTCCGGGACACAACCGTGTCAGTCGAGCATGAATCCCAGCCGGAGGGTCACCTGATTCTGTCTGGCGAGTCGTCGCGCTCCTTCTTCCTAAACTTGTTGAGGGTGTCGTCGATGGTGCTTCCTATCTTGTCACTGATCTCGCCCAGTTTCTCACTGAAGGGGAACGTTCCTTTGCTCTTGTCCCAGTCCTCGTCCCACTTACTGCGATCAAACTCTGCGGCTGAGAACAGGAAGACACGCGATGAGATGATGGGAGACGACACCTGAAGACCACAGAGCAGATCAGCAGGCCACTCACAGTTCTTCATCCCCCCTCCTCCTCCACCGCCGCCGCCGCCTCCCATACTGTCAGAAGACACGCCAATGTACTTGTCTTTGTTCTTCTTGGCCTTCTTCCTCTCCTCCCTCAGTCTGTCGTCGTCTTGAATGAACTCCACCATTTCCGTGACCTTCTGACGAACATTGATGCCCTGGTCCTTCCCGTTCTCATCTGTGATCATTTCATCACAATGCTCAACGACATCTAGCATGCTTTTCCCACAAACTCCCCATTAATTATTCATTAGTTCATCCAGAAACAAATGAAAGTATACTGTAATATACAGCCAATAACTGTTTCCTCATGCAAACGTGCGTTTCCTCCAACAAGCCAACAGAGCAGATACTGTCCAGAACATTCCTCAGAAGAAGCTCAGAGGCTCTGAAGAGGCTCAGCAACATGCTAACAGCCGAACACTGCAAACATGATTGGCCAAAGAGGTGTGTGTTGATAACATCGCGAGCTGACTCAGCTTTATAGTGCGATAAAATGAGATTAAAAATTCAATCTATTAACAGCCCTAGTCAAAATGAATCGACCAATAAATCTGACACGGTCGCAAATGAAGAGATCACTCACCAAAAAAGTGGTAGTTTCCTAAAAACCGCAGGTCGTAGATGTGTTCTCTGGCGCTGGTCACCACCCGTTCGGACCCGTTCCTGATCAAATAAGCCAGGAGCAGCAGAGCCTGTGAAGAGCAGGCGAGTGAAGCGACCAGTCGGTCAGTGTCTCACACTTCAGTCATATCCGAGTGTCAACATCAGATACACCAGCATGTAGTGGCCATTCTGAGGCTTTTTTTTTAAATTTGGATATATTTGGCTCATGTTTGCCACAGTCCTCGTGAATCTGCAGAAAAGCCAGCATGTTCATTAGACCAACAGAATGAAAGCGATTAAACAGCTGCGGAGAAGACTGGGACTCCCCATTAGCACCACCATCCTGTCTCTTCAGCCGCTGCATAATGCATGGTGTTTAAACAGTATTTTTGGAGGAGCGCACCAGCAGGAAAGGAGGAGCTCAGGAATCTCTCTTCAGACGATTAAACATTGAGCTTTATAAATCAAGTATAATCCTCTGTGTGTTTTTATTCTCCAGGAAAACCAACCCAGAGCCGAAGCTGTGCCTTCAGCAGGATGAGCCTCATTTCCAGGAGCTGCCCTCACTCTGCCATGTGAGCGGCTCGAACCAAACCACGCGGCCACCATGCTGATGTAAATGGATTTCCCTGCGCAGGTGTGGGTGCAACAGGCAGAGCAATTCACCACGGAGCAGCGCCTCACCTTGTAGACTCGCCTCCAGTTCTTCTCGTTATCCTTCAGCATCCGGCTCCACAGCATGTTCATCACCTCTGGGAACTGCTCGTACATGAAGGTGGACCTGAACAATCACAGAGACAAAAAACACATCAGAGCAGCGGGTCCCCTGGGGGCCGGAGCCGGGGCCGGCCCATCACAGCTCAATCACGTCCTGCTGCCTGAGAAGAATCGTCTTCATTGCTGTTCCTGCATGTCTCACATCACAGGCCTGATTTGGCAAACACGCCTCACACGACAGGCAGGAACTGCATCTGGCCACGGATGATTGAATACATCAGGGATCTCAAGTGTTTGCTACACAGAGTTAGTATCCATCTGACGAAGCAGAGCCCGAAGAAGACATCTCAAATCAGCCCATGAGTTGCCGTCACTCCACTCGAATGAAGGCAATTTCAACAATAAAATACTCCATAATAAGAGCTGCATCAGCAATTTCAAATCACAAGTGAGGCACCAGGTGAACACAGAACTCGGGGGTCTCTGAGGATAATGCTAGACTTTGTGTGAAAGTAGAGTCACACTTTGTCTACGCCACATAACGCAGCTGTGGTATGGACGAAGCACAGACCGTCACACAGCAGCCTGATTCAAACCCCACACCAGCGCTTCATCTCTGTGTTAATAGAATGTTTAAGGATTGAGCTGCATCAGACGCAAATCGGGGCCGGGGCCACCAACAGCTGATGTCAAAGACGACATGAATGATCCAAACAAGCCACCGTCTCTACCCGACAGACCACAACATCAGAATCATTTCTGACAGGTACTGTCCACTGCGGGTCGAGCTGGACTTGCATTTGACCGACTTACTTGGCTATCTCGCCCATCAGCTGCCCAGAGGGGCCCCAGGGGTCATCGTTGGTGGCCTCTCTCACCTTGGACTCGATCTCGGAGTAATTCATCACCACGTTGGTGCTGTGGAGAGAAGAACATGTTCCTTGAGAACCATCACTGGCAGCTTCTCCACAGAAAAGCAGATGATGAGATTTTCCAGTCTCTGAATAATAAATGACTGCTACAGAGGGAGCCACAACTGGAGCTGGAAACATGACGCTGAGTTGTGTTTGCCTCAGTCCACAACTAGCCAGACCCTTGAATGTGAGCAGTGAGTCTGTACCTTCTCCCTGCATGAGACGCCAGTGTGTGTGTGTGTGTGTGATGATCAGTGTGGGAGGAAGAACATATCCATCGGCTCAAACATCGTCATACTTGTTTGTCTGATATTGTCTTGATCTTTTTATGATATAGAACACATAAATACTTGGACACGCTGCTGCATTTGTGATGTGTGTTTAATATCAATAACCTTTTGCTTCTGTCCACAAGAATTATGTAGTTGAGACGAGAGGTTCTACAACTGGACTGCAAAACTGTCGTGCACACCACAGTGTGCTGCATGATCTGATTTCCTCCCTTAGGATGATGGCTCATAACAAATTTCATAATATATTCCAATGTATCATATGACCACTCCTGCATGAGGACACGTATCATATGTATGCGAGGCTATAAAATGAACAAGTTTAACACAAAGAGAAAATCAGACTTTGATACTTCTCTACAAACGTAGCCCTATAGTTTATTTGAAGATGGTTCATTAAGTATTTTTCATGGTTTCATATGTTGAACGGATCACTGAGGTCACAGAACAATGAGAAGAAAAGTCTGCTGTGCATGTTTGACCAGGGATATTCACACAGAGATCAACACCCGAGGATAAACACAGGTGTTGATCTTTTGAGTCACTCGGCCCCCGAATGTGCCTGAGTTACAGCAGCATCATGCAGCAGGAATTACTGTCCAGTCGCTTCTCATTTGCCCAATTATTCAATAAAAAGAGACTATTATTCTCACCTGGAGTGAGAATAGTTTCATTTCATTTGTTCTTGGTGAGTTTTTCCCTTTCCAAATATAGTCAAGTTCTTTTACTCAAAACTCTTGGCACATTTGTAAACTTTATCGACTGAGAGGATCCTAAAGCTACCATGAAACAAACCAGTACCGAGCGACTGGACCGGTCGACACCAGGACTCTGGACTCACTATTCTTCACCTTTAACCTTCGCACGCGTTTTGTTATGATCGGGTCCGGCTCAGACCACCGGGATCCGGGGCCTCGGTCCAACTACCGCGGGACCCCGGCGAGAGGCGACTGACTCGGAACCAGAGGCGGGTCTCATTCACGGTACGCACTGGAGCTCCATCTGCTCTTTGAGCGTGCGTTACCGTCGGCGGGAGCGGAGCGAGCCGGAGGCGTCAGAGGGATGCGACAGGGCGTGATTCCGCAGCGCCGGACCCGGATTAGCTACATGAGCTAGTCGAGCTAAGCAGGTAGCCTCAGTTGCGGACGGGAGAACTGAGACCTTGTGTTTGTGTGAAGGGTGCAAAACAAAGCGAGGCGTTCGAGGGTGCAGTTCCGCAGCGCTTAGCAGGTTTAGCTCCACCTGCTCCCCGGTACTCACGCTTTGTCCAGCAGCTCTCGGACTTTCCACATATTGAGCATTTCCTGACGGAACCACGCGCCCACCACCTTGAAACCGAGCCACCCCGGAGCTCTGAGGCCCAGCCAACACAGGCGGGATCCGGCTGCCGACGATGGAAAACCTCCTCGTCGAGCTCCGGAGATCGAGCGGCTGCAGTTAACGGACCGGCCCCAGTTGCTACGGAAACGTCGAGCTCCCCGTCTACGTCACTCAGACGTCGTGACGCAGGCGCATCGGCTGACTCACGCGCTTGTTTACCAAACAAATAATGTCGTAATTGCAATGTCAATAAAAACTCCCGAATTAACACTAGCATCAAAGTAAACATTTTTTTCTTCTAAACTTTGAATCCGACTGTTCTATTTGAAATGTTCCAACACGCAATATAACGTATATATTTTTCAATCTGAATCTATTTAAAGTTTCTTTTAGGGGTGTGGACTTTAACACATGAATCTGGAAAACAGAACATCAAGCGCCGAACTTTAAAACGATACCGGCCGCAACACTTTTCTCCCACTAGATGGCAACAAAGACTTGAAGTTACGTCTGAAGTTATTGATGGAATCATGAACATTTTTTATCTCACAATGAGGAAATTTAGCTTGGTGGCAGCATATTAACGATAAAGACAACCATTAAAGACATACGCAAAGACACCAGACAAATAAATATCATAACACATAAATACATAAATATATAAAACAAATCATAATTACAATAACGTGACAGAAATGACAAAAAAACAACAACCCACAGTGACAGAGAGTCCGGTCCAAGTCCACCACTGTCTTGTCTTCATTCATAACACTTTTTGACCTGCATTATATGATCCCTGCAACAAATGCTCAGTCAAGTGAAGACCTAAAACAGCCAAAGATGCTTCAGGTGCTTCCCTCCTACCTCAGAAATGAGTAAGTTTGGAGTCTCGGTCACCCTGACTGCTGGGGGGAGACCACAGGGCGGACCCAGGCCCAGTGGCGCACACTACAGGGTACGTCTACGCTGTGATCGGCTTGGGAAAAGGTAAGACAAGAACTGAGTGTAGACCATGTGAGCGTTGTTCGGCTCCTTGTAAAGGATCCCACTAATCCCCGTGGGACCACCCTGGTGAACAAACCCTCCACAGATAATGTCTACAAATGAATTCACCTGGTGCGAGAACAACAGTTTCATAAGCATGGCTGTGTTTGGAGGGCAACACAGATTAGCACTGGGGGGGTGGAGGGGTGATGTGGGGTGGAGGGGAGCGTGGGGCAGAGGAAGTGGACAGTGTGTATACATGCGTGTCCGTTCCCTGGGGCCCCGTCTGTATATCGCTTGGGAAAAAGACCTCTAGGTCTGCCTGAGGTCTGACTTCCAGCCAAAAAAAGCAAAGTCTAAAATAGCTAGAAAGAGGGCGAGAGAGAAAGCAGGAGATTAGAGAGAGGGAGAGGTTAAACCTGAGAGTCAAAGACGTGGACCTGGGCAGAGACAGCGACCACGAGGGCGTGAGAGGAAGGAGAGGACAGCACGGATGGAGGAGAAGGTGCGGACAAAGCAGCAAATAAATAGAGAAGGAAAACATTCTCACACTGATTGGAACCATATGCTGACAGAGAATAATGGGAAACTGTGAAATGTTTGATTTGTTTTCCCTGGTTGTTGAGTTGGGGAGTGGGTGAGGTGGGGGCGGACTGGAGATGATGATGATCAGCCATGGGAAATTCCAGCGCCTGGATGTGCAGCCCTGACAGGTCCGCTCCATTAACCGCGCTCACACTCGGGGGCTGCAGGGGGGAACGTCCCCTCCGCTCGGGGTGAACTGGGAACTTCAGCTGTTGGAGGCCGCGCTGCTGGTGAGAGACGCCATTGATTCCTGGTGATCACATGACGCTCTGCTCAGCTCCTCTGCTGATTGACATCACTATTAACAGGCACCAAAGTGATCAGCTGACTCTGTCCTTCTCCTAAACCAGGGGCTCTTAACCTTCCTGATCTCGGGGTGTCACCATTTTCTGAGCAAATGGGTCCGGGGCCCATTCAAGGAATAAAAGGGATTCATTTCTATGGTTACTGATTTCTGATTTCCGAATGACTGATGCCATTTGTGTTCAATAATCGTACGTGTTAACAAACCAAACCATAGTGGAATAACATGAAACCATGTGGTCAGCACAAAGATATGTGTCATGGAAAAGTCCAACCAGCACCGGAGCCAGGTGTAATAAATAATAAAACTACATCTAAACACCATAAATTTTTTCACAAATAAACTAAAAAGAACATAAGTACAGTGTAAGTGCAAGTGTATTAAAACCAAGCGTCAGAGTCCAGAGGTGTAAAACAGAGAAGTTTTAGTGGCCCTCTAGGGGGCGATCGCGGCCCAACCATGGACTTGGGCCCTATGGTTAAGAATCACTGTCCTAAACCTCTTCTGCTACTGCTGCACCCACCGTGAGCCTGGTTCTTCTTAGGTTTCTTCCTCCTCCAGCTCTCCGACAGTGTTCCCAGGTATGAAGCCTTGTTGACGCCCATGATTTTTCGCGAGGTTAAGAGGACAATAACACAAGCTGCACAAGCAGCGTTGAGCGACACTCAGGGGGCTTGATTTCTCCAGCAGAACAGCCGAACGAGGCAGAGCTTGTGGTCTTGTGCAGGTGTGGCGTCCACTTTTAAATCATCCTTCATTTTCCAAACGTAAACATGCCAGCAGTCCTGACTGTGTGCCGCCGTGGCCTTAGCCTGTCGCTCTGTGGGATCAAATGGCATCATGTGCCAGACCGTTATGTGATTCATCGACAGCTGCGAGGAGCGAGATTGTGTTTAATACCGATATCATGTCATCATAACGCTATCAGTAAAGCTGTCTTCAACTATATGTAAATTCTACGAGCAGCAAAGGACCGAAGGCTGATGCTCTCAGGTCCATTATTTATTAGGTATTATATTATTATGTATATTTGCTATTTATAAGGTCATTTATTTATTAGTTGTTTCTGTTTATTTTATTTCTATATTTTATTATTTTAGTACTTTATTGTGCACCTTTTCCAAAGCACTTTCCTCGTTGGTGGGGAAAGTAGGTGGTGGTTCTGATTCTGAAGAACAAATGGTTAGCCAGAGGAATAAACTAGGGGAGATGAGGGCTGGGTGAGTTGGTGAGGGCCAACATGGTGGTCAAACTCAAGAGAAATATGAAAATTGTGACAGGGATAAAGTGTTAAGTGAATGGGGGGGTCAATGAGGCCAAGACTCCAGGAAGAAGGGAGGCTTCAGTATGTTTTTCATTTGGACCCGCCAATCAGCCAGTGGAAGACTCCACTCCCTGAGCAGACGATAAAGGATGCACATGGCTCACCTTTATTGCCAATGTTTAGACTCCCGTCCAGCGTGCAGAGGGCTGAAGCCCCACACTACTGAGGCCATAATGTGTCCAGGCTGTGGGGCTGCGCGTGAGAGAGAATCACCAGGTGAGTGTATCTCAGCAGACCAAGCCCGAGTCAAACCACGTTTGTGCTTCAAGATTCAGAGGATTCCTGGCCATGATTCTGGAACATAGCTCAATGGTTTATCTCCATTCTGCTGACAGGATAACTAATTAAAACAAAAGCATTTCCAAGAGTAGCAGGTCTGAATGAAATGTTCCATGAAGCTCTGCTGAGTCACGTGTCGTTTCTCCGCCTCCTCTTCCAGACTTCATTAACATGAAGCCGTTTATTTTCTCCCGTGATGGGGGTCACTCAGAGCCGTCAAGCCTGCAGGCCGGCTAAGCAGCAAAGACAGTTAAACGATCTGTATCTCTCTGTTTCATCAGCGGTGACGTGAGATCAGTGTGGACAGGCAGAAGACCAGCACCTGCGAATGACACGCACACGGAGCCAAGAGGTGTGTCTCCGCATCTGCGCCTCACAGACTTTGGCTCACTTGTTCCTCATAAGAAAAAAAGAGACGGAGGAAACGAGGGAAAGTGAGTGGGAGAAAAGACAGAGGTGAAGGAAAGGCGAGCCTGATTTGCTGCAGATGCTGGAGTTTACTGGGAAAATGACATAAGGTTGATCTTTTATGGCAGTGGGAGCGTTTACACGGGTGTGTGGGTTTCTGAAAAAGACATTGTCTTCCATAGTTAATGCAGTTTATCCAGCTGTTGCAGCCAGAAGCAGCTCAATCTTGGCCCACAGATTCATCTATTTCATGTGAATTTAACTAGTTTTTTTAGAGCCTGAACTTGACAGTTTTTTGGAGCAAAACAATCTAAAATCAAGAAGATTTTCCTGTGATTTGGCTCTAGTTATTACGAATAAACAAGTCTTAGAAACAACATCGTCGATGTTCTGTTGTGTTGGATGGACGCCTCTGAGAGGCTCATTGTTGGACCGTCCAGATGGATATTTGGCCCAGTGTCTCTCCAGCTCTTCACCGGGAACCTCCCGAACTGAAACATTAGATCAGTTGCATTTTCAGTCAAACACTGGAATGTTTTTCACTGCGAGCAGAAAAGGGCATTCAATTGTTTTGAGCCAGAAAAGAGAAATCTTTGACTCGGGAAGAAATGAAATTCTTAATGATTCCAGCTGAGACTTGTGGTAGCAGGAGAAGAGGTGAACTTGTTCAGTGAGCCGGAGGCTGTGACTATCTTGATCTAAAGTAAAGTTATTGACCAGAGCAGACGGGTGACGTTGACACGAGGACAACTCAGGAGAAGGTCTGTGCGCTGAGCAGAGGAGCCAGCTCAGTAGATCAGTCCACAATGTTGCAACAAGAAAGGAATAAACAACAACTTAAAAGTCAATGTTATGGAGAGCGGTGGACTTGAAATAGCAAAATATTGGGCATTTTCAGGAAATTATTTGGACTAGATCGACATGACGTTTGCAGATGACATTGTGATCTGTGGTGAGAGCAGGGAGCAAGCGGAAGATCAGCCAGAGAGGTGGAGGTTTGCCTTAGAAAGGAGAGGAATGAAGGTTAGCCGCAGTAAGACAGAATCCATGTGTGTGAATGAGAGGGAGCCAGGTGAAGCTACAGGACGCAGAGATAATGAAGGTGGAGGGTTTGAAGTACTGAGGATCAACTGTCCAGGGCCATGGAGAGTGTGAGGAAGAGGTGAAGAAGCGGGTGCAGGCAGGATGGAATCATTGGAGAAAAGTGACAGGTGTGATGTGTGACAAAAGGGTGGCGGCAGGGATTAAAGGGGAAGTGTCCAAAAGGGTGGTGAGACCAGCAACGTTGTATGGTTTGGAAACCGTGGCACTCAGGAGAAGACAGGAGGCAGAGCTGGAGGGAGCAGAGATGAAGATGCTGAGCTTCTCTCTGGGAGTGAGCATAGGATCAGAGGGACAGCACATGTGCTCAGGTCTTCAGGAGACCAAGTCAGAGAGGCTGGATGGAGATGGTTTGGACATGTACAGAGGAGAGAGAGAGAGCCAGTACATTGGTAGATGAAGATGTTGAGGTTGGAACTGTCAGGCAGAAGGTCGACCTGAAAACCATCCAGTTTCCATTCATTTCACTTGGATTCGAGACAAGTCACATGTGTGTCGATTACTCCCGTTTCCACCTGCACATGCTGCTCTCGCCCTGCATCAGACACGTATCAGAGACACGGTGACTAGTCTGTTTCTGTCTGTGACACACGGTGGGCAGTAAACATGAGTGAAGTCCTAACAGATTTGTCTAACTCCTCACCACTTCCACGATCATCCTGCTCTACTGAGATGCTGTAATAAAAGTGAAAACCTCTCTCTCTCTGTTTTCGCAGTAAACAACACTCACCAGCGGAGCGCAGCCCAACAAACAAACATTCCACTGTTTTAATGGGCTGTATTTCCAATTTTGGACCGGGCGACGGCGGTCCAAGACCTGCGAGCTTTTGCCGTGAGATTTAGTGGAAACTACAACGGTGTCTCTGTTTCTGCTGCGAGCTGGAATCATAACTCCTACTCTCATTATGTCTCTTTAAAACGCAGCCCTCGGCTGTTTCTTCAAACCTTTGCTAATTGTTCTTTTTGGAGTTGGTTACTTTCCATCACCTTGCGGAATCCAGTCGGAGTAATTCCGGCGCGCTGGCTGCGCGTGCGCGCGCGGCAGGCGGCTAATATCCACGTATTCAGGGCACGGTTGTGTAAACAGAGCCAAGTCACATGCCGAGATCGTTTCCACTTTCTCCTACATGAATAATATTATTGTAAACTATCGGTGACCTGACCTTTCCTGCTGTAACTTTCCTGCTGAATAGAAACACATGTGGCCAGTTTGCTGGCGGCCGCTCAAACCCGGGGTGACTGATTGATGACATCACAGCCCCCCGGGTGAATACGACCCCTGCGCGCTCCTGACATTACACTCTCACTAAATAATGCCACTATTTTTCCCACCTGGATTTGTTTTGTTTTCCGTGGTGTGATGTGTTTATCGAGTTTGGAGAAGTGAATTTCGATTTGGGGTTGAAGCTGTTGCGTGGAGTCATGGTGGGCGAGGGTCTGATTTCAAGGTCGTACAGGAAATGCCTGCGCAGATGGAACAGTAATGTGGACACACTCCGAGCCGTGTACAGGAAATGGCCGACCCTGCAGCTGCATATGTGTGTGTGTGTGTGTGTGAGTGAGTGTGTACTGACATGTGCGCGTCAGTTTGGGGTCCTGCTCAGAGAGGATGAGGCAAAGGTGCAGTAGATGGCACAGATGGAAAAGCATTTAAAAACCTCCCCTGGCTTTCTTTATATAAGCGGCGGCGGTGAGTCCAAACATCGGTCACGCACGCCGCTCCAGATGTCCGTCACGACGGTAAAGTGTGCATAATGTGTTTCAACAATAGAGTCGAGCTTCTCCTGAGGGTCGACACGGGACCCTCTGGTTCCTCACATCTGGATTCGATGTGGAATGACTGACATCATCAGGAGGACACTGAGGGCGACAGGCCCTCACAGAAACATTTGGAATTGATGCAATTGTGACGACACATTTCGACCAGTTTGTTTCTTCATCTCACTGCAGGCTTCACCCTCAGAGTGCCACCAGCACCACTGGGTCCAATCTCTAGCGCTGACTGGTCGGTTGATCCTTAACTTCCTACGTTACGGGGACATCATATTAGCCGCCACCTCTCGGACCTCGGCCGTGCCACTCTGACCCGCAGGCTGGATCCAGCTTCCTCCGGATCTGAGCAAAGAGACTGTAGCGACGGGAAATGTTCGACTCAGCAGAGGCCAGAGGGGAAATCCCCTCTCCTTGTTTTAGATGAAGGAGGAGATGGTTGTGAATACAGCAGAGCTCACATGGATGTTTGTCATTTCATGGAGAGACTCAGAGGGAATCAGAAGCCTGAGCTTAAGAAAACTCCATTATTTCTCGTCTTTGTTGGCGGGTCGTTTGTCACTCTGCTTGCCCTCTACTCGCCAGTTGACCCCGGAGCTTCAGTAGATGCCTGTTTCCCCCGTTTCCTTCATCGGGCTTCTGTCCGCTGTTGGTGAAACCTGCTCTCTGTGCAACGCCACATAGTTTTCAGCCTCAGAACCTCCAAAGAGCAGAGGCTCATCCTGACTTTTTCTAATAAGCATCTCAGGACAAGTGATTCAAGTGTGAAATCACTGCAACATCAGAACCACGTGATGATCTTGACTTCGATACAAACCTCTGTGTCAGGAGAACTGTGGAAGGAGCAGCTACTAATGACTCAACAGTCTTACAGCGTAAATAACTCTTACTTTTAGTTTAAAATGTTCAGCTGTTGTCAATGCACTGTAGGATTCACAATGTTTACATTCTCTCCCACATTATTTCAGTTTAGTTAGTATATATATATATAAAAAAAAAACCATATAAAATTGTGAATGGAAAAATGTCAGATTTTGTTTTAGGCCATGTCGCCCCTTCTGACTTCAAAGTACGGTGACACCTCTGAGTGACCAGCTCAGTCCTCGAAAAGCAAAGCTACCAACAGAACATGTTCATCTGACAGTGTTCAGGCACAACTTGCAGCATCTGACCCCAATAGAAGTCAAAGGTTAAGCCCTGCCTCCTGCAGACATTCAAATCAATCATCGATCGGATCAAACCGTGATCAAAGATTATGGCAGAATATTACAAGACGAAACTACATTAAGGACTCTACAGCTGTTGCTATGGTGATTCTGATTTGCGTTCCTGAAACCGTCCTGAAGTTAAAGCTTGCCTTTCAACGCACCGCTTTCATCGACACGTTCCTTTGTTGGCACACAAACGCTGATAAATTGCGGCAGTATCAAGTTACACATACACATCTGGTCAGTGCTTTGATTGACAGACAGACAGGTGAACCACAGGGCATTCGCCGGCTGTTCAGGTGTGTGTGCGTGTGTGTGCCTGTGTTGTATTGTCTCCTCATCACTATTCATCAGACTGAGCTGTATTTGCGTCTCATCTGCATATGGGTCCAACAGGGAACAGATTAGCATTAGAGAGAGAAAGACGGTGCGGAGAGGATTCACTTTAATTTTTAACAAGATGATAGAAAAAAAAAAAAAAAGAGTGAAGTGATACTGGTGCTGACACAGCCAGGAGAAGGCTCGGCCAGCCTGTGATGTGTGTGTGTGTGTGTGTGTGTGGCATCAGCGGGAAGGCGAGGAAATGGAAATAAAAACAGCCGGGGAGTTTTCAAAATGAAAATAACATTAAAAGACGGCGCAGAGTTAATGTTGGGTATTGATCCGACAGGCGGCGTGTTTGTTAGAAGCCGGGCGAACTGCCGCATCAAACGCTCATAAATAAATAAGCGGGATAAACAACGTAGCCTAGACACAATAGAGTCAATATCTCATTAGTGGTCCGTGTACACACTCACTCAGACATCTGATCTCATGTTCCACAGCAGTGAAAACATTTCATTCTTCGCAGGGAGAAGTTCATTACCATCCAAACGCTCGCGTTCCAGTGAAAGCTCCCAAAGCTCTCCCGGTCTGGTGCAAGGGGTCAGGCGTCCAGCCACGCGCGCCCTCAGCAGCAAGAGCTTCTCTCGGACACAATCTTTCCAGCTCCTCCTCGTCCTTCACTGCCTTCCCACCAGGGTCCTGTTGCCCCACACCTCATGTGTCCTCTGGCCTTCTGTGACGATTCACTGCAATGTTCTTCCTTCACTCTGATCACCCACAAGTCGCTGTGCTGACCTGCAGACAGCATCAGGCATCATCATGGAGACCTTCATGACCACCTCAGACTCCACCTGTAGCGCCTGTCCTTTCAAAGCGCATCTCACCAGCATCTAAGCCTCCGTTTAGACTTTCAGTACATCAAGTGCGGCCATGATAGAGAGAGATTGTTGTGCCTCACTAGGAGCAGAGACGCAAGAGTGGCTCAAGAAAAAGCAGTGAAATGAATGGCAACACGAGTCATGTTGGAATTTCTTCTCAGAGAAACCTTCAGATGCTCCTAAACTTCAAAATATTATCATGTAATATTCAAGGAAATGTCTGTGTTTCAAATGGCTGCATTATATGAAGAGCAAAGAAATGAAGCATGGCATCATGATCAACGTCATGGTATTTAGTGGTCCTGCCTTCAGCTCACAGTACAATCTGTGGCGTGAGGTCACACTCAGCTCCATAGATATTTTTAATCTACACTCAAATAAGGCAGAATTTGAACTCTGAACCTGAGTCTCTATGGTGGACACACTTCAACACAAAGAAAAACTGTTGAGAAGTTAGTTCTCAGCTGGTCGGTCTTCTGTGACGTCACTTAAGAAAAGAGAGACATAATCATTCAGCTAAATGTGTCGCTGATGTCAACATGATTCTAACGTCGTGAACGTTGGCCTTGTGGTATAAAGACTCGCTGTATAAACACGTGTCTGAGCTTCCTGCACCATCGTCTGCGCTGGTCAGTGGTCACGCTCACAGCTGGCCGTCCCTCATGTAGCATGTAGCAAGAGCAGACATGTTTGGACACCGGCTCACCATTCACTTACTCACGTGACTGTCTGTGGTTACCACCTGAGCAGTGTTCAAAACAACTACCTTAGCAACCTACGACACCAAACAGCCAAGTGCTAAAAGGCGTTCGGCGGTGCCCGGGGAATATGTGCATCTGACAGCTCCAGTCTGCAGCTGTAAGATGTGACGTTCGACTGGGATAAAACCCCCAGGTCAATGATCAGTCCCATCAACCCCTCCGAGATCCTCACCCAGGATGAAAAAGACACTCTCACGACAAATGAGCAGGTGGATGCGGAACAAGGCGGGACATGATGTGTTTTGATTCGAGACGCAAGTCTTTCCATCTCTTCTGCCGACTCTTCATAACTGTGGCCTCGATCTTTGATCAAGCGCTCGATATATCACTTGATGGTCCCTCTGGGGCCTCGATGCTAATGACAACCCTAATCATCATAAGGCTCCAGAGAGCCCTGGTGGCCCCCCGCTTCCGTCCCTCTCCACATCCCAGCGCGCCGCTCAGCAGAGACGCTGTAGTGCCACTCCTAAAGTGTGGAATCTCCCTGAGGACCAGGACAGGAAGGGAGTCCCTGAGGGGGTTGGGCTCTGCCATCTTCTCATCTTCTGCTTTGTTTCCCTCTCTCACACACTCATGCAGGGTCTCGCTGGGGCTGCCCCAGGGCACCGCCGCGCCACGCTGGGTACCTGAGGAGCAAACGATAGCAGGGCAGGGCCAGAATGCTAAGTGGTGTGTAAGTGGTGAGGCGTGCGCGTGTGTGTGTGTGAGCTCGAGTGGAAGTGCTGGAGTGCTGGATCCATCAGCTCATCGTGTGGAGGGTCCATTACAGCCAAGGCTGGACCAGAGTGAGACACAGACGAGGTTTCAGGGGTTAGGATCCCCTCAGCCCGGCGGGGCTCCTCTTCATCAGCCTTGAGATGTGAGAACTGGTCCCAGGCTGTTGCTCACCATCCCCAAGAGTCTGTGGTGGAGCGGGGCAACTAGAGAGTCTGTAGGGTTCCCACACCAGAGTGAAATACATCTGACAACACAGAGAAGAGGCTCCGCTCCAGGTCTCAGACAGAGGAAGTTGCGGCTTTACGTCCAACTTGGAGCCTCAGTCCCTTCAGTGTGGAGTCTCCCTGTACTCGCATGGGTCCAATTTCCTCCCAGATCCCAAAACATATGGAGCTCGATCGGACGCTCTGGATCGTCTGTAGGTGGCTGACGTGTCTGTCCCTGAGCTGAGCGCCCCCCCATCCTGGCCTAGCTACAGTGACGACAGGCCGGAGTGAAGCTTGGGCAAATATGGCAGCGACATGTTGGCCAGTTCAGACTTGTTTAAAAGTATTAAGTGGCAACAGGTCTCAATCGTTCAGAGAGAAACTTGGCAGTGTGTGTTTGTGTTGAAGCTCATCTATCCTAGAGAGGACCGAATTTGTGGGGCCCTTTTGCAGGTTAAGCCTCTTGAGGATGCAGTCTTCAGAACAACAAGGTTTCAGTTTGGCATGTGTGGGCAAAGCATTATGTCAACCAGCGGTCCCCACAAAGGTGGCGCAACAAGCCTGTGTGTGTCGGCCAACGGAGAAGTGAAACTGGCATAAATAGCATTGTAACTGTTGGATGCTGCACATGCCGCCCTTTTTAACCCCGCGTCTTTCTAAATCCGGCCATGTTTGCTTTCCTTGCACCCCCTTCATCAATCTCCACTGTTTTTTTCAAGAAATCCATCCATCTGTGGCCAGAACTGTTGCGAAGTAGCTCCTACTTTTAGAAGCAGGAGTCGCTAAACAACGGTCACCAGTGGAAAAACAAGGCCTGTGTGAGTGCCTTTCAGTCTGTCTCACACACACACACACACCTTTCCCCAGTGATCTGCGCCGGCTGATTGTGTATTCACGAGCGGTTGCGAGCCCAGCAGGCCTAAAGCTCTCTTTGTATTGTTTTATTACCCAGGGGCAGCCCAGGCGCGCACACATTAACACACACACACACACATTTTCTAAGTGCTTCGATAGCCTACAAGTGCAAAGCCGGATTAGCAAATTAGCATCCTGCCCATCACTCGGCCGCGTCTGCTCTTCTTTCTCTCACACGCTGTCAGAATGAAGAGGAAGACTTTCATGAGAGGAGCGGGGGAGATAAGGAGGAAAAAGAGGAGCGGAGGGAGGTGTTGACCACGCCGCCGCAGACAGATGGTAGGACGACTCCTACCGAGTTGAAAACTGGCCAAGAGAGAAAGACAGACAGGAAGAGGCTGATGGAGAAAGATGAACCTTTCCTCCACTTCTCCGTCTCCTCTTCCAACCTCTGAATCATTTCTGCCGCCAGCTGCAACGTCCCATCCTTCCCTCGCCGACACCATTAATCTCCTCATCCACATTACTTTTTTGTCGCTCATCCGTCACAGGTTGCTATTTTTCTCCTCCTGCTCCAAGTTTGGATGCATCAGAAGGAGACAGGAGAGGAGCAGAGGTTTCAAAAGTCATCTACAGGCAGCCAAGCCTGCTCCTCAGCCTCACCCAGGCGTCTTGTTTTCTGCATGTAGCTCAAACCTGGCACCAGCAAGAGGCCGGTGGCTTAACCCTGGAGCTCTGCAGAGATGGACGGAGCCCTTGAGCAAGAGCCTGGACCCAGATGCTCTCCAGCATGACATCAGATGCTGGATCCTTGCAGCCGCGATCGAAAGGTCCTGGGCCACTCGCTCCGTCTGATGCTGGACAGGCCTGAAATATTTCACGGGAAACTCCCTCTGACCAGATATCGGGTTAAGAAAAGAACATTGGCAACACAAGATGTTGCTCGGCCCATGTTCAAATCTGTTTCAAACTAACAAAAGAGTGAAAGATATAAACACTTTCAGGATTTCAGGCTGAAGTCCTGTAGCCATGCATTTCCTTCCTTGGAGAAAGTTACCCTCAGTTCACCATTTACTGTGATTTACTGTGCAGCTAATGCTGATCTTTCAGCCATGTTTCATACATTTAATGACAGGAGAGGTTGGTTTCTGCATGAGGAAACCAGCCTGAAACACAAATAACTTGTTTTCAAGTGAGAAAACAAGTCACAAGGGTGACATGCTAAGTTAATGTTGAATGATTTTATCCTAAACTGGTGCATAAAATGCAACCTCAGCCATGAAACTGTGCAATATGGAATTATACTTTTTAATTTTGAATTAGAAAAGTAGCTCTTTCTCTTGAACATTATGAAAATAAATGTGGTCACAAACTCAGTGGTCAAACCCTCAACCTGTTTTCTACTGGATCCAAATGACTCTAAATACACCAGAGAACTAAACTAGAAGCAGTTGAGTGAAGCCTTTACCAGAAAAACAGCAGTAACACAACTCACTGATGTAACACTGATTTATTAAACGGTAATGACAGGCTTCTCTTGACTCTATTTCCAGTCTTCATGTTTGAAAACCAGGTTTCATGACTCGGGCTGCTGTTATTCATCTTGCACAACAGGGGGCAGTGTGGCTTTGTTCATTCGCCCTATTGGCGTCACTACATGATGAATGCACCGACAGCATGGAACTATAAACTCTATCAATCAAAAATGCAACATGAGAGTCATTTGTGTTAAATGAGTGTTTAAACACAAACTGTGGTTATGAAGAGTCTTTTCTAATACACTGGCTGGACAGTAATTTGTCCTGAACGAGAGTCAGATGTGGAGCCTTGACTCAGTTACACAGCCCAACAAACATCCAGGAGGCTTTTCTCTCACAGTCGACTGGAGGGTTGCGGCACGTGGATCAGGCAGGATCATTTGACAGATGAATGATCAGCTTCATCTGTGCACACCGAGGAACATCGATGCTTAGTCAGCCATCAGTCGGCACCTCACTAAAGCGCAGGCAGGGAAACGTGGCTTGTGAAACTCTTGGACACTTCACCAGTCGACTAGTTGATGAGGCTACACGACCATCGTCGCACGTACAGGACCATTTCACTGAGGACACATCAAAGGACAATTCCTGTTTTTCATGAGTACAACTGGTTCAACTGACTATTATTGTATACGTATTCATGAATATCATCGAATCCGTCAGTGCTGACAAGCTCACACGTGTGTTTATTCCTGTTAAACCTCATCCACAGATGATTTATCCGTAATACAAACAGAAAACTAGGATCCACCCATCACGCGCCTGCAGAAAGAGAATCATGCAAAGTCACGCTGGAGCTCAGCTCACAGCGTGTCACTAGTTTCATTTGAAAGCTGCACATCTGAATAGGTCCATGTGTTCACACATGGAAGAAATGGACCTGACAGAGTACATGACTGACACCAGTCCACCAGTTCTGGGCCTGAATCTTCTCTAAATTGCAGCCTCCTTCTCCTTCTGGTAAACACCAGTTTTTGTTTCCACTGATCTGATGTTCAGGGAGTTATTTCCATCTCGTGTATATTGTGATCACGTTCCATGCAGTAAACAGGTAGCAGTGAAGGTGGTCTTCACTGGCTGCATCTCCATGGGACGTATCCAGAAGCCACCACTGAGGGGTCACATTCACATCCAAGAAGTCGGGCAGTTCCATGTGAGTGGGATCTGCAACCCCCCCACACCTTCTCACACACAAACCAATGAGCCTGATGTGAGTACAAGCCTCACCCGCGTGTCAAACTCGGGGGGTCCGAGTCACTTCATCTGGCCGTGCTGGGTTAACACAGAGCTTGTTCAGGGCCTCACATGAAGGTCAAACTGTCGCCCCCTTGTGTGAGTGATTGGCACGTCCCTTCAGCTTCACCCTGCTGAATCAATAACAGGAGGTGAGAAGCCTTTTGTCAAATAATATGACTCCATGTAATGAAATGGGTGTGAATTCACCGTGTGACTGGTGAGCAGAGGGTGGACCCTGCGTCACAGAAATATCCGTCTTCACACAAGGTTTCAGATGAACGCACAACACGGCACCACAAAACTTCACGACGACGTCCATGTGAAACACACTCTTCCTGTCACTGAACTGGTGCCGCCGCTGAAGCGCGGCGTCCGTGGTCAGAGCCCACTGGAAAGTGCAGTTCCTCACGCCGCGTTTCCCATCCTCACTATCAAAGTGGAGTCGCCCGAAGACACGTCTGTGATGAAGCCGTTCAACGTTATCTGGGCTGATTTGAGCTCACCAGGGAAAATCAAGTTCAAATGAGAGATTTGCTGTGAAGCTTCAGGAAAATAAGAGGACGAAGACGGCGCTAATTAGAATTGTTGACGGACTTTAAAGGCAACACGATCATCAATGTTCAGAGGAGGCATCTTCCAGAGCTGGTAAACTCTTCTGACGTTCAAGAGTGTTAGATTATCTTTACACTAAGACTCATCAGACTGGTGCGGCGGGCTCCCAGGAGAGAGTGGATGTGACAGTTGCTGATGCTAATATTACCCCATATCAACATGCCGCCTTGTTTGCTTGTTTGTATTTATTAATGCTGGCTGCTGGGGCTTCGTCACAACAAAAAAAAGCAGTTTGTTTTGTAGAAACACTTGAGGTTTTGGTAAGTGGAAGGCTCACTTGTGTCTGCACAAGTGTTTGGTGAGTGGAGTGTGTGTGTGTGACGGCAACACTGAAGCGACAGCGCCGTGTGTGTAATGACAGTGTGAGACTTCTGTCACTTTTCAAACAAATTTGTTTGGAGTGTGTGTGTGTGTGTGTGTGTGTGTCATTTTTTTGTCATCTGACAAGTAAGACAGAGCGCCTTTCATCCGGCTCCTCTCATCTCGGTGACGCGTGCTCGTGTTCGCGCGCACGGACCCGCCAACAAGCACATGGCTTGTTTGTCTCAAAATCAGCACATAATTATGCCGCTTGTTTATAGTTTGTCTCCCAACACAGAGCGACAAAGTGTTGAGTCTTGTTTTGTTTTTGCCGAACCAAAATAGTTTGCTTTGTGTGTGTAATGATGCTCCTCACAGCTGTCACCCGTTACAGTGCAGAGGCGTGTGCTGCCGCTACATGCGTGCGCTTCACACTTGACTTTATTACAGCCGTGTGATGCGGAGCAGGGACTGAGGACCTTCCTCGAGTCACCGCACATGCACAGAAGGCAGCTTCATGGACCTGGAGCGCCCCAGTCTGAGGTGATGCCACTGCTGCACTGCCTCCCCACACGTGTGGGAAAGAGGCTTGGTTCCTTGTGAAAGTGCCAGCTGATGAACATTGGCTTCACTCAGACTAAAGCATGTCATCAAATAGTAGATCATGGTCAAAATGTAGTTCAGATGCTTCCTGCAAGCTCCAGTGGAGGTGCTGCGTACAAGCCATGCTCCCTCTCACCAGGCCTGTCAACAGATGAACATTTGAATCTCAATTAATCGCACTACAAAGCTGAGTCAACTGGCGATCAACTGGCAAGTGACTCACACCTTTGGTATCTGCTCTAAATGTAGCTGAAAGGAAGGTGTTCTCAGCACTGAAGTGGCCAATAATGTGTCCCACGTCCCGCTGCTCGCATGTGGCCAAGCCTCATCAGAGCCTCTGAGGTTCTTCTGAAGAATGGTCTGTTGCCTTGTTGGAGGAAACACAGCTGAAACATTACAGCTGAGAACAGCTTCCTTTAAGCTACATTTAGAACAGGTATGGTGTGGGATTCATTTGCCATTAATCGCGAGTTAACTCAGTTCCAGTGCGATTAATTGAGATTAAAGCTCGTAACTCGACAATACGACCAGACGACAGGATTAAAATATGGTACGAACAGAAGTCTGGTGTGGCCTTTCAGTCCTGCAACGCATGATGGCTCGCCTCAAGACCACAGCGGGCATTTGTGGGAGGACCTGTGGAGCCTGATCTGTGCCTCTTCAGGAGGCTCACAGCAGGACAGAAGGGCGTCTGTCCTGCACAGCCCCTCAGTGTGCAGCTTTATTATCGGCAGAGCTTCTAAAAATCAAGAATATTTTCCACATCAGCTGAGTTCAAAGTCATTTCCTGTACTGTCGATAGAAAAAAACAAGAAAATACCTGTCAGAGTCCGAAGTCTGTGATCCGTTATTACACCTGATGTGCTGCATTACCCTGAACAGGAATTGATGTTGAAAGAAAACTTTAATCAGTTTTTATCAAAGCGGGGAGACAGCTGCAGCGGGAGGAGTGTGACCTCAGATGTTTTCCTCTCTCTGTTTTCACCTCCATCCTTTGCCTCGCTCTGTTTTCCGCCTCTGGCTACGCTGCGGCTGTCCCCCGAGGCGTCGGGGTGCATGTGTGTCTGCCGGCAAGTTGTGGCCTGTCTGTGGGCGCGGTGGCACCAGAGTGCCGGTGAGCGACAGAGAGACAGACAGGCAGAGCCGCAGACAGGCTCCCCAACTTTTACTCTCTGAGGTAAGTGTTTACAATTCCTGATGTAACCTGCTGTAACCATGTGGACCTGGTCCTGCAACACCGTCACAAGGGAGATGGATCAACAGTGGTGGAGAGGAAGTTACCGGCAGTTTGGTGAGCAGGGGGAAGTTCCTGAGGTCAGAAGCTAAAGATTTCCAGGAGCTACGTCAGCACACCGCCATGCTTACACAAGGCAGCCATGTTGGAGTTGAGAGGACGGGAAATATCCCACCAATTTACACGACGGAACCAGTATTTGCAGGTTCTGACACAGCCCTCCAACCTGGAGTGGGAAAGGAGCGTCTCCTCTAAAAATGAAGTGATTAAAGGCCCAACAGAAGGCGATGGAAACAGCGCGCGTGAACCCATGAGGCCTGGCCGACGTCCTCCCGCCAGGTGTGGGCGGAGCCGTGGCCGCGGCGCTGCAGATCGCTGACGGTGGAGCTGACAGAAATAAGTCGGAGTGATGGAGGGATGCGGTGTTTTGGGAACAGGAAAGAGGCATCATTCTTGCCGCACTATGATAGCGGTCCACACAGCTGTCCTGACGTCTCACTCAGTCAGACGCATCACAGGCTCCTGGCGCACACACACACACACACGTCTGTCCTGGGTGGCCACAGATGAGCGGCTGCAGCTGCCCTGGACCTGATCTGAGGCCAGGGTGGCACTTCAAGTTCAGTGGTGTGACTTACCGATCCTTGGCCTCCGGTCACTGAGGAGCACACCCTGGAAACCATTAGACCTCTGTCCAGAGCTGGGCGCGTCTGAGCGTGACGTCACCAGGAAGGTCAGGGCTTCCTCAGGCTGCTCCTCACTACAGGCTTCAACGCTGTGCTCCCCATGTTCTATCATGACCCTCGTGTTGGCGTGGAGGTCACGACCTCAGACATCTGATGAGTAGCTGAATGGTGTTGGGAGAGCTGGAACTCAAACCCGGCACTTAGTGCTCCAGGAATGATCAGCGACGTGCTGAGAGGCCATCAGGATGCCACTTGGATTCGGGAATCCTCGTCTGAAAATAGAGAGGCTGGAAACACCCGAGCACTTTGTCTCAATTATCTGCTAATTCAAGCACAATTTCACCTTCAACTGAGCGCCATCTTAGCGTGAGTTCTCTTCTGTGTGATGGACACACGGCTGCAGACTTGGGAGTTCGCTGGGTCAGAGTTCTGTCGTGTTATTGGAGGGGAATCGCTTCTTCTCAGACAGTGGCGTCCTGACACCTCACTGCACAATGATGAGGTCAAGCTGAGGTCGGCAAAAGACAGCGCCGTCCCCCAGGAAGCCTCCTCACAAACCACAGTCACAGTGACATCAACATGACGTCTCACTTCAAACCTTTGTTTACACTCGCGCCTCATTTAGTTGTTTAGTTGTTGCTTAAACCAGTGCTTCTCAATTATTTTCTGGAAGTACACGTTTCGCGCCCGACAACTCTCCGCTGCCGCATCATTTGTCTATAAAATGATCATGATAGGCCTCTGTATAACATTGTATCCCTGTCTACATTCAAGAAAAAAGAAAGTCATATAGATCAACTTACTTACTTCTGTCAGAGAAAAGACTTGCATCAAGTGCATCAATTTGCCTGAAATTAAGAAACAAACATTGTGAGTGGATGTGTCTTTTATCTAAACGCAGGTCAAAAATAAATGTAACATAAACACAACACACAAAGACTAATAATTGTTAGGGAGCATGTTAAGCAGATGAGTATTAGTCAGGAATAAAATAGATGGAGGTATAATAGGATCAACCTTCACACAGCACCGGTGAGACAAAGAAGATACCTGAACAGTTTCAAGTAGAGCAGAAGCTACTGGACAGGAAGCCACTACACACGGACCAGAACCCACCAGAACAGAACCCACCAGCTGGATACACGAACAACACCGGTGATGAACTAAAGAAGAGACTCTCTCACTTGATATAAACAATATTTCCAACTTCACACCTCACTTCTTGCTTTTTTGTCTAAGAAACTGCATCGCTTCTGAGCTAGCTTGTCATCATGGACGTCAGAGTTCGTCCAAAGACCTGGCAACCCACCTGACATCAGCCCCTGATAATGACTGCAGCCATGTACCAGCAACCGCTGCTCAGTCAGAGCAAGCACACACTGTAACACATGTTCTGCTGAGAACACGCACGACTTGTCTTCCTATCTTAGTGAGGACCGTCAGCGACCCAGCCTCTCCCCCTACACCTAAGCATCCAAAACACATGGCTAAGCTTCACCTGTACTCTGAAGCAAACTAAAACCCAGTGATAATAACCAGGCTGTTTTGTAGTTTTAACCCTCAGAATGAGACTTGACAAAGTGAGGAGCGGCCAAAATGTCCTCGCTGTGTTCATCTAAAACCTCACACCGGTCCTCACAAAGATAGACGTAGAACTACACTACAGGGACAAACGTGAATGACTTCATTTCCCACACGTGTCTGAGCCGCTTCATCGAGGTGGTGGTCCTGAGTCTTGCCCTCGCTACAGACACACGACTCTAATCTGCCCAGGTATCAGTGAGCGCTGCTCCGCGGTCGTCATGGCGACTTCCAACAGGCGAGTGAAGTTCCTGCTCATAGTTAACCTGGCTGTATTCAACTGATAAATGATGTTAGCCAGGTCGTGGGTGCACTGATGATGGATGTTGTGTTAGTGGAGGAGGAGTCGACCTGCAGCTAAACCTAAGAAGTTACAGCTGATACTAGCAGTGTTGTCTGGGACACGACAGAAGAGTCTCCAGAAGCTTTTTTATATTTGCCTCATTTTCTTTGCCTTTATCTGCACTCAGTGAAAACATGAGTTTATCATTTCAATTTTCTCATTATTTTATCTATTTCATGTCTTTATTTCTCTGAACTGTGCTTCAGTTTTTCTAGTAAATCCAATAGTTCATTGCCTTATTAAGTCTATGTTTTTTACCCTGCTGGTATTGAACTCGACATCTTTGCGGATGTGGAGCTTGGTCTCACCACACACTTCCTGGAATGATCATGCAGCGAGGAGCCATGACTTTGCCTCTCGTGTGTTGCTGTGTTCACGTCCCTCCTGTGGCCTGTTGTGAACAAAGATCAAAGGTCAGATTAGGGACATCTTCTTGTCTCTCCAAACTCTCATCCTGAAGCAAGTCCATCACCTTTATTCCACGGTGGTAAAGCATCCCATCGCTTTAGTGTGTGAATGTTGGAGGTTCAAAAGCAACGGCTGCGTGCGACTCTGCTCCTGCGACAGCAGGCGCAGCTGGATTCAGCAAACTTTGCTGCACTTGCTATAGTTGCCAGATGCAGTGAGTTGCGCAGCAGATGAGACAGAATTTGAAATTGATATGTATTTTCCCCGTACCTCTCTCTCTCTCTCTCTCCGGGCGAGTCTCACGCTTCATTATACTGATTATAGCTTCCCCCTGCATGTTGCCGTTTACAGTGTTTCTCCTCTGAACTGCTGATGTGAGGCATCCGTAACTCCGCGGGACACGCACACACCTAGAAACGCACACCTTGTTTAACATGTGAAAGCTCCGCTCGGTTCCTGGAGATGAGAAAGGAAAATGAGGCCCGTGGGCTTTGGCGCCAAAACTCATCCTGACGCTCCTTCAAACACTGGCTGTCTCCAGCCCCAGCGGGCCGCGCGCGCGTGTGTGTGCGTGCGCACGCGCGCGCGTGAATGGCACCGCCAGTGTGGAGGGAGTAGGAGGGACTGGAGCTGTTCCATTACAACCTTAATTGCTTTTCACACGTCCCTGGCAAGAAAGGAACCTGCTTTGTTTGATATGAAAAGTGACACGGCGAGCACCGGCGAGCACCGGCACCCGCCGGCTAATTATCGCTGATCATTTCTTTCCTGATAAACAATGATGCTTGTCAACAAACCAACCTCCAGTTGTGGCATGAAATGGATCATGGATTTTAGCGACGTGAGGATGCCGTCTTCCCTGGCAGAGTGGGGGCTCATGGTGCGGGGCTGGGGCGGAGGGTGGAGGGGGGGAGGCAGTTCCTGTTCTGGCCGGGCAGAAGTGACTCAACATGTGACATCACTGGTGACTGGAGTCGGCTCTGACTCACCATGAGATGAGCACCATGGTGCTTCACCACCTCAGCTTCACCTTGGCGCAGGCGTCTACACGAGTATCTCCCACATAAAGACCTGATCTGGCGTGAGAAGCCTGGGTCAGGAACCTGGAGGCCAGTGAGGGAAGACGCACTGCTCCCAGGGATGTTCAGCCTCATATTTAAACACGGAGACCAGGGCTGTGCCATGACACGTCAGGGAAAAGCTGCAGTTTTCTGGCTGATGATCAGCCGCCACCCTGTTTCATGATTAAACGTGACCTAGGATACACCTCTCTTCCACCAGAGGGCGCTGTGATGTGAGTCTGACTGATGACGGCAGGGACTGGATGGCTGTTCGTCTGCCCACCCAAGGACCTGTTGGAGAACGGTTTCTTTTGGCTCAGTTTTTAATATTCCTCATAACTTTTTTCAATCTCGCACACAGCAAATTCCTCACATTGGGAAGGAAATAGCAGTAAACTAATAGTGAAACACATTAAAAACTAGAATAAAACTGGGCGTTCCTTAAAAATAAAAATCAATCAACGCTCAAAACACGAATTAGAATGAATAGATTTGAAAGACAGAAAGGCAAACAAAAGAAAGAGTCAAACTAAGTCAGGTAATCTTGACCCTGCGGCTGGTGTGGAGCAGGTCTCTCTTCAGGAGGACTGTGGAGGACGTGCCACGCGCTTGTTGCCCCTCCTCTTCTGAGACATTTGTTACGTGGTGAGAGTTCTTACATCCTTCAGTTATTATCATTTCAATTGTTGGTTACATGAGTTTCTATAATTTTTCACTGCAGATTCTTTAGAAACAGGTATGTTGAAAGTAGTCTTCAAAATCAAACCAAAGGATAATGGATAATAGAGCGATGTGAAACATAGGACAAATTTCCCCGCCTCATGCAAAAGTGAGGGCTGCCTCGTCCTCATCACAGCTCTTCCCAGCAGCCACGTGACCAAGTTCCTTCCCATCCTTCAGGCAGATATTTTTACTTTTTAAAACAGTTTAGCTTATTCTTTGTGGTCGCCATGACGACGTGGACCTTTTCCTGTGTGAAATCCTCAGAAGGTCACATGACTCTGGGAGTGCAGTGGTGGTGATCACAGTGGAGGATTGATGACGCTGCGATGAGCTTGAGCTGGGCCCAGCGTCTCTCGCACAGGAAGCTCCACACACACACACGGCGTGTCCGTCACTGCTGAGGTCACCGCATGACTTGCCTTCATTTCCTGGCAACAGCCCCTCAACATAAAGTGCCATGATTTATGTTATAGGCCGCGGCTTGGCGTTTTTTTCCCAGAGGAACGGAGGAACCCGGAGTATAATTGTGTCGACAGATTTATGGTCCTGAACATCACTGATGCGATAAACACGCAAGAAAAAGATCAGGGATCAGACAGTAAAGTTGTGTGTCTGCGTGTGGAACTGACAAACTGCTCAGTGGGAACCTCTGGTTTGGTCCCCTTCTGGTTGTTCTTCTGCACAGACCTGATGTTCCAGGTAATAAAGGACAGAAAACAGCAACAGGAGGCCTTCAAGGCAACTGGACAGCAGAGGAGTGAGCACGACAATATGTGGTCATTAGACTAAAAAAAATCCAAGGAAGTAGTGAGAAGAAGCCAGAGAGCCAGAATTTGGGATGTTGGGGACCAAGTCCAGCCGATCAGCTTCTGCAGGAGAAGCTATTCCTTTCATAAAGTAAGTTGAAGAACACCTCACCCCCACCTCCTCCCCTGTTGGCTCCTCCCATTGCTTTAGTTTAAGATTGAGTTCGTACCTCAGCAGTCTCATTCCCATTTCCAGCCCCAGCCCCAGCGCCAGCGCCAGCCCCAGTCCCTGTCCCAGTCCCAGTCCCAGTCCCAGTCCCTGTCCCAGTCCCAGTCCCTGTCCCAGTCCCAGTCCCAGTCCCAGTCCCAGTCCCAGTCCCGGGCTCAGTCTCAGTTCTGGTCCCAGTCCCGGTCCCAGTCCCAGTCCCAGTCCTCGCAGCTCAGAGCTCCAGTCTTTCAAACAAGCGGCACCCAAACGCGGCCAGCTTCCCACTGCCCTCCCTCCAAACCTGTCATCACCGGGTCTGGCTGTCCACACCTGCCCCCTGAAGATGACCTCTTCACTCTCCTCCCTGCCGCATGTGTGTGTGTGTGCGCCACATGTGTCTTCTGCCACTGACAAACTGGACAGGTGATGAGTGAGCTGATGCAGGGCTGGCGGACAGAAGGCCCCCGCCCCGGGTTCAATCATTTTTATTTATTCCCACATGTGTCAAGCGCCGACCATCTGCCGCAGCAGAGGCCTGCAGCCTCCCAGGAAACACTGCCGACCTGTGGCAGGCCTGAAGGCCGGACTTCTCTGCGGAGTTTTACTGCCTCCTTCCTTCACTCTCGTCCAGGAAAAACAGGCCTGAGTGGTGTTTACGAGCTGATTACTGCCCGGACGCACACGCAGGCGCGCGCACGGCGAGTCACAACTTAGCCGCTAGTTTAGCTGTCACCCCGCATTAGCAGCCCTGCTGACGGCTGCTCTGGATGGCTCTCTGGATGCGGGATCCCTCTGATCCTGGCAGCTGCTGGAGGAACCTCTGGGACTCACCGGCAGTAAAAATAGAAGAGCGGTGGGTGTCAAACCATTAGTGGCGGGCTCCTGGGTCCAGGGTGGACGCATGTCAACATCCTATCACATGACCACTCACCTGCCACCCGCAGCTAACTGCCGTCCTGGGACGCCACCAAGATGGAAGACATGACTCTCAGAGTCATTTCTGTATTTCCACCAAGCTATTTTCCAAATGCAACGAATGAATGTGCAGTTTTGAGCTAATACCTTTCTTCACCAATGCAGTAGTTTCTTCCATTCCATTACTACGTTTTCGTTAAAGTCAGATTTATTTTGTTTCTTTGACAAAATACTTCATCATGATAAATGTCACATTGTTTGTGATCATTATAAACTAGAAACATTGTCTTTCTTTCCTTTTCTTTTAGTATTTCACCATTTAGTGGCTTAACTTTTGTTTGTGTTAATTTTTGTTTTACTTCCATTTGATAGCAATTTATTTATTTATAGTGACTTATTTCTCAGGTTTAGTTTTGCATTCACCTTTTTCCTGGCAGATACGAGATTTATTTTATAGTGTAGATTATTTTGTATTTTGTAATTACTTATTACTTACTTATTCATTATTATTATTAATGTACTATTTCTGCTGGTATTATTATTAATTATTAATGAATAATAACAACACCTTAGGTTGGGGAACACACACACACACCGAACTTTGCCATTAATAAAGTAATTACTTGCTTGTTTGCTGTTAATAATCAGTAATAAAGGCGGGGTTTGGCGTGACCTTGCGGTGACCTTTCCAGGAGCATTAAAGCTGGGCTGAACAAGATGCTGGTCAGCGCTTCATAAGGCTTCATTTTGGGCATGTCTCATTCATGCTAACATTTGTTCCTTCGTGTTAGATTTAGACGACAGTATATCTGGTGTAACCCGTGAAGGTTGACTCTGCAGATGATGAGTTACGGTTTACATGAACGTTCCCTCCTCAGTCTTTGTTCCTGGTGTGTGTGTTGGTGTCTTTCTCCGACTCAGAGGCTCTCCGTCTTCCATCACACCACAGAGTGAGAGGAGCAGCTGGCGTCTCCCCTTCAGGCGACTGTGGGGATCTGCAGTCGAGTTCCACTTCAGGGATGTCAGACTTTGTTTTTTCACTTTTCAGGGAGCTCAGTTGCCCCGGGACATCGACACTTTGTCTGTCACCTTAGAGCCACCAAAATATCAGGCTCCGGGGGAAACAGCGTTTCAATATTCAACTGACTTTGATCAGCGAGGCTCCAATCAGACGTCCTCGACAAATCACTGCTGAAAACAGTCACCACAGAACCTCAGTCGCCAAACGCTTCATTTGTTGCACTGCAAATATCTCTCTCTACTCCCATACATTTTCAACAATATGCTTTCACACGTTTTGATCTCCTCCTCCGAATATCCAGTTCATTGTTGTGTAGGATCATGTCGTCCTCGGCTGACTGGGCCTCACCGTGGACCAGGTCCCAAGTGCGTCACGCAGGACACACACTGACTGGGACATGGTCCCGTAAACACACGGAAGAAGGTGATGAAAGCGTGGACGCCTGGATGCTGAAATGCACAGCACACTTGCTCAGTGTGCGCAGCCGTATTTGATGGTGCATTAGCGTGGAGCGCAGCTACAGTGCATCTCTGTGTCTGGCTGTAATGTAATAAAACCCGCCGCTCTCTCCGACACAGACCCGCCTGTGCAGCAGAGCACTCTGGGTACAGTCACCACAGGCTCCCCCAGGACGAAACCTGAGCGCAGAGCAAACGCTGGCACACATGGAGAAACAGAAAGAGGACACCTTTATGAATAAACAGATGAGAGTCCATTAGTTGTAATGTTATTATCCGGCTGCCTGACCTCTGACCCCGCGGAGGGTGTGTTTATGTGAGCTCCAGAAAGCAGGAGTGATGGATTAGAAGCCTCCTGACTCGTGGTGAAGCAGCCCAACTGTATCCAAGCTTGTTAGCAGTGTAAATATCATACGTCAGATGAGTTAGACGCGAGGCCCGCGGGCCAAACCTGGAGCGGCAAGTCACTGTCTGTGGCCCGCAAAAGAGCTCTCAGCACCTGCAGTTGACTGAGAACCACATGTGATGCGGTGAGATCATGGAGGCTGGAGGAGGTTATAGTGTTTTCTAGGCCAGAGCATCAACAACTCATCTGGAAACTTCCTGAAGTCCAGGTTCATGTCCTATTACTGGCATTAACGCTCTCTCACGCCCCCTGCTGGTTCAGCAGCGAGGCATTGAAGTGGCTCTAAGAGACGGCAGCACATCCCTCCAGTGTCACCTGTCAACAACTGGGCCTGGCCCCGGACTCCAGTGTGGAGCTGCTGCCCCCGACCAGCCAGCACAGAGCCTCAGACCCTCAGGTGGATCTCCCACAGTTGTCCCTGTCTCTAGACATGAATCTAGAGGAGACAGAGCCTTTTTCTCTCCTGCACTCTGGAGGTCCTGAACGCAGCATGAACCCCCACCTTTAAAACATCTTCGAGACTGGGGCTGCAACCAGCTGTGAAGCTTGAAACAGTGGACAGAGAGCTCAAAACGGAGGGCTTCATTGGTCCTTGAGAAGAATTTAAAATCATCAATATTCATATATGTATCTCATATCAAGTGACCAACATCCACATCAAAAGGTCTTATTTGAATAATAATAGCTCCGTGCTAACTGAGAACTTGGCTCATCCTAAAGATGCTCGATCTTCACAAACAGAACCAAGCCACACCTTTGAACACTACGACCCGTCGCCGCTCGAACTGCTCCGTGGCTGTGACCGAGGCGCTCAGCGGGAGGTGGTGAGGCAGAGCCGGGGACGGAGGCCAGTTGGAGTCGGACCTCAGTCATGAACATCTCTGAATGATTCCAGAGAAGGCGAGTTTCTCACTGCTTCTCAATAACGTGCAGTTCTGGAGGCCCATCCTGCGGCCGTGTGTGTTTACACCAGCAGCAACACCACGCATCGACGCACAGATTTTGACGTCGACAAAATTTTTGTTGGCCACGTTATCGATGACGTCAACTCATTGTTGCAGCCCGACTGGAGACCACGTCCGCGTGTGTGCGTGTGTTCATACGTGTGTTGTTAGCGTGTCCAATGTAAACAAAGCGTTTGAACACTGACGCAGCTCTAGTGCAGCAAAAGAGCCAGTGACGTCAGGACTCCTGCTGCACAATTAAAGAAGAGCTTCATATGCAAATTCCCTGTGTGTCTCTTAACTGGTGGTAATTCAGGTTAATGCGGCGGCTTTATTTACAGGTTAGTCATGTCAAGGAGCTGCTGGGGAACCCCCCCCCTCCACCCGCTCCGTGGCTCCCCTGAGTGCGCAGGTGGGCGTGTGTGTTGGTGCTGACGATAATGAAGTCGATGAGGATGAAAATGAAGATCCTTAACTCTGACTTAGCAGCGCGGCTGCTGACGGCGAGCCGCAGCCGGCGGAGGTGTCAGTGCCGCGCTGAGCCGAGAACTAAAGGGCCATTTATAGCCGTCACACACTGACAACCATTACCCCTGCGTTTACAGTGCTCTCAGCACATACTGTCAGGAACACACACACAGTCACACACTCACAGTCACACACACACACACACAGTCACACGCTCACACACACAGTCGCACACACACACTCACACACACAGTCGCACACACACACTCACACACACAGTCGCACACACACACACACACACACAGTCACACACTCACTCACACACACTCACACACTCACACACTCACACACTCACACTCACATACACACTCACACTCACACACACACTCACTCACACACACTCACACACTCACACACATACAGTCACAGTCACACTCACACACACTCATTCACTCACACACACACACACAGTCACACACACTGTCACACTCACACACACACACACAGTCACACACACTGTCGCACACACACACACTCACTCACTCACACACACACACACACAGTCACACACACTGTCACACTCACACACACACACAGTCACACACACACACTCACACTCACACACACACAGTCACACACTCACACTCACACTCACTCACACACACACACTCACACACACTCACACTCACACAGACTCACTACCTGACGGAGCCTAATTATCGACACCTCTCTCTGTCGGATGAAACAAAAAACCGCTCTATTTTCAGACTGATGGAGCCTGATGTCTCTCTGTGGTTGGCTTCTTCTTCTCCCCCTCGCCGCGTCTGTTGTCGTCGTCTCCTCGCCGCGCCCGCCGCCGCCCACCCCTTATCCCGCCTTTGATCCTCCACTCGTTAAATAAGACTCAAATTAAAACAGACAATGAGGAAAGTTTCCCCCTTACCAGCGCTTTCATTTGTAGTGACTGTGATTCAGACACGGAGGAGAACAATGTGCGTGTGTGTGTGTGTGCGTGTGTGTGTTCAAGTGCCATCTTGTCTTTGAGGCGCGCCTCATTAGTTGTCAAACAGAGACGCTGGAGTCGCCCCTGGCCCTCCACCCTGGCTGAGTGTTGCAGGAGCGGGGCGGGGGGCGGGGAGGGGGGATCAAGCAGCCGCTCTGTAGCGTGGCAGAACATGATTCATGGGAGGTCATTTCAACTTAGCCGGGCTCTGATTCTTCATTTGTCCCGGCGCCCTGACGCTCGGCCGCGCGCGCGTGTGTGTGTGTGTGTGTGTCACCGACGCCGCGTCCAGCGACCTGATGAACCACAGCCAGCCAGCTTGGGTCTGTGTGTGCGGACGTGTCTGTTTATGTGGCTGTTGGCAGACCTGCGGGTTGATCGCGTTTCAGAACATTCCAGAGGCATGTAAACATTTATACACAAGCAGCGAAAATCACACACAGCACACACACACACACACGGTCGGATTGCTCGGTAAATAAACCAGTGTATGCAAAGGGCCGAGTGTTCACACGTCCAGATGGAGCCCACTGCACGTCACTGTGTGGGGAACGTCCAAGAAGATGCAGCACAAAGATGCCAGGTGACTCAAGATTCCCCAGGTCCTCAGGAGTACTGGCACATTCACGCCCCCAGTTCCGACCAAAATGGACCCTGTAAACCATGTTCCCTTCACTGAACACAGGCTTCCAAGCACCCCTTACGCTGCTGTTCACCAATCTATCCACCAGGGGGAGCAGCACAGAGTGAGAAGCTTATGACGACAGCAACAAACTGAAAGCCAACATGGCGACTGTGGGGTCAGTGTTGATCATGTAGCTCTGGCACAGAAGAGGAAGGCAGCGTTGTCGGAGACGGTGGTCGGTGAGGACGGTAAAATGTCGCCACCGGAGGCGATAAGACCTCAGAAATCAGAATCAGAATCAAATTTCTTGCCATGGTCCGTGGGCATCCCACCAACTAGGAAAGTGCCATCAAAAAGTAACTAATAAAATAAAGACGTCTGTGGAAACGTGCAGAAATATGGAGGAAATAAAGGCTGAACCTAAATAACACAAGGGTTTTCAAGAAAAGATTATAGCAGAGAAGAGACTTGGCAGATCAATAGTAACTGACTGTAACACACAACATAAAGGACCTCACACACAGCACACACACACACACACACACACACACACACACACTAGCTCACGCACAACCACTGAAACAAGGAATAAATAAGGGGCAGAAACTGTTCTTCACTTCTGTGCTGTGTGAGCGTGAGGTATCCATGTAGCATGGTGACACGATGGTCACCAGTCATTACTGTGGCTTAGAGGGGGGGTTGAAATAAAGACTTATTATCATCGGCTTATTTGATCAAACAACAGATGTGTCTTCATCTTAGCTGTACACACACTGTCCACACGTCTCGAGCCGATGTTCTGGCCTCAGATGAACGAGTAAGAGCCTGACTCTGTTCACATGCTCCGCTCCATCAGCTGCAGGGTCGAGGAGCGGCGCACTGTGATCCGGAGGTCACCAGCGAACTCATGTTTCTAACAGATGTGATCAAGTTTTGGGAGGTAAACTCAGGAAATCACACACTCTCCAGTTTCTCTGGCCAGATCTGCCTCCACACAGCTGCGGAGCCGCGTGGGCTGCCAGCGCTGAGCCTCGGGAAACTCAGGGAAGGCATCCACACCTTGTTCACCTCAGGGTCACCTCACAATACACTTCCACGTCGACGGTCATGTTGAAGACCTCCCCGCCGCACCGTTCAACAGCACGTTTATCCAGTCCTGGAGCAAAGCTGCAGAGGTTCTCAGGAGGTTCGGGGTCTTTCCCGCTGATGTCAGAGCGGAGGGAGTTTTCTTGGAGCTGTGAGAGGAACTGAATCATGAGTCACTTCCTCGCTCTCTGGCTCCTGCTGATCACATCGATAGCACATCACTGAATGACCCTCGGAAGAGACTTTCCAACCATGTTTGCTTCTCACACCAGCAGAACGGTCTGCTCCATTCATCAGCACTTCTGCCGGCTCCCACGCTGCTCCGCTGAGGTAAATAAATAAACAGAGGGAGAGAGGATGTGCTAACACTATCATTCATCAGCCCCTGGACTTCTTCCTATTTATCTCACTCTGCAGGGAGCAGCGGGACTCTGCTCGGAGCAGCTTCTTCTCGCGCTCCTCTGTGGATGGCGCGCCTCCATCCTCCTCTCCAGAGGATGAGTGATGTGAAGGGTGAAGCCAAGGAGCCGGAGCATCCGTCACCCTGGAGTGGCCAAGCGCTGAGGTGGAGCCAGAATCACTTCAGTTTGCAGCAGTACTTGTACCTCAATTCAACAGTATTCTGCAAACCCAGCAGAAGCACTGAGCATCTCACCCTCTCAACTGTGCCGCGACCCCTGACCTGAAACTCAACCATGAGACCCCAAAAGAGAACCCCTTAAATGGCGCTTTAAACTCGGGGTGAACCAAAACGTGCGTGCACTCGACCGAGTCCTCGCACACTTATCAGTACCACACACGCGTCGCGTAATGTCCAACAGGCTTTTCTGAAATAAAACACAATTACAAGCGATTACACGGCAATAGCTTCCACATGGGAAGCAGAATTCCCCCCCCCCACACCCCCCACCACTGAGCTCCTGAGAGCGGGTTTCTGTAGATCAGCGATTCTTCACCACAGGGCCGGGGCCCTTGGTTGGGCCGCCTCCTCGAGGGCCACTACAAGATTTCTTTGTTCCAGCCCTCTGGGCCGTGAGACGCTCACTTTGAACCCATGAGCCACGTATGGTGGCAGTAGTGAGTCAGTGAAGTGACTTGACAGCCGTGATAGTCACCAACTATGGAGAAGTGCTTGGAAAGAAACAATGATAAAGGAAGTGACGGCGCCCCCTACAGTAAACACTGTTGATGGAAGCACCTGTTGAAGCAGTTTTGAAAATGAATGAGAACATTTTACAGAGATACTTTTATTTACACTTTACTTATATCTTCTTGGAGTTTAAATGAAAATCATTATTTTTATTTATGCTATTTAGACATGGTTTTATTATATTTATTTTATTCAGAATCTTATTTCGTTTTTCCAATTTTCTCAACAGTTTGCATCAAGCGTATTTTTTGGTTTTCTTCAGTAAATTTGCACCTGGTTCTGCTGCTGGTTTTCCATGACAAAAAAATTTGCGTGTAAGAAGATTAAATATGGCTGTTCATCACAATCCATTCTATTGAATGGGCCCAGGGGCCATTTGTTCTGGGAAAGGTGGCCCCTGAGATCAAAAAGGTAAAGATGTACCGGTGCTGTAGATAACACTGTCTTCAGGGGAAGTTTGTAGAGACGGCAGCGTTTACTTCTGATGGGGTTCAGTGTCTGAGATACCATCTGCACCTGACGTCCCCCACTGACTGGGGGCCGGAGCGTCTCACGTGAGGCGAGAGGCGGCGCCAGCGAGGCGGCGCCAGTGAGGCAGCGCTGCGACGTGGGTGATCTGAGGGCTCCGTCCCATTATGCTGGGATTGTTCCACTGAGCGCGCTCCAGCCGTTTGCACAGGTCCATATCAATCGTGCAATTTGGGGCAATCACAGACAAAGTCCGCTCCAAACATGGAATTAACAGACGTCCAATCCAGCAGTTTCCTCCACACCTGGTTTTCTCTTCAGTTTTCACTGCCGTGGTGTTGGTCTACACAGGCTGAGCACCAGGAGGTCACGAGCACAGGAGAGAGGAGGGCGAGCTCAGCCGATCCACGGGAGAACCCCAGAAGGATCCAGAACCCCTCATCCTACATGTGGACTCCGACTCACAGAACCGCAAATATGTTCAACGTGTGTTCAACTTTTTTTCCCAGCAGCTCCGTGTGCAGCCTGAAACACCCTGAAACCTGGTCCTGGTCGATGGGATCTGACTGCTGTTCTGGAAGGAGCCTGCTCTTTCCCTTCTGGCCTTGGGTCACACACCTTGGTCGGCTTCCCCAGACACGTCACCTTGGAGGATTTTGACCACGACTTGGACCTAAACCAAGTCAGTCCCGTCTTTCGTCGCAGGTGATGTGTTCCCTCGGCAACGTAAACACTGATCCATTGACGTTGTTAAAATGATACAATTTCAAGCACTGTTATTGTGAAACACACAAACACAGCTCAACAGCTGACAGCTCGATAATTGACAAACAATTTCGAGGTTCAAACGTTTGAATTCATTCATCATATTGACGGATAAAACTGATAAATATTTGCCAGTAAGTTTGCTAACTTTCTGCATTTCACTTGGTTTAAACTGACTAAGTCACGGCTTCAAAATATAAAGCGGTGACGATTATATTGACCAAACCAAAGCTGCGAAGGCGTGTTTGTGTTTGTTTGTTTCAACACTCCAGAACACACAGAGATTCAGTGGCGCAAATGTCTTGATGTTGCTGATCCACCGCATCCTTGTGTAGTTCAGTCCACTCTGGTCCACTCTCAAACACCTGCAGGGAGGGAAGAAGGTGGCGGCCGCTGAGGTGCGTGCTGGTGTGTGAATGATGGAGCGGCTCCCCAAATGTCCACAGGAGCTCCGCCTCCATCCATCCATCAGTGAGAAGTGTGCGCCTCCAATCACCGCGCAGGAGGCCGGACCCGCCCTGGTCCAGAGCCGGAGCCAGTGTTGCCCACGCCAGCGTGTTCACACGGGGGGAAGACGTGGACCCCCCGCTCTCTGCTCTCGCTGCTTCACACACACTTTCTCCTCCTCAACAAACATTTCTCAGCTGGTTTTCAGCGAACGTTCCCACCACATTCCCAGGCTGTCTTCTAGCAAGGCTCTGAAAAGGGTAAGATCAGTCCCGACCCAAACCAGAACCGCTGCGGTTGCAACCGCCAGAGTCAAACAATGTTAGAGTCCCGGACCAGCAGCGAGCTGACCCTCCGGTCGTCACCAGCCTCCCCGAGACCCCGGCGTTTCTTCGCCTCCTCCTCTCTTCAGTGGCAACATGTGGTTGACCTCAGACTATTGTGTTGCAAGAGTGAACGTTTTTCCTGAATATAATCCGGCTCACTCTATTTCTGGAGAATGGAAGGCTCACTCAAGAGCAGCGTTGGTCCTGGTGTGACAGAGGGACTGGAAACTTCCAAAACCACACTGATGTTCTCGGCGAGTTCTCTGCGCCGCCATCACCAACTCAGGCTTCCATTTAATCAGACATCATTTGAGTTCCTTCCTCCCCGGAGGATGGAGAGAAGGCTCCTCTTTGTTTGGTTCAACTTCAGTTTGTCCAGTCACAGTGACTCCAGCCATCGCAGACCCCTCTTCACCCTTCTGTGGAGGCCAGTCCAGTTTCAAGCTAGCATCAGAGGGCTGCGGACGCCAGCATCACACCGGCTCCTGCTTTACCTGAGGTTTTCAAGGTTTCAGGAAAATATCTACAGCCAGAGGCAGAGCTGGTTAGACATTGTCTTGTATTGACCTATGGTTGTGTTACGTTCGGAGTGCGGGGCGGAACCCAATGGCAGTGATGAAAGAGTCACAAGAGGCTGGAGCGAGTCAAATACGATTGAATAAATAATACAAAAATATGCAACAAAAGGCGTCACCGAACCAGGAGAAAGAATGCAAGGAGAGTCTGTAACAGGAGAACACACGCACACTATGAGCAGTAAAACACAAAGTACACTATCGAGGTCGTGAACACAAACACACGAGTAGAAAGTAAGAGAAAGAGACTGAGACTTTACTGATCCCTTTGGGATGACTCCCTCCAGGAGGTCTACATTTCCAGCAGCAATAGAGGCAAGAAAGGGCCTGCGGTCAGGAAGAGCATCACACAGAGAATAAAAAAAAAAAAAAAAGATACTAATAACATAAAAATAAAATAAATAAAAAGTTAAAATTAAACTAGATTAAAATAGGTTATTGCACCAGAGAAGAAAACAGAGAGAAGAGTGAGAAGCCACGCGGAGCAGGGAGAACAACGGGAGTCAAAATACAAAAACTCCAGGGTTTAGAAAGAGCTGGACAGAAGACAAACAATGGATAAATGTACAGCAGGCAGCGAGAACTGAACACAACAAATTAGCAGTGAGGACAGAAGGAGTGGAGCTGGCAGACGTCGCTGGAGTCCAGGTGTTTTGAAACCCGAATGATCAGGGGTTGATTGGCTCCAGCCGTGTGCCACACAAACAGGAAGGACGGAGGGAGAAAACAAGACGGGAGTCAAGGGAACAAAATTGAATTGAATTGAACATTTGCACTACAACAGTTGTGTTTTTATTGGAAGAGTGTAAATCATGAATATTTGTAACCATTCGAATGTGACACAGCATTTCAAACAAATTCTGAATTTCATTTTAAACCAGACAAAGCTGCATGACTCATGACAAGAACTGAACGTTTAGATAAAAGTTTATAAATTGCGATGAAAGAGGTCTGTGACCTCAGAAGGGCCATAGAAACGCGAGCCCCGCGTCTGATGCGTTTTCTTTGAGTCCACACGTTGACAGCGGGAGGCAGGGTGGACTGTGAGACCTGTTCCTCCCAGCTCCTACTGAGCCACGATCTCATCGCCTCTGCTCAGCACGGGCTGGATGACCAGGGCCTGAATATATTGGTGATGTTTAGCAGATGCTTGTGGAAACCATCAGCGGCTGCTACTCTCTTCCCCTGGAACAGCACTGTGTGCTTCACTGACTCCATTGACTCCAAACTCAGTTGTGAATGCTGCTCAGATGCGAGGCACAGGTGTCCATCACCTGCTCCTGGAAAGTAACAATTGCACCAGACTCCATAGTCGCAGCTTGGCTTCTTTAAGTGCTGCGTTTTGCCTGAGCTGTAGGACTCAGCTCTTCACTGATGCTCAGCCTGTTGCAGCTCTCAGGATCATGAAGGTGGTCTCCACAAATGGTGGTCGCTGCACTGACTGGGCTCCATATATTCCTCGTGTTTACATGCTGCAGAGGACCTTGCAGCACTGTAGTGAGGACACCAGCAGGGGCTCCAGGGTCAGCCTGGACTGTCTGGTCTCAGGTTTCTGTTGTCGTTTTCCTGGGAGTTTGATGTGATGTTTGGAAAGCAAGCTGCAGGGTGTGTGTGTGTGTGTGTGTGTGTGTGCGCTTGACGGTGTTGTTACAGCATCCTGGGCGTCAGAGGATCTGGTTTCCAAACACACGCTGATCTGCGACTCCACGTTTGGGAGGACTTTCAAGGGCATTAGGAGCTGAACCCTTGTCTAAAGGTCTATTCCAGGCTGGGTCAGGGAGCCCACCCAAACACATGCACCCAGTCCGTCACACACGCCGCTGATGTCAGCGGGGAGTGGGAAGCTGGGCGGAGGCTTCTGAGGCAGAAACACGTGCCAGCAGGGACCAACGTAAACAGACAGGCTCGCAGCAGGGCGAGGCCGTGATGGAGGACTAAAGCCTCTTAACACCCAACACTGCTCCAAACATCCAAAAACACTGTCCGTCACATGACTTGATGTTTCCCAGCCTCCTTCAGAGAAAAGAGACGGAGGTGGAAGGTAAACAGCAGCGAAGGTCGGAGGATGGCAAAGGTAAATAGAGGAGCAAATGGAGGCGTCGCCGGGATAATGGCTTCCACATGCTACAAGGTTCAACACTTGCTTGTAGTTGGAGTCAAACCAGCAGCGGAGCTTTCCAACCTTCATAAATGTGAAATATGCAGCTTCCTTTACATAAACACGCCTTAGAAAAACAAGTCCCAGGAGCGTGTCCGTTCCTCGGGTCCGAACGCTTCCTGCTGAGGAGAGCGGCGGCTCCACGCTGGTCGACCTTCTCGTGACGTGGAGGACAGGAAGCGTGACCCGCTTCTCTCAGCAGCAGGAGGAACTGAGGCTTCCTCACCAGTCTGGACCGGCGTGTTGGCTGCGCTCCACCCGGGGCTGTCAGAAATATCCACTCTCTGAAAAGTGTCGATACTCAAACGCTGTGTCTGTATACGTATGTAAAGTATATCAAGCAAGCTGGCTCTGTACTGCTGAGCTGAGTTGGGCCGAGAGATGAACCCAGAAATCTCAACATGAAAACATTTGTGTTTGTAAGGCATATTTTAAGTCGGACTGACCTCAAGACAACTTCCACGGAACAAAGTATCAGAGCCGCTCTGGTGTTTTCACAGCTGCCCTTCCGTGCCAGGAACACCAGGTCCAGTTGGTACCATCGTGTACGGACGGCTTCATCGCGCGAAGTCAGCCAGTCGCGTTGTTGCAGTTCTGCTCCTGGAACTGTCGTGTTCAAAGCCCTGAACGTCGGCCAGAAAAGCAGAATCCAAATTCACCATCCCCACTGCCAATCTAGCTTTTGTTTTGCTTGTTGAGAAACAAACATGAAATCACAAACTCGGCAGCCGGGCTGGAAATACATGAGCATCATTTCAAGCCCTGTGTTATGAAAACGCAGTCTTCCCACACAGCTATTCAGATGCGGCTGCGGAGCGGCGCAGCGAGACCCACCTCTGCAGCAGCGGGTTAAAGTCCACAGCAGCCAGTGAACTATTGATAACCGCTCCGTCCCTGGTGGTGCGCTTCTCTGTTGACTGGATCAGGGGCAGCAGGAGAGATCAAGCCCCGCTCAGCGTGAGTGCCGCTCCCTGGGGCCCCGCTGGAGGTCAGCGGAGGCTGCGGACCTCCTGCCTGGCAGCTGAGGGCTGCGCTGGCGATTGGTGGAGGAGCGGTAAAAACACTGGCTCCATCTGCTCAAACAGCAGCTCATTCCAGGACGTGTCTTCCTCAACTGCACCCGCCGCTGTCATGTGGGGCGGCGAGCGCCGCCGCGTCTATTAGGGGGCGCTGAGCTCTGCTGCGGGAGGCCAACAAGAAGACCCAGCTGCTCCGTAGTGCTTCAACCTCCTCAGTCCAATTCACGAAATAAATCCTGATAAAGGAATCCACTTTGGGCATCTGCGTTCCCCATCACTCCAGGCTCCAGTGGAATTTGGTCATGAAACTTTCTGGAAGCACAAACGGATGTGGCTGACGGAGGGAAAACACTTGAGGAGAAACGTCCGCGGAGCGCAGCAGGAGCAGCAGGTCAGGGGTTTGACCTGAGGCTCGGCGACTGACCGCTGCAGAACCAAGGACCCTGACCTCCTGGGTGTGAAATCTGACCTTCAGCAGTTCAGAAGTCACAGACTTGCGTGAATCTGCAGCACAAATGATGGTTCTGATGGATAGCAGCAGGAAAGAAGCCTTGAGTGGAGGGAGCTCTGTCTTCAGCCACCAGGTGCAGGTAAACAAGCTCTTCAGCTTCAGCATCAGAGTAGAGACGCCGGCGCCAGCGAGCAAATCATGAAGCCAACATTTAGGGACCTTTTGCCCAGAAAGTTTGCCTCAAACAGGCTCTGAAACCGACTGCAACGCTCACGCTTTTCCACTGTAAGCAACCCGTCCAAACAGCAGAGAAACCGCTATCCTTCCTTGAGCAGACGCAGGGGTCACCTGAGGACAGTGTTCCGGCCCGGCAGCCAGAGCGAGCCGTCGCTCATCTCACCACACTCCGGAACACCTGAGGAACCAGGACGACGAGCCATGACGTCGTGTGTGTCGCAGGTCATGAGTGATGACATCATCATGGTGACTGGCGCTGCTGTCACCGCCGTGCGCCCTGCATCAGTGATGACATCCTCCTCCTCCTCTGCTGAGCAGTCAGCAGCAGCTTCCCAGCACTCCATGCTTGACCAGGTCTCCGCTGCGCCCTCCACCCTGGAGCCTCCACCTCGGCGCTTGGTTCTTCTCTGTATCATCCAGGCTCGTCGGTGGATGAAGCTTCCATCGATACACGTCTGAACAAACTCTGAACTTCATGTTGAGTGTGAGGAAGAAGCGCCAGTGAGGCCCATGAAAGTTTCATTCAAAGCCACAGAGGGTTTTCCTTCCTGGCCGAAAGCCTCTGCTCTGCTCCTTTCATGTGCAACACTCATGGTTCATGGAGCAGCTGAGCTGCAGGTGATTGTTGCAGACGCCTTCTCTGTTTGGCTGGTCTCTCCCGGAGGGGCGTGTCTGGGAGTCAGGTACCTGCCTGCCGACGCCTGCAGGGCCCTCTGTCTCGCCGCTGAGCTGCTTCAGAATTACAGGGCTCTGAGACTTTGCACTGCATCGTGGGCCGTGGTCGCCATGTTCACGCTCGACAGGCTTCGCTCACAGTCGCTGTTGAATCCAGCGCTGGAGCCAGAGACTCTGCACTTCATCCAAGAAACTCTTAGTTAGGTAAAACTGGAGAAGATTAAAAAAAACAAAAATACATGGCTCTCTCTCCTGAAATGTAATAATGTAAAGACCTTATTATTATAGTTAATATTTATTTAGGGCGATGTCAAATTATCTGTGGACTGACATTCAATTTAGGTTCACTTTTTAAAATGAAATTGAACCAAATATTTAAAAAAATAAAATAAAATTTTATCTTTTCTTTGTATTTGACTTTATTACATTTTAATTTCCTTTAGTGTTGGGTTTTTGTGTTTATTTTGAGTGGATCTATTTTATTCTTTGTTTGTTATTATATTTGTTTGTTTTCTTCAAAAAGGGAAAATCTTCCATAAAACAAATTCTGACAAGAAAATAAAGGGTTGATGCCACTGATTCTCGCTTTTAAAGGCCCAGAATGGAATGTTGCGTGTACGTCCCGAGTCCAGAAACCACCTGAACCTTCAGTTTACTCACCTGTTATTAGACTTTTGTCCGGCCTCATCTGCGGGTCAGCTGCTCGTTCTATTCACTGTTCCTCCTGCTGAAGCCAGAACAGTGGAATACTCTGGGGATGAACGGCAGAGGAGCAGGGCTCCGGACCGGCCGTCATATTTCGCACGGCTGTGACAGACAAGCCGCCGCACCATCAGACGCCTGTCATGTTCCGTCCCGGCCCCCGCGGGACCGCCGTCCTCACCTGCGCGAGCCGCGCGGAGGCGTCACGTGAATGGATTCATGGGAAGCGGATGAGAGGAGCATAATTGTTTGGAGTATTCATTCCAGGTCCCAGCTCAATTTCACACCCTCCACTTAAGTGAGTGGGAGCGAGTGTGTGTTCCGAGTGGCTCCCGAGTGTCATCGCTGATGGCTGTCACCGCCCCTACTTAGCGTGCACGCGCGCGCTCCCTCAAGTGTCGCTCGCGCCTGATCGATTTCACCGGTGAGAATGTTAAATCACGGCCGCGACTCAGCGTCGCTCTCCTCGCTTCACCTTTGACCTTCAACACCTGACCTTGGTCGGTCTCAGCGGCACACGTCACGTGACCTGGGAGCGCCGTTCGGACCCCAAAACCACGTGATCGGTGCCATGACTTGTCTAAACTTCTGTTAAAATACGCATGAGTTGGAGTGGAAATAAAGCAGTGAATGATTCTTAACATGAAGCACATCGTTACGCTGATAATAAAACTGATGTCACTTTTGTTGTTCACATTTGTTTAAAAAAAGTCGATCACTCTTTCTTACCTTTCATGACTGTGATGTCTTTCTGCTGCACCTTTCTAATCCTGGGACTGTTTTTCTTCGTTTGTAGAGAAGCTGCTTGCTACTTGCTGAAGTGAAATCACTGCCACCTAGTGGCGGGAGGCTGTGTGACGTCACCACAAACGCTGGTGAAGCTAGTTTACTGTCCAAGTCGTTTACACAGGAGTTTAATGGAGCTGAACTCGGAGCGGGAGCTGGGACCGAGCCCTTCCATCAGGTCGGACCTTCTGCTTCGTCTCTGACCCAGCAGCTCATCAGAGCTCGCACATGTCCATCCCTCAGTCCGTCCGCACCGTGAGAGGAGGGTGAGGCCCGGCGTCAGTGGCAAACACAAGTTTCACGTGAAGCTCACGACAGGAAGTGTGTCGGCGGCGTTGTCAATGAAGGGCTCCACTTCAGACGGAGGAGTGTGTGTGTGTGTGTGTGTGTGTGGATGAGGTTAAGTGCAGCGCTTGTGTGATGGAGGGAGGATGAGTGGGATAAAAGAAGAAGAGGAAAAACAGTGAGAGGAGCGATCCATTAGCTAATGGATGTCTTCAGTCCCGTCTCTTCTGACTTGCTGTTATTACACTCACACACCAGACACCAGGCGCGCTGCTTCTGCCTGTGTTAACGCACATCAAGTGTCGTCTTTATTGCATGGAAATGAGGCCGTGTATGGCTCTGACTTCATCTGTGAGATGAAAAATGGATGTTTGTGCGCTTCAACGTGTGTGCACGTGTGTGCGTGCGTGCGTGTGGTGGGTGAGGCCGATACTAATTGGTGTCAATAAGACATCTGTGGCTGGTCTGTGATGAAGCCTGCAGGCGAGCACAACAACAGCGCCTCGCTCTCCTGCTCGCACCAACTCGCCGCACACGTCGCCTGCAGTTGTGCTGAGAGCAACTCCAGGCAGGTCCATCTGTCTCACCACAGAGCCAGAGTGGTGCGGACACACAAAGCCACCGCATGCCACGGAAAACTGCCTGATAACAGTGATTTACCAAGGGAAACTTGAGCGAGTCTTCGGTGTCACGGGCTACGATGGGGGGCTCTGACCCTCGACGACCTCCTGTCGCGGGATTTACTGCGCTGCGCTTCCCTAAACTCACCCGTGTTGACAGATGTGGGTGTGTCCAGTGTGTCCTGGGTCTGCCCCGGGGCCTCCTCCTCAAGGCCTGGTACACACCAAGCACAGTAGTAGTGGTTCGAGTTTGAGTCTTTCTCAGATGACTGAGCATGTAAACAGGTGTGTCATGAGAGTTTCAGCTGTTGCAGTGCATTATGGGAGTCATAGTCCAGGCGCATCTACGGTACCTATACGAACGAAAACACACCCGTCTGTTATAAACCATGTGACTGATCACGTGCGGCCATGCCTTGTTTACGCCACTGTTCTCCAATGTATCCACCAGGGGGAGCAGCCCAGAGTCAAGAGTTCATGACAACTCAAACATGGTGACTGTGGCGGAAGCATTTATCATGCAGCTCTTGCACAAAATAGGAAGCATTGTAGGAGGTGGTGGTCGGTGAGGCTGTTAAATGTCTGCCGTTGTTATGTCTTCTTTGTTTCTCATTAGAGCTACGTATCGGGTGGCTACAGCAACACTGCCCCCCATGGTTTCAGGTGGTACTGAAATACGGAGGAAATGAAGGCAGAGCACGGACAGAAGGCTGCGCCCGCATCCGTGTGGAACGCCACTAGACCATTGACACGTCATTGACAAGCAGCCACTCAGTTTTCACAGAGAAGAACTTTAATTAAATATAGTGAGAGTCCAAAAGTTATCTTACACTTCAAAGTTAAAAATAATGATAAAAATCAACACAATCATCTTTACAGTAGTTTCCTCTGTAGGTTTGTCCTCTACACCATACTGCAGATAATGTGTGTGTGTGTGTGTGTGTGAGTGTGTGTGTGAGGACCGTACGTACGGCTGCGCTCTACTGCTCTCGCCTCCTACTGTACACACACACACATATATATATATATATATATATGCGCCCACCATTGACGACTCACGTGACAATGACACGCACTCGCTCTCGCCACACAAACACAAGTGGTCTCCAGACGGGAAAATAAATAGTTGGCTCATCTCGAAGGCAAACGTGAAGGGAAATATACAGAGCGAGAACGGCGTTAGCATCAAGGCCCCCAATAGAAAACATTAGAAAACATGACGACAGGTATGAACATGTTAATGTCAGGAAATAAAAAAAAAACCCTGCTTTTCTTTTCTCTTCTACAAAACACAACATGGCTGTTGCTTGATCGACATGTGACTTATGGCTTCTGAACAAAAAACAATCATGTACAAAAACAAAGGGGTCATTCACAGTTTCTTTCAAACGTCACCGCCATATTGGTCAGAAGGGTGGCGCTAAGTGCCTTCAGACGGACGTCCTTCACCATGGCGACTCCTTCAGGTTTGGTCGTACCTTCCGCGGATCATCCTCGACGTCCGCACGTCGACGAGTCAGAGCAGTGACTCGCAGCTGAGCCTCGCTCGTGACGCTTCCTTCAAACATCTTTTTATGAAAAACAACAATTTTGGCTGCCGCACTACTCCTCTCCAGGCTCTCTTTGACTGTCGCCCCTGTTGGTTTTTAAACGCTCGCCTGTAACCTGCGTAAACCCGGTCGCAGGTTTATATTCATTTTCACTCCTGTACGTGACGTCTGTTTGGCTGGCGGATCAGTGCGATCTGATTGGCTCAGTCAAGTAGCATCACGCCACATTAGCATCCGCACTATTACGTGGGAGGAAGCGCTGAGAGCTGCTGCTGAGGTGGTCAGAGGAGGACACGTGACCCCCGGGCGGCGGCGGCAGGAGGACGAGGATCAGGAGGAGCTCCACAAGCCACGTCACAAATTAAGGCTTTGGCTGACAATAAACTAATGAGACACAAAACACAACAGATTGGCGGCGAGACGGATCATTCAGAACCAGGTCATCAGATGGTTGACAGGTCTTCAGTGACATGGCGAAGGTGAGTTCCTGGAGGTTCTGCTGGAGTCAGGGGTTCTGTTTCTAACTCAACACTTTCAAGTGAGTCTTTGAGACCTAACATGGCCGTCGTAGTTCGGCTGTCAGTCAAGAGCACCACCAGGTGTCGCTGGCCAACTCCACTGGGCAGTTAAGACTTGTGTGACGGAGGCTTCCCTGGCAGCAGCTGTCAGTCACAGACGTGAGGTCACAGAAAACAGCTGCTGCCGGGTCAAATCCTGAAGCCCCACACTCCTCACAGGCTTCGTGACAGGATGAACTCGGGCTGGACTTGAATCATGGAGCCAGAACGGAGCGTTCGGGGCGTCGAGTCATGACTCAGCAGATGTGACCAGGAGAACTCCACATGTCTCCTGCTGGACGGTGATTCCAGGTTCAGGTTCGGACTGTAAATATGGAGCTGACCACACCAGAGTTGCTTCCGTTGAGGAGGGTCAGCGGGCACTTTACAGGTGCCGACTATGAAACAGCATCACTTGGTGTCTAAAGGCCAAATCAACAGTCGCGTTGAAAAGTCCTGTGAGGAGCGTGAGGTCGACAGTGTCGTCTGCTGAGTCAGCAGGTTTTCATTTGGTGTCCCGAATATGTTCTAAATCCGACTGAATGGCGAGGAAAGAGGGTGCTGTGGTTTGGCAAGGTGAGTTTTGGCTTGAGTGTGTTGACTTGGTTTGACCTGCAGCCTCATCATCATCATCATCGTCTTCATCTTCATCATCAATGGGTCCGCGTCATATGAAATGCCTTCATGCGTCACCACACTTCATAAATAGAAAATCCTTCATGTGAAACATTCAAAGATCACAAAAGCACAAAAATAAAATTAAAAAAACACTTATGAGAGGAAGTGGATTTGTTTCAAAATAAAGCCACTTCCTGTGTCTGAGTCTGAACCTTGGCCATCCACTATAAAAGCATCGAGGTGAACAAAGTCCTGTTGGTTCTTGCCAGAGTCTGATGTTCCGTTGAGATTGTGTACAAAGGGCCTGAGTTGGGTTTGTTCCTTGGTTTTGGGTCGGGACGCCTCCGTCCCCCGCGAGCGGGGTGGGACTCGCACCGACGCCAGGGTGTGTGCTTGGTTTATCTCACACACAATTAGACACACACACCTTTACATGGGAGGGATGATCATTCCTGGGAGAGCTGTGGAGGAGAGAGAGCAGACGTCCGTCAGGAAACACATCAACATGGCTGACCATCTGCGCAGGCCGAGGTGAGGGACATGGGGGTCAGCCGTGCACGTGCATGAGTGTGTGTAAGCGTCAGGTCCAGACTCAAACCTTCCATGAAGAACTACACTACACATTCCATCGGAATCTGTCACACACACCTCCACGCTTGTGTATCTATCCTTGTGGGGACCTCTCCTGGCCATCACCCTTTCCCCAGCCTCTCCCCCTAAACCTAACCCTCAAAAACACGTGGCTCACCTGAACCGGGACCCAGATGGAATTAGGAGGTTTGAACCTGTGGGGACCGGCACAAGAATCGGTCCCCACGAGGCGGGATGTGCAAGTATGCGCACACTCTGTTGGCCCACATTAAAACACTGAAGCAAAGCGTAATAAAGCACTTGAGAAGAGGAAGAGAAACTCTGCCTGGGCGACGGCGTCAGCCTTCAGTGGAGTGGAGCAGCTGTCAGCGGTGATTGCGCCCTGCTATGCTGTCGCAGTGTGATCACTGTGTGTGTGTGTGTGAGTGTGACAGTGATGGTGCACGTGCTTCTCCAGTTGCAAGGTACTACATCTCAGGACGCTAAACAACAGAATGAAAGGAGAATCTGCCGCCCAACAGAGGCCAGCGAGAAGTTATGGAAGGACAGAGGAGAAGCTGGAGAGAGAGAGTGGAGTGGAGTGGATGGCAGGGTGAGGGGTGGTGGGAGGGTGAGAGACGGGGATCACTGTGAGCCACGTACTTCAGGTGAAGGCCAGGCCTTGTAGGGAGCTGGCTGTTGAGTACTTGCTCGAGTCCACAAATGTTTGATCTGCCAGGCATCGGAGAGAGAGAGAGAGAGAGAGAGAGAGAGAGGACAAAAAGAGAGGAGATGAGGGTTAAACAGAGGAAGAGGAGGAAACACAGGTGCAAAGAAAGAGTGAGGGGAGTCCCCATCAGCCTCATGACAACACCAGCTTCAGAAAGTAAGTGACTCAACAGAAGCAACGCCGGGCCTGGGGGCCACGTGGGGCCCTCTGGTGACCCCTGAGTGGCCCTTCCAGCGCAGTGTTGAACTAGTCTGGCTCAATGCTCATATCTACAGCACATCTTCATCACGGTTCGATAACAGTCAAGTGTCTCCCTGACGTGTACTGCCCCCCACCCCACCACACCCCTCTGACAGGCTGCTGTCATGGTAATTACCTTGGAGCCCGTTGCCGTTGGCGCTGGTACAGGACGGAGGAGGGGAAGAGGAGGGCCGGACCACCGGGGCGAAGGCGGACTTCTGCTTAACTGCCGCTGACACCATGTTGGCGGGGGAGAAGGAGAAGACGCCAGAGGAGGAGGAGCAGTTGGAGGGGAGGGAGGTGGAGGAGGCCATGGTGGGGCTGGACGGGACGACTGGGGGCGGACACAGACCAGGAAGGGGAGAGAGAGTAAAGCAGCGGTTTGATTTTCCCCTCCGGCTGTAATGGCTGTGTACTCACTGGCGTACGGCGAGTTGGCGGCGGAGCCGTTGAGGAAGGTGGGCGAGCCGCCCAGGTTGGTCATGCCCGTGTTGTTGGCGTAGCCGTTCATGGTGCTGGTCACCGAGGTGTAGCTGCTCTGCTGCGGCGTGGTGCTCGGCACGTAGCCGTGCGGCGACACGCTGCTGCTGCTGCGCACGAAACCTGGAGGCAGGAGGCGCGTCAGCGGCGGCAGGTCGGCGGTCGGCGAGTCAGCAGAGAGGGCCTCACCCTGATTGGCCTGCGTGGTCTCGGAGACGTTGACGGACAGCTGACCGGTGAAGGAGTTGACCCCCATCATGCCGCTGTGGGCGGAGCCTGGCAGCTGGGTGTGACCCCGGGGGACGCTGTAGAGCGCTTCTGCGATGTCAGCGGCACGTTTCAGGATGATCTCCTGCACAGAAGAGAGTGTGACCTTGAGACTCAGGATGGAGGTCGTGTGGACCCGGCGCAGGTCAGGAGGTCAAAGCAAGGAAGGAAAAATCATGTGACCAAGTTCTCATGTCTACATACCAAGCAATAATAATACTGAGAGGCTAAAATGAGTTCAGAGCTAGCCTCACAAGATTTCCTTCTTCTCTCCTCCATGTAACCCTGCAGCATCCAGATCCACTCAGTTCCCTCCAGACTCTTACCTGGTTGTTGTGAGGCAGCCCGTACAGAGCTTCCACCAGGTCCGCGGCTCGCTTCAAAATCACCTCCTGCAGCAGAAGCAGAGCAGGAAGTGAGAGTGAGGTCACCTGAGGGCAGCGGCGTCTGTTTAACCAGCGATTATTGGCCAGGTGACAGGTGTTTAAGTGCTCCGCAGCGCCTTCACACCCGAGGATCTCCCGCCAACAAAGGTCACACAAACAAAACTCATTTTCGGCTCGTCCTCCTCCTCGCCCTTCATCGCTCGCCTCTTCCCGACTCCGCCAAGTCCCTTTATTGTTTCCTCCGCCCACCCGCCCGCCCGCCGCTCATATCGCGGGGTCTAAGGTGTCTTGTTTAACAGTTCATGTGTTGTTGTTTCCCCAGCGTGAGGCGACAGAGAGAGAATGACTCTCTGCTTCACAGCATTAACCTGCACGGTTGGCGTGTTGGTGCGGGAACATATTGCCTCTCCATCTCGGTGTGTGTGTGTGAGGTCAGCGAGCCGGTCAGCAGATTCAGCGCGACGGCCTGTGGAGCTAAATTCAATCTTTTGCACGTTATTATGGGCGAGCTGGCGCTCAGTTAACCTCCCATTACTGGACCGGAGAGCAGCTCATTCACAGAAACCTGAGCCGCGGCGCTTCCAGTAAGGCGGCTGCAGATAAACGGGAAGGAAAGATGATCCGCCGGTGACATCATCATGATCGGGTCTGCGGCTCCTGTCAGTCAGCTGATCGATGACTCTCAGCCCCCCCACTGCTAACACGATCTGCACCCATCAACCAGACCTCATGAGATTCAGCCTAATCTGCTGCCCACAGAACAAGAGTTGGATACAACAGCAAGCTCCTCTCTAAGTGTTAAAACTGTCATAAATGTAAAAAAAAACCCACAAAAATAAAAACCAATGCTTGGACTTGGTGACTTGGTGAGGTGACAATCTGGACTGGAACAATGGACTGTCAAACACCTCTTTCTTCTGAGTCCACAGCCTTCCAAATGTCTCCTCATTGTCGAGTTTAATAACTCACTATATTTCCATGACCATGTGACAGGTACGTGTTTTATGGTGAGATGCAGCAGAGCTTATTATAGCTGTGCTCTTTTTGCATCTTATGGGATGTTCTACTCTACATCATATTTAATACACAAATTTAAATAAAAAATAAGTAAATAAAAATCCTTCAGAACAATTCTGTACACAAATGATTTTATATGTACTATAACGCATATCAAAAATATAATAGAATGAAACTGAACTAAAATAAGCAAAAACAAAATAATAAACAAAATATAATAAAAAAAATTAGCATCTAAATGTAAGTAGATAAATAAAAGTAATAAAATGATTATTTAAAAAAAGGAAAACTGCAGTAAACAACTGAAAATATCTAAAAATAAAATATAATATAATCATAAAATATATAATATATATATATTTTTATATATATAAAATATATATATATAAAATACTGCATTATTATTTCCAATACGTCAGGTCAGATCAGGTTATCATGAATATCCGGAGCTGATTCAGTAAGTCATATGAAAGTTATGTAAAGTAACGACACAATCCAAGATAAACCAAACCTCTTCTTTGGAATTAAAATCATACGAGAACCGTGGGGACGTGACCAGACCAAAGCAGAGTCCAACAGCGCGGCAGCCACACAGTCTCCTGAGCTGAAGCTTTCTCACCTCTTGTTCCATATTTTGAGGCCAAAACAATGGTTTGTCACTTTTCATTTCTTCCTTCTGATTCATCCTCCTTTCATCCAAATTTATCATCCCAAATCCAGAGCTGCGGCGACCTTGACCTCCGACCTGCCGCATCAGGCTGTCGATCAAGGGGCCCCGTGTTCGACGGCGGATTGTGACAGACGAGTGACAGAGGCGCCGGCTCCCCCCGCCGACATTTTAAAGATTTAAAATCTCATTTACATTGTTTTGCATTGGCGCTGATGCTTCAGGGACAGTTGTCAATCACCGGCGCTCGCCGCTCTGGGTTTAAAAATAATCTGTGATTGAAGAGATCAACTGCTGGAGATGTCGAGCGAGATTACCGGACCTGGCGCTGACAGCCGGGTCGAATCGTGAGGAGAGGAAGACGGATGCGCCGGCAGCTCGCGAGGAGACCGAGGTGTCCGGCTGCTTTTACTGTCTGAGTTATGAGCAGCTCTAATGTGATAACCAAACATTAAAGACACACATGTTGTAGGCATTAGCGGCGGGAAGCGCTGAGCGGAGCATGGGCCGGGTCAGGCGTGCGCGTCGCGTGCGTGCGCCGGGCCAGCGCAGACATGACACACACATGACTTATTCCTCCCTAATGCCGCTACATTAGAGGCTTGATCCGCTTCTAATGTGCCATTAGAGACGGCGTACATGCAGGGTCACACCTTGGACAGGGATGATGTCATGCATTACATGTGGCCTCAGATGGATGTGGGGGGCGCTCACACGCACGCTCACGCACATGTATGGGCAAGGGTGGCGCTCACACATCCTCTGGGGGCTCGTCTTCCCGCGGCAGGAGCCAGGGACCCCGAGAGGACGCGTCTCTCCCAGCAGTGTGGATGAAAACTGATTTATTTTGAAGGAGCCGCCGACTTCACATGCATGTTAGTGCAGACGCTGACATCAGGGTGAGGGATGGAGTTGTTAGACTGAGTTAGCTGAGTAGCAGCCGAGGAAGCCGTCAATCACCCCAAAATATTGGGTAAATCATGGAGCGCACGTTTGGACGGGTGTGAGCCAGGACCTGAGCAGCACTCGGAAACAAAACTAACAGGCATTTTATTATGATTAGAGGTGAGAAACACATGAAGTAGGGATCAAGCATAATGAAAAAATATCTTGGATGAGATAAAAATAACACAACCTAGTCAGAAAAATTGACAATAAACATGAAATTCCTGAGAAGCAAAAATATAATAAGTAAGATTAAAAGATGACTATTTAAAAAATTTGGAGAATAATGACTTAAGAAAAGTATTTATCAAAATTCCATTCAAATGTTAAACAGATAATAGTGATGATAATTGTTATTATTAATACATAATAATAATAAGTTTTTTATTTCCTTCATTTTATTTTTCTCTGTTGACCACTGTCATGATGGAAAGAAAGCAGTTTTCAACTTTGTGAGCAGAAATTGTGTGTGACGTTGACAAAATGATTAAAATACACTTGGATGTCAGTCACTCCAACTGAAGCAGCCGGGACCCACTATCAGAGCTGACGGGGCCGTGAGATGGTGCTGACAGAACCTGGCAGCAGAAGCTGGCTCTGAGCTCCAGTCCAGCAAAACCCCCCAAATGTTCACTGAGCAATTACGGAATATGGTCTGTCCTCTTGTAATCCTCTCATCCACTCTGCTGCCCCGTCTGTCCGAGCCGTCGCTGCCTGTCGGCCGCCTTTATGGTGCAACAAACGCTGCTTCAATAAAGCAGCTGATCAATATCGTCTGCAGGAAGCAGGCGTGTGTGTGTGTGGCGCCAAACAAAACGGCCCATATTCCCATCACCGCCCACAGCAGCGGCGAATCATCAATCCCGAGGCCTGGACGCGTCTCTCCTGCTGCTTAGAAACTCATGAACGCCATCTCAATCACCACTTGTGCTAGGACAGACAGGAGAAGGAGTTACCGTAACTCCCGGACTATCGAGCGCACTGGAATATAAGCCTGATGTAAGAAGGAAAATTGATTTGTTCAGACATAAGCTGCACTGGTCTGTCTAGAAAGCTCAGTGATTCCTGTGTACCGGACTTGAAAACGCTTGAGGATCACTTCTAAACTAGTTTAGGAAACAGCTCCAACAATGACATGTTCTGAACTCCAGTCATGCCGCCAATATAATTAAACTCCTCACATCGGTTATTCACATTGAAGCGCTCAAAATGTGCCGCTTTCTACCGCGAGTCTGAAGTTCTGCAACGGTGCCTTCGGAGCGCTGTAAGGTGAATAGTGATTTCAACACTGGAGTTATTTCACTGAAAGTCCAACTGACGTCATGACAATAACCGCATCACACTGTACTTAAAATCATGGTTCTTATTCCAATCGCAATGTATCGTATCATGGCTCCTCTATCAGGAGATACCGGCCAATACACGGCCCTATTACGCACGTCCAAGCGTATAAGCCGCAGGATTCAGACCTCGAGAAAAAAACTAGCGACCTATGGTCCAGACTTGATGGTAAGTCTAGTGACAAACGCCTACTACTTACAAGACACACCCGACCCACTTGCCGACTGTGAGTCTCTATGAGCGACCGTGCTGGTCGGGCTCTCTCTGAGGAGCCCGAGCAGAGGAGGGAGCTTCCAGCCGACGCACTATTCACACGCTCAGAGAGATCTTGAAACGCCGCCCGGAGGATACACAAACAAGATGGTTGGTTTGCTTTCAAAGCATAACTTGTCGTTTTGAGTTAATAGCTCCCATCTGTCATGCTTTTGACTCGCTGCTTGTTGTGATTAACAAATAAGCAGATATTCTTTTCTGATCCGATGACACCAGAGTTTAAACAAAGTTGGTGTGCAGCGCCGACATCACCCTCCAATCCAACAATGGCATGAGCACATGAAAGAGCAGGTTGAACTGGGCCTACCTTCGGCAGTCTCTCGGGGTCCCCGGGGTGGCGGGGAATGACCTTCTGAAGCCTCTGGAAACCGTAGTCGATAGTTGGCTCGTTCAGCGCTGCAGACAAAAGAGAGGAGCCGTGATGAGAAACCCAGCATGTTTGTTTGTTCCCTCACTTTTCCCTTGATTCAAACACAACCGGCTCCAACCTCATGAAATCACCAATATTCCTGGAAGTGTCTGGAGAACAGTGCGTCTTTACTGGTGACCTCATCCTGCACTTGTGGGTGTAACTAAAAGCCCAATCAATAGAACCATTGCCGGGTCTTAAAGGGTAGATTCACACTTTTTCATGTCTCTCTTTAGTCAATAATCAGGCTCCCATAAGAGCAGCCAAACCATAAACCTCACGCTGCAGTAATTCAGTCAGCTCCCACCAACAATCTCTCGTCACCCTGTGATATATTTGTATGTTCATCACACTGAGCCACAGGAAAGGGGGTTTAAATTGACATTAAAGATCCTATCCTTTTCCTCATGCAGCAATTGGAGCCAAAAAAGTGAGTCGCAGCGGCTCCATTTCAGATCACTGCTACACAGACGACCCAGAGCAAAGGAAAGCCATTGATATTGAGTGCATCACATGTATTGGATGAGAGGTGTGCCTCCTGGCTCAGCTCAAAAATAATTTGTTGAATATCCATGTCTTTTTGAGTCATTATTAAAAAGTCTTCCAGCGATGTCCACTAGGGGGAGGCCCCAGGGTAGACCCAGGTAACACTGGGGCATTGAAGTGGGAACATGTCAGGATTCTTCTGGGCTTCTTTACCTGGCCTGCTGCCCCCTCAACTGGAGACAGACAAATGTTTGGGTGTTATACTGACTTGGTCATACTGTTGCGTGTTGCTTTCTTAGGTCTACATGAACAAAGACAGCGCAGCTGAGTCTTGGCTCCCCGACAGGAGCTCCAGATTTCCCCAGACCCAGCCCTGATCCAGATGGCTTTCCAGGCGAGTTAGCTGCGAGTGATAGTCAACTCTTCCTCTCACGACCCCAGCTGTTCCCACAGTGGAACTGGTGGCCAGAATTGTGAACGCTCCACCAGAACATGAGGTTCAGACAGCGACCATGAGAGTGGAGGACTGAGTGATGAAGACTGAGAGCTGACAGCCTCATGCAGTGCCAACCCGCTTCACGCTTCTAAATCAATACGTCCGTCGCTCGGTTTACACTTGTTCATCTGCGCTCGCTGCAAAGTTGCCGCGTGATTCTGGGACACGGAGGACGGACGGAGAGAAGCTCCAGTGCCTGCAGCTGGATCTGGACCTGTCCACACGTGCACTGATGAACGACTTGCAGCTGTGTTTTCATTGTTTGTGCACATGTTTTAGATCCATTTTCACATCACATCGCACCCAAGTACGCAAGTCTTTTGTCTTTGGAGCCTGACCACCCAATTTGTTCGCAGCGACACGCAGTCCTCGCCAGCCCTCCTGTTGAACTTCATTACTCTGTCATGAGGGGGCCAAAATCCAAGCTCTGAGGAATCAGCACGTTGTGGTTTGTGAAGAAGACGAGCGAAGGGAGAGGAAGTGAGAGCATGTGTTTGAAAAAAGTAAAAAAGCCTTTATGGTTCAGTGAACTACAGCTGGGAGAGCAACCGACAAACTCAACTGCCAAGCTCCGGCCGGAGCTGGAGACGAGTGCCGACTCGGCTGAATCCTGAAGCCATTCAGAAAACTGTTGACACATCTGCTCGAGTGCCGGGAAAGCTGCGGTGTCGTGGGGTTCACGAGTGAGGGACGGTTGACTTGAGCGCTTCAGTCTGGGACTCGACACGGAGAAGACAGAGACTCAGCCTCTGCTCCGCAGCAGCACGGGAGGCCACCTGATCAGGATGTCTCCTGGATAGTCTGGGCCCCGGGGGCGACCCGAGGCTGGAGGGATTACCTCTCTCTCAGTTTCTGAGGAAACGGATGTTTACTCTGGCTGCTGCCCCTCGACCCAGCCTTGGACGCTGTGTGTCCGAACACCAACCTTCAGAGTCTTCTGACTCGCTCCACAGGTTGAGATGAGCGAGTGAAAATGTCTCTCCCACAGTGGACACTCAGCACATGACAGGTGCTGGAGTTACTGACATGCTAGATCCTGACATCCTCCACCGGCCGTCTGACCTTGAACGCATCCCAGCATGATCCACGCCCCCCCCTCTCATTTACAAGCACCTCCTTCTGTTCAGCTTTGCCCCCGACTCTCCAGCACTGATGTCACATCCATCCGTCCATCCATCCATGCTGCACCCCTCTTACCCCCCCACCCCGCCGCTCAGAGCTGCCTCCAAATCAATACTCATAGAAGTTTCATGAGGACCGACCCTCCTCTCCGGTTTCACAATAAAAACCTGAACTGATGAGTGAGACAGGGTCCAGCGCCTGCGCCGCTGGTTTGGGAACATCTGTGGCGTCTCTGTGAATGCATTATAACAAGGTGACATTTATTCTTTGGAAACAAGAAAGGCGTTTTGTTTTTTTTCTGAACGGCGGGGAAGGAGTGATGTAGAAGAAAAAGAGGAGGAGGAGGAGAAGGTGTGGGGAGATCGATTCTCTGGCCAGCCAGCAGTTCAATACCACTGAATTATTGCTTCATTCTCCCTTATGAAACGAGATCTTTTTCTATCTCACTCTTCGTCTCTGGTGACTTTCTGTGTGTTTGTATATAGAGCTGTGTGTATCTGCATGCCTGGCACTGTGTCTCCCGGACGGATCAATACTCAACAATCTTTCACATTTCAGTCTCTTTTTAAGGCCGTTTCTGCACCTGTGTCTACAAAAACTTGCTGCCGAGACCATACAGCGAGAAGCCGCCCTCACGCATGCAGCAGAGACAGTCTTCCTCCCTCGCGCCGTCTGAACGGGATCAATGAGGGCGCAAACTGAGCAGAGTTATAATTTTGCTTTTTATGAATCAATTTGTTTGGGAAAAAAAGGATCAAATAATCTTTGTTTTATTTGTGCAACTCAGAGTTTAGCCCTGTATGTTTGGACTGTGGGAGGAAACCAGAGAGCGAAGAGAAAAGCGCAAAAGAGCCGGACTGGAGGTCCAGGAGGCCACACACAAAAGGCATATTGACAGCTAAACTGATAACAGTTGCCGCTTCTGTGACTGCGTACAAAACGCTGACTCCAGGGATATTTCCGTCTTAATAAAAGGGATGGGTCTTCCCTCTCTGGTGTCATTAGAATTCCTCCAGCAGAGTCACAGCTATAGATTCCTTCTGACTGTAAGTCAGCTCATGTTGGGAGTGTGAGTGTGTGTGTGTGTGTAAGGCCTGGTGTGCATTTATTGATTGTCACTTTGTACCACTGTGTGTTTGTAGGAGTGTGTGATGTTGCGAATGTTAATGTCTCCCACCAGGCAGATGCAGCAGCCATACGGCGCGCGCGTGTGTGTGTGTGAGTGTGTGTGTGTGTGTGCCATCTGCCAACCAGAGTGTGGACCATCTTCCTCTCATATCTCTGTGATTTACAGTGCCGTTCAACTGTGTTTGAAAGTGTGTGAGCTAACAAGCGTCAGGCATGACCCCTGCAACACGTGCGTGTGTGTGTGTGAAATACTCTGGTGTTTCATTGCGAGGACCGTGCGCCTGCAGGCCATCGTAGAGAAAGCATTCACAACCAGCGACAGCCAATCAGCACGAAGCGCTGCGACCTTTCACCGCCGACTCTCATGGAGAACCCCTAGAGGCAGGGTCAGGGAACTGCTCGAACCGGCTGCCTTTTTTCTGGGTCACATGCTGAAGTCATCAACCAATCACAGGGTCACACGGGGTCATTTCCAGCCAATCGGAGCCTCGCCTCGGGCCCGCACCACAGCTGCAACCCACCCTGGCTGCAACTTGTTGAGAGCTTATCCTGGCTTTTTTCAGCAAAGGTGAATGAGCTCAAGAGCTCCGATTTGGTCTCAAATCTGGGTGAGTAACTGACTGAGTGGCGGTAAAACGGAGGAGTCTTTTTTTTACATCCTGTGAGCGCATCAGTCAGGTGCACAGCTCTAAAAAAGCTGGCTGTAAAATAGGGTTAGTTTCACCTCTATTGATTAGGTCAAATCGATATCTATATCTTTGCTTTATGACCAGCATCATTAAATTTCCTATAGTGGGAAGGATCCATACTGGAGCCGATAAATGACGTCATGATGTCATCACCGTGTTGAGTGGATCAATACCAGACATGGCCTCACCTCCGTCCGCTGCCACACGTGTGTGAGCGACACACACACACACACACAGACTTGTATCGCTGTCCTTGTGGGGACATTGTGAGGTTTCTCATTGAAACTGACATTTCCTCAGCCTCTCCCCCTGAACCTAACCCTCCAAAACACATGGCTCACCTGAAGCAGACCCAATAAACCCACTTATAAAGACCCAGTTGTTTTGAAGTCTGCATCCTCAAGTTGAGGTTTGGACCTGTGGGGACTGGAAAAAGCTCCCCACGAAGACAAGGATAGTGTTTCGTCAAGAATTGGTCTCCCACGAGACCGTCTTACTATCTTAGTGAGGACCGTCATTGACATACATTAACATCACCCTTTCCCCAGCCTCTCCCCCTAAGCATCCAAAACACATGGCTAAGCTTCACCTGTACTCTGAAGCAAACTAAAACCCAGTGATAATAACCAGGCTATTTTGTAGTTTTAACCCTCAGAATGCGACTTGACAAAGTGAGGAGCGGCCACACACACACACACACACATGGGCGCGTGTGCGCTCACCTGGGCACACGCACACACACACACACACACACACACACACACACACGGGCGTGCGTGCGCTCACCTGGGCACACGCACACACACACACAGACAGACACGGGCGCGCGTGTGCTCACCTGGGCACACGCACACACACACACAGACAGACACGGGCGCGCGTGCGCTCACCTGGGTGGCGGAGTGAGGAGGCAGACCTGACGCATGAGTGTGTGTGGGTGTGTTGTTCTCACGTGCTTGTTAGTAAACGGGGAGTTCTGGATGATTTCACTAATGGCTTCAACATGGACGACCATAAAGAGCAGACTGTTTAATTGCAGCTGCTTTTAACAAGCCTCTGATTATGGCAGCATGCTAACGAGTGTGGCTCGTTAATGTTGACTAATCTGCAGTCGTTAGTTCAACAGTGTTCGGCCCAAAAGTGAACTGGAACTTGTGCATCCAGCTCCTCCACACACACACACACAGGTCTGTATTTCTCTCCTCTGAACCAAACTGAAACCCAGTTATTCTGAAGTTTTCATCCTCAAACTAAAGCTTAATCATGTGGGGTCCGGTCCCCACAAGGCAGGATAAAGTAAGCGCACACACACCACTCACTCCATGCGACTGTGTCTCAAGCCTCACCTCAGGCAGACAGCGTGTGTTCGGCGTCTCACACTCACCTGTGTAGATGAACCTTCCGGGCGTTCCCTTGCAGAACTGTTTGGACTTGTAGGACAGAGTGACCTCCACGACCCCGGGGATGTGCCGCGGAGGCGTCTGCACTCGGATGGCGTGAGGCGTTATCAACTGGTGGAGGAGAGACGCGGAAGAGGAGACGTCCACATTAATGTCGCGGCCAGACCAGTGCAGCTGGGTTTAGTCATATGGTTTAAATTTTCTGGCAAATGAACTGGCAACTCCATGCATGAACCCGTCCATTTATGATGCTTTCACGTCAACTTGTTATAGTTGAACCAACCATTCAACTGTTACTTGAAATAATTATATTGGGGTGATGCTAAAAAGCATGTTTTAAACATGATTCATATTAGCTTCTCTCACAACGCTGGGCTTTGGTTGAGGTTTATCAGGCAATTGATACATTTCAAATCATATTTTTCATAGCAAATGTTTCATTTAATAGAAAGTTCAGATTTTCTAAACAATGTGATGAAAGTGCATGATTCAGACTTCAGCTGAAAAAAAGTCCACTTTCAGTTGCCAATCTTTTCCTTCACCATGTCTCTTGAAAGCTGATTGAGAGACATGTGGTGTGATCTCAGAGAGCTGTAATGACCATGGTCCTGTGTCTTCAGCAGACTTGGAGCTGAGCAGAGAACCATCACCAACACTCTGGCGTCCGCCCAGTCACCGTAGTGGAGCGAGTGAACCTCTGCTTGGCCAGAGTCCAGCCTGGACGGCAGCGTGCAGAGAGCTGAGTCAGTCTGAACTGAACTGACTCTGTACACATGTGAGTGCGTGTAAGTGCTGCTCTCAACACTGTCAACAGAGGCCTGCTCTCTTAAATCACGCACACACCAGCGTCATGCCAGCGCACACACACACTAACTTGACGTTGTTGTTGGATGGAGGCCATCGTTCGCAGCGCGCGGTGAGTGGAGTCAGAAGACAAACAAACAGTCAGTGAAGGAGCGGAGACAGGGAGAAGTGTGACGGTGTGAGATGAGCTCTGCGCTTCCCTCAGCTCTCCCAGGGAGAGAGGACCACGGTGAGACCTGCACACTCACCTCGCTCCAGACCAGCATGGTCCCGAAGATGACCTGCAGCCCGTCGAAGAAGTTGTCTCCTATGATGATGACCGTCGCCCCTCCCGTGGTCCATCCTTCACTGGGGCTGATCGCTTTGATACAAGGAGCTGCTCCTGACCCAAAGGACAAGAGGGAAGAACAGCACTTGCATAAGTTCAGTGGTGATCATGATGTAGAGCATCCAGCCGCTTCAGTCAGCAGTGTGGCACAACACAAGTCAGCCATGTGACGGACGTATTTCCAGCTTGACCACCACCACCAATGACACATGATCCAGGAACATGTGTTAACCCTCTGAAGCACAGACCATGGAACAGTTGACAGATAGCTCTGGTTCTTAAAAACGGAGGGCTTTATTGGTCCTTGAGAAGAATTTAAAATCATCAATATTCATATATGTATATCATACAAAATATCTGATCAGCAGCCACATCAAAAGTCTTATTTGAATAATAATCTTTTTTTGTTGTCGATGTTATCAATGACATCAACTAATCGTTATAGCCCTAAAGAGTAATAAGTCATTATAAATGCGTAATAAGTACAAGACAGTTTTCCACCATGGTCTATTTCAGTCAGCTAAAAATGCAGTCATTTGTTCCAACAAAACCCCAAATATCTCATTTGACACACAGTATGTGTTTGTTAAAGTGACAACATGTTGATATGAATGGAAACTGAGTCAGTTTTCTAACCAGTTACTGACCTCATGTTTGATAAAAACCTTGAAATAAAGGATTTTACCACCATAATTAATCAATGACGTAGCTTTACAGCAAAAACAAACATGTTTTAAAATGAAGTTGAGACAAAATAACGTATTTAGAGGGTGGAATTCTTCTCACTGGACAGAGGGAAACTGCAGAGAAAATCTGTCATATTCTCAACTCCAGTCCTCTTCTGTGAGGCTGCACTTCAATAGGGAGGGAGCCTCCTGTGTAATCTCATCTGATCTAATCCCATATCATAATGATTGTGAGTGAGAGTGTGATTATCTGACTCCAGGTGAATGAAAACAAGCCTCCCAGACTGGATGCTGTTGACGTGTAATGACATTAGGTCTGAGAGCCTTCCTCTCGCAAGGCTCCAGATCTGGACCAGTGTGTGAGACGGAGAGAGTTTTAGTGGCTCGGATTAGCCAGATGGAGGGGCAGGAATCACCTGATAGGATTAAACCATCAACCATCTGGTGGGCATGCTGCTCAGACTGACACCACACACACACGCACGCTGGTGGTACCGTGCTCGAGGTAAGATGGAGTCCCTTCCACCGGGTCCAGTCGGCGGGCCCGTCGGCCATGTTTGGAGTTGTTGTGGACGAACATGTTGTCGGAGACTGAGAGGACGTGACCTTCCACGCTCACTGTGGTCGAGACCACCACCTGCAGAGGAGCAAAGATTGAGGTGAGGCGAGGAAGAGGAGCCCAGTGAGAAGATCAGGGATGGTGTGAACTGCTGGTGTGAAAGCTGCTCCGAGTTAACCATGCACTTAGCACCCCACTCTAAGATCACCACCAAGTGGAGCCTAATAAAGAAAGAAGCACAGCGGAGAGGACGGAAGACAAAAAGCTCGAGGGAGGAGAGGAGGGGGGCGGGAGGGGCGGCAAGCGTGAAAAACTTAAAAAGTAATGTGTTATCATTGCTATCACCATCATACTGAGCACAGACCGAGCTGCCGCCGCCGCGTGCGTGCGTGTGTGTGTGTGTACACGTGGTGTCTATCCTCCTCTGTTCAATAGTTCCTGAAAGGTCCGGCCCTTAATTATCTAGCAGGGAAACAGAGCTGTCTTCTTTGGTTCCACTACAATAGAGCTGCACAATTAGAGCGCAGATACTGTCACACGCTCGCTACTGTATAACTCTCTTTGTCCAGCACACACAGGAACATGCGTGGAGAAGAGGAATGCACATCTCTTTTCTGCCGCTCTCACACCGTAATAAATCCGTCAGCATCTCCCGCGTCTGCACTCGAGCTCAAGTGGAGTCTTCCTGAAGATAAGGCAGCAACAGAGGCCGGACGCTCTTCGCCTCCCTCTTCTTCATCACCTTTCTTGTCCTCCCTTTCACACTCTCCCGACGCGTCTCGTGTTTCCGGACACCTTATTTACCTTCGCCGCGGTGGCGTATCGCGTGTCAGAGCGAGCCAGGCGGGAACATGGCGGCGGACCTACCTGGAACCTCCTCATGTCTCGTGGGTTCCCGGCGTTCTTTAAACAGTTCTGGTTGCACTTGAGGAAAAACTTGAGGAAGAATCTGCGAAGGAAGCACATAGTTTGAAGTTAAACACAGAGGAGGAGCCGACGGCACAGAACGCTGGTGCATAGACAAAGACTGTTCCTGGATGTTACTTCTCTGTACTTTCACTATAACTTCTACAAGAACTACAACTTCTGCTGATACCTTTACTTCCACTTCTAGTTCAATGCCACTACTCCTAGTACTTGTATTATAGATAGTACTACTACAATTGTACTTTTACTGATGCAAGAATTTAAGCTAGTTACTTTTCTTACATCTGCTACTACAGTTTCTGTGGTAGCACCTGGTACTACTACTACTTTTATTACTACTCATATTACTTCAAATACTACATCTTAATACTACTTCAGCTGCAATTACTACTTAAATAACAAATAGTACAGTTACCACAGTTGCAACCTCAAAAACGAGTACTACAAATATTGCAGTCCTACCACTTCTACTTCAGCACTGTGACTCCAGCTCCAAGCTACGTTCCAATGGTTGAGGAAATGTTTTAGTTAATGGCTCTACATGGTTCAATTTCAAGGTTCTCAGTGAGGAATCCATTGACTCAAACGGGTTCTTAAATATTGAAGTGCTTCAGATGTAAGTTAGAAGGTTGTTCATTTGTGTCCCATCATCAGAATGAGTCAGAAGCACCTGAAACTGGAGGGAGAGGAAAAGGTGCAGGTTCTGGACAGACGGAAGCCTGAGTGACACTGACGCACAGCCAGTCCATTCCACTCAGCAAGCACTTTGTGATGGAGGAATGCGACCTGAGACGGTTTCCCATCCAACTTCCAGGTGCTTTCATCATACCGAGCTCTTCTGCCATCACTAAAACAGCATTCGTATTTTCACGTACAACCATATGTCACAGATCTATATGACAGAGCGACTGGGGCTCACAGATGGCCCCTGACAGCCAACAAACATGGTGAGGATCCAGCCAGATGCTGCGCCGGGTCCGGAGCGAGGCGGCGTGTTCATGTTCGTGATAACATGTTTATTAGACACAGATTTATTTAGAAGAGAAGAAAGGCAGGTTTACTCTGCAAGAGTAAAAGCCCAGACTCACACTCAACACTAAACCTTCAGGTCCAAAGTGGGCTGCGGCCCACGGGCCACACGTTTGAGACCCATTCTAAACACCATCCACTCTTTATGGCGACCATCACACAATACATTGAATTGAATTATATTTTTTTTTAAAAAAACAATATTTAAAAAGAAAAAACAAGTCATGTACAGGTCTGTGTCATGAACTCTCATGACGATAATGAATCATCTAAAGATGGCAGCCTGTGAAAGCTCATCCACCCGTCTCCCAGCTCTAACTAACCAGCAGCTTTGTTTCGGGGCTTTGTCCAAACAATAAGTTTGGCGGTGAAGACTAACTATTAAACTGGATTTAATGGCCAAACCGTGAAGGTGAAGCGCCGGGCATCACCTCGGCTCCCCTGTGGCCGGAGATGACAGCCTCTGCAGCGGGCCGCCGGAACAAAGCAGAGGTGCGCGTGTGTGTGTGAGACGGCGCAGCGCAGTCCCGTGGCAGGTCTGGGTGTAGAACTCGCCGTTAACGAGCCCAGGCTTCGTTAGAACACAGACGATGAGATTCTGCATGCTTAATTATCTTGACCTCTAACCCCCGGGTGACAGCCTATCACAGCGGAGGACAGCCACAGTGACCCCTGCCGACCTCCCACTGTCTAGTCCTCCTCACAACACTAGCCCAGCGTTAACACCAGCCAACAGTCTGACCTGCTGAAGCTCATTGTGAGGAAACAAAAACCCACATGTTCAAGTCTTCTGTTCTTCAGTTTTGGCCTTAAATGGTGTCGGAAAAAAATGTAGCCGGAGAGATTTGTCAACCAAGGCAGGGCTCGCTTGCCAAAAGAGTCATCGTTTCCCAAAACTACACAGAGACGTGAAACAGTCGCACACATTTCGGGGTCTAGAGAGGCTTTAGAGTCTTTTCAGGGAAATGCTTTGTATGTTGCAGCTTCACAACTTAACAGATGAAGAAATGCTGTAAGTCAGAATAATCCTCTGTGACCCACAGTAAAGTCACTCATCTGATGTGGAGATGATGACGTCAGCAGGTGGTTCCCAGAGTGAATTACATCACCGTCACTGATGTTTATTTGATACACTGTTGATACTCTCTCCGCTCTCCGGGCCTCTGATGCTGCCACTGTGAAACACCAACCCGGAGCAGTGCTGAATCTCTACTTCAAAACTTCAGCGTAAACAAGCGTACAACTGTTGCTCAGATTGAAGTGACATGTGTCCGTCATCTGCTGGTGTAAAGTAGAAACTACATCAGGCTCTATATTTGCAGCTTGGCTTGTTTAAATGCCGCGATGTTGCCCATCATAATTTAAGTGGTTAACATGGTCACATGTCAAGTTACCTCTTGACCAAGCTAAAATCTGCTTCCTTTAGTGTCAGAAACAGCCTAATCAGAACAAGCGATCCTGAACATGTAAAGCTTGAAGGAGATAAAAGTAGTACTGCTAAAAACCCAATGTGCACGTGGTCAGTTGGTAGGGAGAAGGGGAAGTCAGTGCTGATGCTGTCTTCAGTTTCAGGTACCGTGCATCATCCAAATCATGAGTACTGACGTGAAAAATGAATAATCGCAAGCTAACTCTTAGCCGCAGCTGAAGCAAAGTTACCAGTTACCAGTCCATTAGAACGCACAAGTCAGTTCCAGCTAAAAATAAGTAGGTAAAAAAAAAAAAAAAATATATATATATATATATCTGCAATGAATTTAAGTAAGAATTATGCTAGCGTTTATACATTTTAAGAATCGTGGCCCTCTGGTGACCCCTCCGCTAAGCATTCATTTCCGCCTCTTGCATTTTCATAAACATGTATTTGCTCATTATTTTTCACACTTCCAGCTCGACTCTGCAGATCCATTCCCTCCGAGAGCGGTTTTCTCTCATCGATTGCCGACAGAAATGATTCTGCCTTTTAATGCAGTATGTGTTCCTTCCTCTTCCCCCTTCACTTGACCCCATCTGGCCTAATCAGCCCAACTACAAAAAGGCCCCGCAGCTACACACACACAAGCACACACACACAGACACATGCAGACACCTTGTGTGAATTGATTGGTTGGTCCAGTCACTGGTCGTTAAGAGGCCTCCAATTAAAGCAGGCAATTATAAGGCTGTGAATGACTACGGGGGGAGGAGGGGGAGTCGGGGGTGGGTGACCCCCCCCCGCACACTCGCTCGGCTCACACCGCTCTCCGAGGCCCGATCATGTTCAAGTGATAACACTGCTGTTGACCCTGGCTATATTGTCAGGGCTGCGCTCAGAGTGCTGACCCCACACACACACACACACACCGACAGTAAATAATGGAGATGACTCAAAGCTCATCAAAGATGGCCACTTTAACCAGCTTTTACTTTTCATTTCCGGCAGCCAATCGGCCAGGAAAAACGTGCATTTATGGCTGATCACCACAGTCAAATACTGATACCTTCCTCAGAACACAGACACTAAATTATTGACATCATGTGTACTGTGATTTGGAGGTGAGGCAGTAGAGCCCCGCTGCTCCGTAGACCATTAGCCACAATAACCGCTGTAGGATGCTAGCTGCTTGTGTAGGACGCTGTGTTTTTAGCCTGTTAGCCGCCGTGTAGCGGTGAATGGCACAGTTACATCCATTATTCAGAGGCTGAGATGGCAATTATGGCTCAGAGCACAACTGACATTAATATTTAATATACAGGACGGAGGAGAGAGACAGGAAGTGACAGACAGCAGGGATGGAGAGGACTTTTGGGATGGAGAGGTAGGGAGGGGAGAGTGTGGAAGAGGAGGACGGTGGGAGTTTTGTTCCGACGGCTCGGCCGCCGTTTGAGCACGCACAATGCCAACAGGGCAAGGGTGACATCCGGGGGAATTCCAGCGCGGTGGGTGTGCGTATAGACATGTATATGTGTGAGTGCGAGAAAAAGTGCTCACGACTCAATGTCTGTGTCCGTTTAATTCCCCACGGAGCCGCTTTTCTACTGAGCCAAGAATAACGATGCTGCTGCCTTGGAAGGCAGAAAAACAAAACATTTGTGAGCGAGCGAGCGAGCGAGTGAGTGTGTGCGGCGTCCTGGTGAGCTGCTGTTGACAGGTGGAGGAATCGCAGCGAGTCAGTTACAGCAGACAAACTGAACAACAGATCAGTGCTTGTGCGGCTTCTGCCTCCTCCGTCTCTGTCTCGCTGCCTCCTCAGATGTCTTACTTCACCTGCCTGCCAAGTTTGCTGGCAGAGCTTCCCAACGCCGCCATGACGGTTCCCGCTCGTCTGCGCAGACACGCCAAACCACTGCCAGCTCCTCATCACCCGCTTCCCAATATATTTCCAGAGACTTGTGTGTAATTAGAAAGTCACATTGTGCTGCTTCCTTCCTTCTCATCAGTCAATTCAAATGCAATATTTGCAGTTTCGCTCTCAGGCTGTTGTTCAGTCAGGGATCAACTTCCTGCTTCCTGTTTACACAGGGAGCCTGTTATTGTTTGATGTGATGTCATCAGACTGTATCTCAGGCAGGCTGCAGTTGAGGAACAACATGAAATACTATATGTTGATTACAGAGTGATAATATATTGCTTCCTGAGGGGGGAAATACTCAGGCTCTGAGATGAGAGGTCCAGATTACAGCTGCGGCCTTCCGGGCCATTCAAACTCAATCTTTAAATACGCACGTGAATCTATGGGCTGAGGACACTTCTGACCAGTTGAGGAAAAAGATTGTTCCGAAGTGCAATGAACTACAGTAAGATCTAGTTGCAGGTTTTGATTCCTAATTTGTATCAGACAGATGAGACTGCATCATTGTCAAATGCAGGAGAGAGCCAAAGTCGGGGCCCGGGGACCAAATCCGGGGCAGCAAGTCATGTGAGGCGGTCGGCTCATGATTTACCGTGAATACTGCATCATAGATCTTGTTCACAGATAAGCCACAGCGGTCTATAAGTGGCAGGCCCGTAGTGCCAGAAGGAAAGCCATAGAAAGCCATAGATAGCACAGTGGTTCCTGTGTATCCGACTTAAAAACGCAGGAGGATCACTTCCAAACTTCTCTTGAAAACAGGGTCCAGCGTTACAGATGCTTCATGAAACAAACTCGCAATGTTCTGAACTTGAATTGTGCCGCCAAAATTCGTCACATCTTTTATTTACATTTTCGCCCGTGTGCCTCTCGTCTCTGGTGCTTCAAGTCTGCTTTAAGGTAAATAAAAGTCCTGTAACTTCCTGGGTTTGATGTGACGGGGTTCAATACGTTGGTGGCATGAAGCTCGTGACATCCACATACAGTATTATCTGCGTCGCAGGATTCAGACAACGATGATGATACAATGATCTGATCTGTGATTACAATACACAACATGCTTCAAGGAAGACCAACTGGTGGTGTTGAGAAGGTAGAAAGAGTCAATCGCCCCCCTCTCCTCTGGTACCATTCTGGATTGAAAGAGTTCACACAGGGGTGGGCATACCAGACCTCCAGGGGCCGGGGTGGTCCAGGTCTTTGTTCCAACCCAATTAGCAAACAGTTTCACCTATTAGGTGTCTGAGGACAAATGCTGATGGGAGTTTCGGCTGACACCTGAAATTGCTTCATTGGTTGGAACAGAAACCAGCACCGTGTCTGCTCCTGAGCTAGCATGCAGACATCAACAGCAGGATATCTTAGCTCATCGCTTGACATCGCTTTCAGCCTTCTATAGCTGGAGTGTCAACCATGGTGCTGAGACCGTCTCCCCAGGGAAGGAATTGAAATTGGACATGTGGCCTCCCTTCATCACGTGAGACATGAGTTCACTCAATGTTGGCTCGCAGTTCCAATCCAAGGATGTGTCCTTGGATTAGGAGTGTTCAAGGTCGAAAGGTCCGGTCAAAAGCAGCCCACTAAAACACAGACATCCCAAATGCATGTTTGTTAACTGAGCCGCTGAAAAGTTTCTCCACAATCCTGATGAGTTTGTGGCTGCGAGCCAGGAAGGCTGGCAATCAACGTTACGTGAAGTGGCGATGTTAACAAGCTCATCCGACTTGACAGACTCGAACGGCCATGACTGCATAACGAGAGCCGCCACGTCCGCGTCAACCACGGAAGGAGGAGGAGGGAGGAGAGTAGGAAGCCGCGGTGGAGTGGGGAAAGAGCGGGGGAAAGTGGTCGGAATCAAAATGAAGTGGGGAATAAAGAAAAAAGGAAGCCGGGGTGGAAGGCAGAGCGGGAGAGCGGGAGGGAGGGAGGAAGTGCACGGGAAGTGAGTTATGCGTAAGACTTAAGAGAAGTGAGCGGCGCCGAGCGAAGCGGAGTTATTTTACATAATGATGGTTGATATGCACAGAGGTAATTGATAGCTGAGCTGCAGCCCAAAAAACACCCAGTGAGCTGTCAATCACCGCTCATCTCCCAGGAGATATGCTAATGATGATGATGATGAGGGCTTAGCTTCATATTGCTATCATTACTATTAATGCTGTCATTGTTGTCATCTCTGCATATTTAAATGACAGAACAGGCCGGGATGGTTACAGCCGCCGTGCGTGCGTGCGTGCGTGCGTGTGTGTGTGTGATGTCGACACGGCGCCTGCATTGTGTGCCAGGGCTGAGATAAGTATTAATAACTTGTTCGGTCTCCTGGTGCCGCCGCGGTTCATACCTGTACAGGTGTCACTACATTATCGTTACATGGAAGTGGGACAGGGATGTTATCAGTCTGTCTCATGCACAAGAGTATTAATATATATAAGACTGACGTGCGGCGAATAACTCGGACAGTCTGGCTCCACGCTCAGACCCCGGCACGCCACATTCAAGTGCAACCACGGGGGGGAACTTAGTGAGATGTGTTCTCACATGATGTGCACGTCAACTCAGGATTCCTCATAACTCTTGCAAACACACACTTCATGGTTAGCATGGTGAAGATGCTCAGTGGCTAGCAGACACCTGCTAGCTTCAGTGGAAACCTCTCCATAAGTGTCATGAAGGCATCATCTGATAATGCTAATTCACTTTCATTATAATGGAGGAGGAGTTGTACGTGGCGGTTTAATTGCTGCTTTGACCTGAGCAAAATCTAATCTCCAGGATGATCACTCACAATGTGCTCTTTCAATCCCCCAAAAGCACTGCAACACTTGCAATTCTTCAGACAAACTTAGACACTGAAATTCTGTGACTGAGTGGAGGACCGACTCCATCAGACTGCTGTCTCCAGGAAGACTCAGTAAATAGTGTGGAAATCCACGTGTAAGGAAAATTATATGAGCAAACAAACTGATACTGAACTTCACAACCTGAAACTGATGATCTGCCTGGGAAAGAACACGTATGCGTCTCCCCCATTGGACTACATGCAACATAATTTTTTTTTATAGAAGTAAAAGAAATAAGAAAAAAGAAATAAACTAAAGAACTTAAGAACAGTTATATTCTGCTCTTTGCTGTACAGGAAGGAAATAAACATTTCAAAACTTCTTAGAAAGCCGTTCATGCAGCTGGGTCTGTGTTGTGTTATTGATAGGACAGTTCATTCACAAACTTGCTTTTAAAATCTCATTTATGGACCCAACACAGAAAATGATATCACCGAAGTGATAAGAGATTTAGCTAATCTCAATTCGTAATTCCGACTTTGTGCTCGGCGAACGCCACAACCAACCCAGAAGTTGCCTGTCAGAGCGGTCGCTCCAGAATTAAGCTCTAAATGCAGCTAGTCAGGATTCAAACGCTTCGCTGGAACATGTTTCAAACCATTAAAGAGCGAGCCGTGTTATTAATATTCCGAGCGGTTCAATAAGATTTATGCGCAGGACTGAAGTCAAATAATGATCCGCTGTTAAAGGCCATGGTGGAATCAAATTACAACATGATTATCATCAAAACAAACACTGTCAGAGGTCCTTCTGTCTCCAGAGAGGGGGGAGGTTGTGGAGTGGGGCGGGAGCCAGGGCAGGGATGAGGGGTGAGTCCGACTCGGGAGGAGGAGGGAGGTTACTGTGGTGTATATTTTAAAGGCTGAAGGCAAACTGCTGAATTATAGATGAGAAGGATTGATTTGGGAGGGGGAGAGGAGGAAATGAGGAGAAAAAAGGAGGGAAGGGGGAAAGAAGAGAGAAGGGGAAAGAACAGGGGGAAGTGAGAGAAGGGAGAGTGGCTAAAGGATCGCCAGCTCTCGGCCAGATGTGTGTAGGTGAGTGTGTGTACGAGAAGAGCAGCACACACAGCCATGCACGCAGTTTACTTCAAATCGATGTGAAGCCCGGACTCTCCCTGACACACACACACACACACACACACACACTCAAAAACAGGCGAGTGGACCTCAGCTTCACGGAGCGACCAGATGATCCTCCAGTTTGTGTGGAAGTTCAGGCGTGTGTCGTCGCTCTTACAAATAATTCATGCAGGTGGGGGGGAGAACATGAAGGAGAGGATTGAAAGCCAGTGATGGGGGGAGTAGTATTGACAGGAACCTCTTCTCTTTCTCTTCTCCTGTCTCCTTCTCTTCCCATCAGTCATGCACACATGCCAAACACACACACACACTGGGGAGTTTCCTTCTGTCATTTTGCCTTTTCCTCTTGGAATGCTGGCTCAGGGGCTCATTCTGGACTCTGAATTCAGATCTTCTGAGTCAGACCAGGAGAGGACAAGCTTCAGAAAGACCAGCATGGGACGTCACCTGAAGCCAGCACCATTATGGACTCTCAGAGCTGACTTAAGTTTGTCCTGAACAGAGTCATGAGTCGAACAACCCTGCAGTGTTTTTGAGGGTGTCTCATCTCATTTGAATCGCTCGTCTTCAGAAGGCCCCTAGGTTATTGGAGGACAGCGGAAGGATCTGAGCTCCTTCAAGAGGCCAGAACGCCAGAGGAATAGTGGACTGGCCCAAAGAGGACCATCCTCCCTACTCACACCTGCTTCCTTCACCATGAACCTCACTGGCTGTCTTCTTGTTCTACATCTCCAACATTCTCGGTCCAACACTGTCTCTTCCCTCCTGATCTGTTCACCTTAACTTTGTCTCCAAACTTCAAAGTCTCTCAGATCTTGTCCTTTCTAGTGACTCTCAATGACAACCTCAGGATCTTCATCTTTGACTTGTCTGACTCTCTAAACTCACATATGTTCTCCCCACCTGCACTGTCTTCTTCGCCTCGCTTCATCTCATGAACTCAAACCTGAACAATAAGCTCTGATTTAAGAGAGAATGTCCTTTGTCACTGACAAACCACTTGATTTTGGCCTGAAAGAAGAGTGAGTTCTTTTGGGAGTGAAGCACAAACATGATGTAAACGGGAACAAGGGTGGGAGCAGAATTTGTCAGAGGTTATAAAGCTCAGCGAGCTGTGGTGAATGTGACTTCACGGACATCTTCATAATCCAGAACAGACGAGATGGTTGTGAGACTCGGTACTTCGTCAGAGCTTGTGTACCAATGCCAGCGAGTGCATCCATTTGTTGACACTCAGGACTCCATGTGTTCTTCTCATTCTTGTATATTTAAAGGGCTGATGTTTTATTTAGACGCCATATCGTGGTGAGATGAAATATTCAGTCGTATCTCAATTGTGCTCTGATCCGTTCACCGTCTATCATCTCTGGCTGACCGAACATTTACAGATACAAATCGTTTCGCCTCTTTGAAGCTGTCATCTTCCACTTTGTCTGAGAGATCCGTCATGCAGAGACGCAAAGAGCTCCGGAGATAGACCTGCTTTTAGACGCCTGTTTGTGACGGCTGTCCACTGCACTCTTTTGCCAGCCTTCCCTACTTCCATTCCTGCGCTGTCGCGCCACCTTTTTGAGCGGTTCTTTGGAGGCTCCAGACTCAGATCCCAAAGAAACTCTGCACAGTGAACATGAGAGCGTCCAGCAGTGATTTAGAGCTGACTGAGGAGTGTACTGGACGTACAGGACGGTGCCGTGCCACCGCTGTGCCTCTGACCTTCAGCAGCTTTACATCATTTACCTCTGAGGCACATCTTGGCACTGACATCATCCTTTGTCTTTTGAGGGTAAGACAACCAATGAGGTTCATGGATCTAGCAAAGGGCAGGAGGTACCAGCTATGCTGAACATTCTAAACACAACATTTTAGAATTTAGCCAGTAAGATTAATATTTACAGGACACTCACACACTAACCGGGGTTACAGTGGCTTACAGCAGTGGACGAGTTTGTGAGACTCACCACTAAACGCAGATCAAAAAGAAAGTTTGGGAACCACTGGCTTGACAAAACCACACTTGGCAACAAAGACAACCCACTAGCCCTTAAACTGATGCCTATGGTGACTCCTTCACAGTAAAAGAGCGATCGAGGGAGGCGAAGAAGAGAGTGCGGCCGAGGTGGAACTGGCCTCATCGACATGGAGGAAATCAGAGTTGAAGTTCAAGCGTCACAACTGGAATGAGGGAAAGTGAAAGGAAGGAACAAACCGCCATGTGTCAAAACACCTACAGCCAGCCAGCGTGAGAGTCCGACTTCCGCTACGTTTGTCAAACAAATTAAACGCTGTCAGTGTTCCCCACACGTGCACGAGCACACACACGCACACATGTTCCCAAAACCGCTTGTGTGGCACACATATGGCTAACCCGCACCAAATAAGGAAATATGCATGAATTAGCATCACTAATGTACGAAGCACTCCATTTAATATGCTAATTCACTGAAATATTACTGAGTGCCGTCTGTTGTAAATGAATAAATTTGAATTGCAATTAGAATAATCCTTTATAATTAATGAAAACTGTCAATTTGGGTTCAGAAGTAATTTGATTAACGGGATGATGGGGCACCAATTAAGTGGAAGAGGAGGAGGAGGAGGAGGAGGAGGAGGAAGAGGAGCGGCGGCGGCGGCGGCGGTGGCAGAGGAGGATGATAAACTCTTCAGATAAGCTGTTCTGTTTCATGTCTAATGAGAGATTAGGCCAAAATGATGTAACGTGGCTTTAATGACAGAGGAAACACTTCTCGTACCTTTGTGGAGACCAGACACCGTCACACCAGGAGGAGGAATGTGGGGGGAGAGGGAGGTTCGATGGTGGACAGGACGCTGCTTCATTACACAAGGGACAGGCTGAAGCCCACCAAAGAGTTGGACAGTGTTTTTGTTCCACACATTAATGGTGTCGTTGCTTTTCTAATTCACGAGAACCTCCTCCCACTAATTAACCACATCCATGTTGCTGTTATTACCAATTTACAAGAGTGGACACATGCCCGGCTAATTAAAGCTATTACGTGTGTGTGTGAGTGTGTGTGTGTTGTGTGTGAAAAGATGCTCTATTCTAAGTTGTTAAAAGCAAAGCTCTTAATAAAGCACACTAGTAAAACATTACAATGGGCAACTTGTTCACCAGTAACGGGGTTTAAAAGTACACAATAAATTCATGTGTTTTTCCACTTTGCATCATGAACGCAGGACGGATTATTCATTCATTCATTGTCTCCAGCTGGGACACAAGACAACGGGCAACCACACACACCAACATGATTCTAACTAGGGTGTCGAGACCCGAGCAGCTTTTGTTCATCTTCACCTCGCTAAAAGGTCATCTGTGTTTTCTATTAAAATAAAATGATGTTATTTTATACGCAAGGTTCAGACTTTAGCTAACACTAGATTAGCCATTCATAAAGTAACTACTCCTTACTTTGTTCTCGCAGTCTGCAGCCTGCAGCTTACACGATGCGGTGAATACATGCTTTTTTACGGACAAATATGCTTCATGCCGCCAAAATATTGAGTTCCATCACGTCAAGCCAACGAAATCACAGGCGTCTCGTGGAGGACCGGAGACGAGAGGCAGCAGATGTGGGGGAGGAGCTTGGGACACGGTGGTGCTGGTAACATCTTCCTTTTACACAAGTTACATTTAGGACACATGCAAAATATATGATTCATTTGCCATTAAGTATGTGTTAGCCGAGCTTCAGCGCGATTAGTTGAGATTAAAATTTTAATCTCTATAATGACAGTCCTAGTCATTACAGGGGTTTCCGTGGTGTTCAATTGACCAATCAGGAAGAACCAGAATAGAATGTCATTGTCCATGTCAAGTGCTAATTCCATCAGAGATAAGGCCACGAGGAAGGTTCAACCTAAGCCTGAGTTTAGCCCGAACCCTAACCTAACCCTGGATGGTAAAACCAGGATGGGGGACCCTCCAGTCACAGGATCCCCACCAGCACAGGAGCGCCCACATGTGGCCGCAGTGGGATGATATTGGACTGAGATGCTCAGAAGTATTTGAACTGCCTAACATGTTGTGAAAAACACAGGTGTATGTGGAGTATATTAATGATTTCTATGTGTTCCCAAATATAAAATGCCAATTATTCTTTATTTTTAATTTAATATACATACTTTTAAAACTCTGTTCTCAACTTGGGGCATGGCTTGTTGTTTAGGGGTGACAATGGGTCCCAAAAACACATGATTTAGACCCATTATTTCACTTCTTTATGTCCTTGGATGGCAGTTTTCCTCTTTAAATGGCAATTACAATATATTAGGTTAAATGTTGAACTACAATGCTTCCATAGTATTTTTATTACAGTGTAATGATAATATAATGATGATTAACAACAACAAAATGAGGATTAAATCAAAAGCTTCAAGTAGAATCATTTTAATTATTTACGTTAAAAACTGCCAGTTATATGGGAATATCATCAGTTGAATATTAAATAATGACGCAGCATATTAACTTATTCATATCTAGGCACGAATAGGATGTGATACCCCCATTACTCAACATATAAAATCCCACTGCTCGGTCTGCTTCCAAAACCTGTTCCCAAAGTGAAACCATTAGGCCCTGGACACCCCTCTCACACAGCAGCCAGTGAGGGGGAAAGAAATCAATATCCAAGGTCACCGTGAGCAGCTGAATCATATGTTTCACTAAAATTGCTGCGCGTTAATAATATTTCAACAGAGTTGCAGAAAAAAAAGCCCATTGAGTCAACACTCTCATCCATCACCATGAAACACAAAAGACCCCCTGGACTCTGCCCCGTCTTCCTGGACACATGAGCTCTCCTCCCCCTGCGCTCTCGCTCCTCTCCTCCTTCACTCCTCCTCCTGCGCTCCTCTCATTAGCGGAGCATGTTTTTCTTCATTTGGGCTCTTTAATCCTCTTGATTCACCTGAATATTCATGACTTGTTTTGTTTTGAATATTCAAGAACCAATTAACAGGCTGTTGATGAATAATTAATGCTTGTTATTTTTCCTTCCTTTTAAATTTTTAATAATTGAGATGTGTAAATCTGAAAACAAAGAGTGTATTTTTCCTCTCCTCCCTGAGCCCAGCCCCTGCGTGTCACGCGACAGCTCAGGAGCTGGCTTTCATCTGCCGGCAGCCAAGGTGTGCTGGCGCTGCCGAGGAGATGAACTTGTTCGGGGGAGATGAAGGCGGCGGCAGAGACAGGTGCTGCTGTCCCGCTCGTAACGGCCTGATGTGGAACACGGTGCGCCGACACACACTCGCCTGCTGAACATGCACGTTTACAAACAGCGACATCACAGCGCAGGTGACGACAGCCAACAGTGTTTTGTTCATGTGGTGCCTTATGTGGACCAGAACATCACGCACATATGGACATCTGAGGTGCACACCTCTCCACCTGTCCAAGCCTCCCTAACTGGGTCTTCACATGTCCCCGTGAGAGACTGATTCGCTTGCGAGTCGCACACAAGGTATCTTCATCTCTGACTCTGCCATGGACTCCAGAGAGGAAACCAACAAAACAGTTGGATCAAGCTGAAAGTTTGGAGAAGCTCTGCGTCCACCTGGCTGTGGTGTCACATGAGGTGGTCACTTGTGTGGTCTCCTGCTCCATCAAAACCTTTTTAAGTTGCTAAACTAGCTGATGAAACAAGATTGGGACATCACTAGTGATAAAGAAGGTGAATCTGAGAAGATGAAGGAACCAGCCATTGACACATGAGGTTCCTCAACCAGAATTGAGATGGGAGATTTGGTATCACCGTCATACGTCGTATCTATCATCAATCAAGTCCCCCAAAATGAGCAACTGCTTCACGCCATGAAGACTTAGACCCAACAAGAAGAGGTTTCTGTGTTCCTTCTGTGTTCCAGACAGAACACAGAACCGTGCCTCTTTATTGTCAGAGCAACTCCCCTGCAAACACATCTCGAGTCTAGACACCATGGTGAGACACCATGGCTCCAGGTGGAACAGCTGAAAATATTTTCATTTATTATGTGATAAATGTTAAAGACCTCATGAGAACTGAAACAATCACATTAGCATTAAAGCTAATCAGATTACATTTCCTACTACTCGGTTCATTCAGGAGCAGGGACCTGGCATACACAGGCACAAGGTGGTAACGGTTTTCAACTACATGGGTCTCACTTGAACTCTGGATTTAAAGTCACACTTGTGATATAAGAAAATGTACAGCAGCTGAGGGCACCACTGGTCTGAGGGTCTGGTTTTGGCAGCTGAACCTTGTGATCGAAGCTGTGGGACGCACAGGTCCATTCATAACTCTGCTAAGAAGCAATATGTGAGCCACAGACAGGTCAGATGGTGACATCCTTGCAACACACCAAGGCTACCATGGAGAGCAGGAAAGGAAGGACGGAGGAGAGAAGTTTTACGTCTTCAGCTTCGTCTTCCAAATCCTGCTGGAAGGCGACAGCCATCATTGCAAGAGTCGCCGCTGTGATCAAAGCCGTCTCACCTCCACAGAGAGAGAGAGAGACAGCGGTGTGATGGGAGTCTCTGTGTCTGAGCAACGATGTCCAACATATGGATGACAAAAAAAACGTCGCGTCTACGGATAAGTGACGATCTGCTAAAGCTCTGACACTCAGAATCCCTTCACGTTCACAGTCGCAATACTAACAACTGTCAAACACTCACCTCCCGACTGTGGTGTAGGTAATTAACCAGACAAAACAACTCACAACACCTCGCAGATCAAGAACAGAGGAAGAGAAGAAACGCACCCAGATTCCTGACAAAAACAAAAAAAGAAAAGAGACTATAAAACAAGCTGCAAAAACAAGGAGCTTCACGCGGGAGTACAGAGGATGGCGATTAAAATAGAATCAAAGATGTAACCATCCCAGCTACATTCTAATTCAGCATTACATCTGCAATTTAAGAGTTTCGACTCGAACAGCCAGACAAAACTAAAAATATTAGCCGGTGTCAGAGCTCTCTAGCATGAGGAGAACAAAGCGGGCATCAGAAAGCCAACAGCTCTCCGGCATCCGTGACCGTCCATGCATCAGCGCTGGCTGGATGCAGGCTTCAAGGCTCCCTGGAGGGTCAGGCCTGATTTTTGAATGGCTATAAATCGTGCCACGACGTGAACATGTGTCAAAACGGTGATGGAAATCAGCTCAGATACATATTCATAGATATTCATCTCAACCTTTCCCAAGTTCCACAGTCATGTTCAGTGCGGCTCTGACGTTGCTTGTGGTGGTGAAACTGGTTAATTGGTGAAAAACACAAGGCAACACCCTTCAGATCATGAGTCACACTCACGGCCTGAGAGCCAACTCTGGTCGGTCACTTTATGTGGCCCTCAAGGGCTTAAAACATGCACGTCTGCTGCAGAAGCCCAGAGACTGTTGATATCGAGGCCCACAGACCTTCCCATCCAGTAGCCTGCTTTCCACCATCAGAACTGTCAGCCACTTATCTGGAAGCTCCTGAATCAACAGCTACAGAAAGAGCGCTTCAAGAAAAAAAAAAAACGTCTCTTTTGTCTTTTTGAGTTGGTGGCAAACAACAGAGGTGCATTCATGCAACATTATTTCCAGGGAGAAACAGTTGAGCAATATGAGTTTATATGAGGGATCTTCTGAGATTTCATTACTAAGAAGCAGCTGCATTATGCAGGAGCCAATGACGTCACATCAATGACGACATGAAGATGAACACATCTCTTCTGGGGACATCATTCTCTGGTTCACCTCAACACAGTTGAGTGGACACCTGTGCAGTGAGAGCCATGGTCTGCACCTTCCCAGGTTGATACCAATAGTAGAATTATAAGGTTTCTGGGTCCAGCTCTCCTGTCACCAAGGAGACAGAAGAAGCACAAGTCTGCTTCAGCATCGCTGGGTCCAGGATGGAGACAGACGTTTCAGCGAGTCAGTCTGGGCCGACTAGGTCGAGGATGACTGCAAAACCCTCATCTGTTCTTATGATGATCAGTGGAAGGTCCAGATCATCCACACTTCTCTCCCGTATGATAGTTCGAGGCTATGTTAAAGCCGAATGGGAGAAACGATCAGACGTTTTACAGGGTTCTCGCCAGCGCTTTCCCAGTGCATTGGAGGGAACCCAGCTTCAAATCATTGTCATTTTAAAAGCAGTTTTCTTGAAGGTTTCCATCACTGTTGGAAGGGCAGCTCTGACATGGAGGGTCAGTGTGACCTAAAATCTGACCCATCAGATCATAGGTTTTGCATGTCAAACCTCAACAGAAGCAGGTAGCCAAGCTAGCGTCTGAGGACCGAAGGCTTCCGACACTCCCCCGACAGTAGAGTGACTCTCTCGACGTATTGTCCCGTCTTCCGGCAACAAAAGCTTCGGATTGTCCGCCAAAGCGCGAATTGAAATTCTACTTTTGTCGCTTCCAGATTAGAGTGTGTGGAAGGAGTACACTCAGATAAATAATTGAAAAACGTCAGTGGTAATTAAAAAGCTTAAAAAAGGGAAGCTCAATTTAATTAAATCCTTTGCTCAATTAACAGTTTGGCTCCTTCTGTTGGGTGTCAAAAGCTGATGCTATCGAGATAACAAACACTCGAGTGTGTTCAAGTGTGCGCTCACGTCTGACTCCTGCATCGCCACTGCCACTTCCTGTAACAGCGTGTGCGCGCGCGCGCGTGTGTGAAGGCTCTAATTAGCTCCGGCTCACACGGACTGAGATAGTAGCAGCACACTGTGTTTTTCTAATCCTGTGCTGTTTAATCTCCCTGTTGTCTCCTATTTGTTCAGCTCATTACGTGATCAAAGCCATTAACATGTTTATGGAGCGACTCTTTCATGTTGCAATAAAACACTCCTCCATGAAATATGAATATGCCGGGCCCGAAAAGAGAGAGTGTTTGTATATGATGGTCTTCATGTGAGCGCCCTGATGAAACTCTGAGCTAACAGGATGAGGAGGACGGGCATCGAGAATTGTTGCACGCACACACACACACACACACACATATATGGAAATACATACACAGAGGCAGCGACTGCTAAATAATTCAGCGTACACAAACACACACTGGAGGCAAGGTGAGGGTAAAAGCACAGCTAGGCTAACAGGCCTGCTGAGTGGCCCGCAGAGTCAACAACCAATCAGGACAGAGCACAGTGGCCAGAGAGAAAGACATGACCCCCGGTGACCCAGGACTCTAATGATTTATATCACAAGTGTAGAAAGTGTGTGTGTGTGTGTGTCCCGCAAAAGCCCCTGAAGCTAGTTAAATGTGGAGATGAATTCTTATTTATTCGCAGAGAAAAAAGAGAGAATGTGAAGACCCCAAGGGTGAAGTTCAAAACAATACAGAGGCACACGGAGGAACACAGATGGAGGAGAGAAAAACAAAGATTAGAGAAGAAAGTGAGCGGAGGGACGGGAGTCGGAGGGAGAGGTGAGTTTGAAAAGGTAAAGCTGCACTCAGATCACGTAAGCAGAGGAGGTTAGAGGGGCGTAAAAGACCCTCTTTTACGATCCCTAAAGAGGAGGGTGTGTGAGAATCAGGGGCGCACACACACACACACACACACACACACACAAACAGACACACAAATATATTCCTTCCCCCTTCCCCCCGTTGTGTGTGTGTGTCCTCATGCAATATTAAATAGGCAGTATGTGTGGGTATAAAGACTGGTGGGGCCGGGATGCAGTGAATTATATATCACTATTGATTTGTGCCCGTGCACGGACAAACACACACACACACATGAACACACACACACTTTATTTGATTAAAGCTAACAGCTAAGAAACAGACAAGAGTGAGGCCTAATTGCAGACGTAGGGAGAGAGACCCGGTCCAAATAACACACATTTGTAACAGTAAAGTGTAGTTACTTTGCACAGCAAGTAACCACTGGACTGGACCAGAGATCCGGTTCAGCTGAAGCACACGCAAAAGACACATCAAAGAATTATACCTGCACGGCTTCATCTGCTGCTATAGCCCAGTGAGCCACATGGTATCTAGGGGTTTGGTTTGCAAATGCGGGGTGAGGTGGTGAGCCATCCTCTGAGGCAAACACAAGCGAAGAGGCAAGGTTTTGATGTCTCACCGAAGTCCAAACAGGTGAGGGAACTAGAGACAGCGCTATATCATCATCATTCCCGCCTCATTCTCCCGAAAAAATCATCTCAAAAACAGCAGCAGATGTTGATGCCATTGGACAAATAAACCACGATAGCAACTCTTTGGTTCACTGGCATGAAGGTGCCAAATGTGTCCAGTCAACGGCCCGAGAGTCGTGATCGGATTTTTGGAAGGTTTTGCAACCACGTCCATCAGCATGAAGCTACAAACACCTTGGCAAAGTCCCCCCCCATGCTCAGTTAGCTCAGTGATGCTCAACATTAGCCCAACATCACTCTTGTGTTCATCTTGCCACTTGATTGACATAAAACATGGTTGTGGTTGGAAGCTTATGAAACCTAAAACACCAAAAGTACAGCTTTCGCCAATGAAAAGTACAGGAAGGTTAGCAAACATCCAGTACTCAAATACTTAGTCAGACGCACGTCTTCTCCACACCAAAGCAGCTCCACAAAATCAAATATCATAGACCAAAGATAATAAGTGAAGCGATAATAACACAGATGTTGCTGCGATAACCGTGCTACAAGCAAGTTTGGATTCCACTCTTCACAAATGATTTGTCTCGTTTAACCAAAGCGCCGTGAGACACTAAATGAAAACAATTTGGCCGACGTCCCATCAAACATGTCTCCAGCAGGTGATAAACCTGGATGGCAAGAGCAACAGCGCTTCAGCGAAATCACCATCACAAATTCCATAAAATGGCCTGGTCATTATCGCCAGTACGCCGGTCGATTCCAGCTAAATGGCGGTGCTATCTCCAGATTACGTTGCGTTATCATTTACACGGAGGTGATGTGTGTTTAATATATCTGACCTCTGATAGTCATTTATACAGCTGCTGGTGATGTAATGGATTTTTCTTCTCAGGCGACATTAACCGAATTAGAAGTGAAGGAGTGATGGAAGAAGAGAGCAGCAGGGGAGTGCGTAAAAGGGGGGAGGGTGGTGGTGATACTGCTCTCAGTGCTGACCAGAGCATGAAGGACTAGATAGTGTTTTACACCTCCCATTAAAACAGCGCTTGACATTGTCAGCTGCTGTGGGAGCGAAGGTGAAGCCAAATCATGAGTTGAGATCCACATTAAACCTGCAATAAAGCAACAAGAAAGTGACGACAATGCATGAGCACGATTTCTCAGATAATTTGGGTGGAAAGCAAGTGGTGTGGAAACACTGCCACCTGTGGTGGGAGGCCGTCACTTTGCAGCTGGTGAAATTGACGTGCGTTTCTGTCAGTGTACGCCTTAAATCAATATGGAATTTTATTCCGAGCTGACCATAAAGTTTGACATGAGTGGAGGCTGCAAAGATCCTTTATGTTTTTTCAGTTATTTCATTTCTTAAGTGCTTCAGCTCCACTGACGGACTACCGTGACGAACATGAATGTTTTGCAGATGATGAAGATCAAACGGTAAAACTGAGAATCAGTGCATAGAAGTTAACTTCATACCAGGACATTTATGAGTCAAGGAAGTGACAGAAGCGTCACATAAAAACAGAGTCTCCTCACATCAATCTGCGTTCAGAATGTCCAAAGCAGAAGAATAATGTCAACCTCAGATCAACTATTTCTCACGGCCTTTCAGCCAACACTACTTTGACGTTCCCTTTACCTGTCCCTGGGCCAGTCACAGTCACCGTTCAGGCGTTCCAAGAAAACCTCTGCGCACTCGGTGACATCATTTCAAAAGCCTCAGCCTCATCATCTGACTCAATTCTAAGCAGAAAAACATCCACTCGGCTTGTCTGGAATTTGACTCCACCTCTAAGATACTGAGCCCATCTTTCTGGTCATATCTCAGATTCCAGTGAAACATGATCACAGTTCGGAGTTCGGCTGTGATTATTTAGAGACAAATCTGCACTGTGGAGCCGGTCAAAATAAATCAGATGAAAAACATGTTTAAATTCCACCAAAGTTTGGTCTCTTATTGACCACATCAAAGCTGTTCAGGCAAGACTAATAATCAACCACAGCAGTGATCTTCTTAGCTGAGATATTATTTCATCTTACTTGTCCATTACAATGCCACACATTTAAGAGTGTAAACAGCTGGACTGTCTAAAGGTGGATTGTTGAATCAACACCTCGAGTCAGACATCGCCGTGCAACTCTGACTCACTGCACTATTGGATGAAAATAAATAAAAGACAGAGTGGCCATTAGCTTCATGTGTCATCAGACTGAATAAGCATCAAGGAAAAGCCAAGTTCTTCCTTCCCATTCTCCTCCCACTATCTCCTACTTTAATGCATCTATAGTCATGCTAATGGTGCTCTGAATTCACAATAATTTCCTCTTTGTCCTGCTCTGCCACTCAGCACTGATAGAGCAGCTCTATCTCTCCTTCCTTTTCTCCCTTCGTAGCCAGTGAGCCTTGAGGCCTGTCAGTCTTTCGCCACGTCTCTCTATCTTCTCTGTGTGTCACATAAAAGGGGCTAAGGAGTCGACAGTGCTGACAGGGCATGTGGAGAGGAGAGGGAGAGAGGAGCATGCGTTTTACATCACGAGCGCTCCTAACCTTTCTATTCATGCAGGTTGACCTTTCCATCAGTAGGTAATAGAGAGTGGAATGTCCTTTACTATAAAGGCCTGATGTTAAGTCACGCTCCTCTCTGCCCCAGAGAGAGAGAGGACAGCACCTGATGTCACCCCGCCACTGCTCGGGGTGAGAGGGGAGGAGGGTGGGGAGGTGAACACAGGTACACGCCGCGTGTGTGTGTGTGTGTGTGTGCAGTGGAAATGTGAGTATGCGAGAACAAGTGGGGCAGGAAGGGAGGGGAACAATATTGGTCTGCCACTGTGGGTCATTGTAGAGAAAACATAAAATATAATCATCCATTAAAATGCAGCTTCACAACCTCCATCACATCCATGATGGAGCAGCTTCCATAAACGTTGTGTGTGTGTGCCAGTGCCCGTATATACGCACGCATGCATCACTCGCCGCTGATAGATCTGGCTCTGAATAGTCTGCTAGAGGAAGCGGAAGATGGGGCTTCGGGGGTGTGAGGTGGGTCAAAGTGTGTATGTATATATTCTGCCTCTGTGTGTGTTTGTGAGAGGGAGTCTTGCTCTGTGGCTCCAGATCATAAAGATGGAGCACATTACCAAGGATTGGGCTTCAGCAGTCACTGCCAATGAGACTTTCCTAGCTCTGTGGAAGGTCCTGGTTTTGTTGATGCCACAGTCTGTTCTGAACAACTAGAGCCGAGATCATAAACACCCATTAAATCTCAGGTTTATAATAGGACTTTCCCACCTACCTACACAGTCTAACACTTTGAAACAAAGAGAAGAACAAGAGGAAGAGGAACAAGATCAAGGAGAAGAAGAAGAAGAAGATGACGGGTGTGATCCTGATCTGCTGATTCACGGTGATGTTTCTGGCCTGAGAACCTTGATTTCCACAAACCACTGCTGGAGTGTCACCACGATGGTCATGGGCTTGCACACACTGGCCTTGCACTTTGCAGTCCATAACAAACTAGGAACTCAGTGAAGCGTCAGAGACGATCAGCGTCATGACCAGAATATAGCAGCTTCATCTCAACCAAAGAACCAACTCTTTGGATGAAGATAGTATCTGGCGTCTTCAGCTTGTATATGGCTTTGAACAGATGCTGAACCACCGCAGAAAAACAGTATTTAAACATGAATTCTCAACTCACACACACACATACACTCTGAGCTGCATGTTAGCACTGAGTGAGCGAAGTTCTGAGGACTCCAGTGCAGAATGGCTGGCAGCAAACTTACATGTTTGTCATGTGAAAACTATTCACCCTCACTTAGCCAGGAACACAACACAAACAATAGACATTAACAATGTGCCATTATCCAGAGCATGATGGGAGGAGAGCGAGCGAATGCTGAGCGAGCGAGCATAAAGGCAAAGAGATGAGAGGGAGGATTGCAGAGAGACCAAACTGTTATTTAAACCAGGCGGCCACAAAAACATCACAATAAATAACTTGGCTGTTTAGTCTCCACCTTAGATGCTGGAGGAGCCGCTGAGCACAACACGCGCGGGAGAAGGGGGGATTAAAGGAACGGGGAGGGATGGAGTGGTGGGAGGCGCAAGGGAGGAGTGGGAGAGGAGATAAAACACATTACAAGATCGCTCTGTGTTGTCAGACTCAAAGGAGTATCCAGGATCGTCTCTCCTCTTGACTAATGAAAGGAGCAGCTCTTCCGAGTCGAGAGCCGTGACGCTCGCCACACGCACACACACACACACACACACACACACACACACACACACACACGTGAGTGCCAACGAATACTCACATTCACATGACATAAAAGAAGTTACTCGTGTTTATACCATAAATGTGTCTTTGCAAGTTCAGCTCAAATGTATTTGGCGCACCCTGTCACCGTCTCGCACTCACACACACGCAGAGCCGTTCTTCATCCTCAGCAGAACCACGGCACAGCGAGGGCACCTTCCACAGTGCAGAGCGAGGCCATTGATGGGAGGAAAATAGTGCTAATGCAGCAAGGAAACTGTTCTTTCCCAATTAAGCCAATAAAACACATGCTCCCTCCGTCCTGCAACTGCCTAATAAGCCATAAACACAGCTGAACATTTATAATCTGGCCGAGTCCATAAAAAAAAGCACTTCCAATGTGTGCACTGGGTGAGGGGTGAGAGCAGCAAGGCTTGCAGATAGAAATCCCTTTTCCAACTAAAAGAAATATTTAATATCTGGCTGGATGAATGCAGAGCAGTGGGAGGCGTGGGGCGAGCGAGCGAGCGAGAGAAGGAGAGTAGGAGGGGAGGGCAGAAGTAGTCTTGAAAGACCACAGAGGATGTTTCCATCTGCCTTCCATCCCACGGCCCTCTTCTACTCTGTCCACAAGACGGGCTTGTAGGTGAGACTCCACAGGAGATACACACCTACAGCGACTTCTCCTCAGCAGTCGGCCACCCGCGAGGCAAACTCAGGGGCGACCCTGGACCTCACTGTAGAAGGGATGATCACAGGCGACGCTCCAGCTTTGGTGACGACTGAAACCGGAAATAAACTTGAGTCCTGTTTGGATGTTAATTTATTACTGGTGACTTATGACTATTATTATAACAATGTAAATGTTATGGACGTTAATAGTCACACTTTAGATTATATTACCCAAGATAACTACGATTTAACGTGTATAGAAACACATTAATCGGGATGAATAATTGATTTGCATCTTGTCTATTTTGCCCTGGACTGGTCCCTGAAAACAACAATTATGGACAGATAAGTAAGTAATTAGCTTAATAATAGTTGTCATAGGTTCCCCAATCTTAAGCGCCACCGACCTTTTAGAGTGATGGATTTGGATGTGAATTTTGGCTCTATGTAACCGGACTTCAAGTCACCCTTGTCACACTGACTCTCAGCTGTGGGCGGGTCCCAAAGAGTTTGATCTTTTCCCTGGCAATAAATAAATAAGTAAATACAATTTTTAAACAGAGTTGTATCTGCAGCTCAAATTGATTTTCTCGATAATACACAGTTAATTGAATGAAACACTCATATTGTTGTGGCTTTTACTTTGAAGGGCAAAGGCCTCTGTCGAACAGGAAGTCCTCACCCAGGGTGGATTTAAAAGGAAGTGGACGTGGAGAGGTGGAGGGGAAAAGAAAGATGCCTAATTCCGATTCCTGGTATTATGATGTAGATCTGGGACAAGTAAAAAGTGCCTAAGTTCCTAAACATGTTACAAGGTTCAATTTACTTGGAATTTCAGACGGAAGTAAAATTACATGACAGTTGACAGTGGAAAAATAACAGCTTTGATCCGCCACATGACTCACGAGAGAAAGAAGAGTCTGACCCTCCTGCAGCAGACCAATAAACATGTCAAAGCAGATTATAATTGTGAAGAGCCAAAAAGATTCACCCAACTAGGAAACTGACTGTGAGCAGAACTCAAGCCTCCTGTCAGAAGCGTGGAAGAAAAGAGCTTGATGCAAAGGAGGAGGAGCTCCAGGATGAGAGGACCGAAGGATGAGAAGCCACAGTGGGATGCTAGCGAGGAGGGGTTGAGGATAGTAGGAGGGAATAAAAGAGGAGGTGAGAGCGAAGCAGGAGTTGGGGTCAGCAGGTTCCTGGCTGGAGTCTCGGTTCTGCACGCTCGGCCAATGTGGCCTTTTCTCCTCCTGAGCTGGAGGAGCAGTAAACTCAGCGTGGGTTCTCCATAAAACAGTTCCTAAAAACACATTTGCAGTTTACTGAATAAATGAAGGAGCTGAGGCCTGGAGGGAGAGAGAAACTTGGATGTAACCTGACTCCAGATCAGTCAAGTGCTGCCAAGGTTTTTACAGCACGTCTTCTCCACTGGTGCATCCTGAACTGATGCTCACTTCTGGACTATAGTTTATATATAGGCAGGCATGACGGCGACCAGGATAAACGTCGGACAACAATATTTTCACTGACCTTTGACCAAAGTTGCTTCAATAAAAATCACCCAAGGTATTTCAGTTTCTCCTATGAATAACCTCATGGAGCAAAATACAGTTGATGCCAATGAAACTTCTTCATACAAATCGTGCCTCTCCAGAAGGATGTTGTGCGATGCAGCCTGTGTTTACCGCTAAATTGCCGGCGAGCCTCGGAGGACATCATTAAAATGTCATTTGATCTGAGAATGTGAGATTTTAATCTTGGTCTGAAGTGCTTCAGATCAAATGAATCTGCCTCTTGTGTGCGTGTGTTTTGACTGTTACTGTAAAGTGGAAGTGAACATGAGCTGGCACCGTGTCTCCCACACACACGGGCGGCTGAGCCGTGTGTGTGTTTGTCTTTCCTGCTATTGTCAGACGGAGATTGATACCGGCTCTCCTTACTGACAGTCGATTGTCGGAGCTTCCTGAACTAATTATATAAAGCAACAACAGTCACCCACAAACACCGTCTGCCAGTCTGTCAACAGCGTGTCCTTGTTTTCATTTGTCTTCTGAAAATGACTGCTCGTCTGGATGGAGCGGGAAATCTGAGGGATGTTCATCAGTGAATCGAAGAAATCGATGAGCAGAGGTTCAGTCAGAGAGAAGGGTTTCTTCCTGAGACGTCCACCGACCTGAGCGCTGCAAGTGGCTGGTGTAAGTCAGCTGGTCTTCAACACAACGCTCATGTGCGTGAAGCTGTGTGTATGAGGAGGAAGTATTCATGGAATGGTGGTGGGCAGCGATCGACTTCCTGTGCGGATGGAAATCTCAGCTGCCCAGGGTGTGAATACAAATACAAGCACGCAAAGACATCAGCACGGCACTGACAAATAAACCAGCGGCGAGCTGAGTCTGAATCACCGGGAGGTAGTGGACGCACAGCTTTGTTTTCCCACATAAATGCAGAGCAAAGAAGGAAGCACGAGGTGCGCCGCTTTCCAAGCAGACTGGCGACAAGATAACCGATGCTGTAGCTTATTACACTGCGACAAATCGCCCACTTTCTGGGCAAACACAGTTCATTAAATACTACTTTCAGATTGATTTTACAGTACTACTTAGCTACACTAGGTTCCTATCCTCATAATGTACCGCACCAGCTACTATAACTAGCGTTGAGACCACCAACCATCAAGAAATCCTCCTTCATCATGGACCTCAAAGGCGTCCTAGTCTCCTTCATCTCATCAACATCTTGGTCCAACTCTCCACCAGTCCAAACCATCTCTCCTCCCTGACTTTGTCTCCAAACATCTCCACATGTCCCTGTGATGGACTCATTTCTGATCTTGTCTTTTCTCCCGATAAGATCCTCAATAGCTTCATCGCTCGACTCTTCTGATTCTGACTCCTGAGTCACACACCATAGCAGCGACCATGACTGCCCTGCGAAGCTTCACTAATCCTCATCTTCAGCCCCCTTAGATTATCCTCTCAATATCTCTGGCACAGCAAAACCATGACAGCCACCACAAACATTGGAAATATGGGACCACTGTACAAAGGACACATCAAAGGACACACCTTTCACACCTCATTTTGATTAAGTAAAATTTAAAAATAAAGTTTCAAACATCTTTTGCATCTATTTTTTATGATGAAATATTAATTTTCTATTTACAACACTCCAATCATGCTGACTTGTTCCTGGACTCGTGCCCTTATGCCGACCAGTCGACTCGTTAAGATGGTTGTGACTACACTCACACTCCTTGCATTCACTAACAATCGGTTCAGACTCAAATCCAGCTCGTTTGCTCTCATTAATACTTGTTGGAAGTTGATTCCAGTGCTTGTTAAATGTCACTAACTTAACCTATAGTCAGAGGACAACGGCATGTGATGCTACACAGCGAACTATAGCAGCAAACAAAGCCACTTCAACAAAGGCGGCGCTGGGTTAATCGTCAGGCTGATTGGAAAACACTGGACCTACAGGCCTTCAGGGTTTCACCTTCACCTCAGCAGGATGCAGAACATCATTGGAAGCTGTGACTCCACACTGTATTTGCATTATATAAAACAACAATAGCTTTAACTTAGCATCCATGTTTGCTCCACCAAACCCACTTATTTAGCTGGTAAACACTGTCGCAACACTCGGTGAACACCGACTCTCCCGAGATTTAACCTCAACCCTGAAGTGTGTTGCATAACAGCGGCAAACTTGACAGATAAAACAGCCGCCCTCCCTCCCCCCCGCCGCAGCCCACCCCGGTGTTTGACTAGACAGCAGTATAAACACTGGGACTCCTCACTACACTGACTTTACAAGGACTAATTACCGGCTGGCACTGAGCGCAGACAGATGGTAGCGGGAGAGGCAGAGCGAGCGCTGTCGGACAAGCGCACAGAACCAAAACATATATACAGAGTCGTTCCAGTGAACATGTGTGTACATAAGTTAATTTGCATCAATAATGAGCATCCTCGCTGCAGCAGATGAAAGGAACTGACCAAACGTGAAGAGGCTGATGCAAGTTTGAATTCCTCCACTGGCTGTCCCATGATGCAACTTTTTCATGAACAGCAGTAAACGCTGCTTTTATTGCGGCTCAAATGATCGCAGCAATCAGCTGGGGATTAATTACCAAATATTTTCTCATTTTTCAGCGCAGGGTTTTGAGTTGCGAGCAACAGCAGCGCTCCTGCCAGACGTGCAGCAACTTTCAAAACTGGACCCGAGATGTAATAGGATGAGAATGTTGGTGTGATGTCGAGTGGCTCTCACTCAGCTGAGCTCCAGTCTAAACTTCAGCTCCTCCAATAAAGCTCCCGACTGGCAGACCCTGAAATATGTTACACTTTTACCACTTTCTCTTTTCATCATATTTTGTTTCCTATGGGTGGATTATTGGCAACAAGTTTTCACAGTCAACCTTTTCACATTGCTTTCGTCATTTCCCCACTTGTCTTGGACAGGAGAGTGATGGCCACTCTCTGCTGGTCACTTGGTGACCAGCTCCAGCTTTCACTGTTTGACTTGTGTTTCTGCTCTTAACTGTTAAGTTTCCTTCTCCACTGATATTATTTTATTTTCATGCAAAGTTTTGATTCATTCTTGGCTCCTACGAATGAGTACTACTCTTTTTCTTTTTCACATTTCAAATGTATTTTTCTATGTTGCCAACAAGTTTTTGAGACTTTCACATTTATTAAATTCACTTCTTTTGGGCCTTATTTTTTCAGGTTTCATCAGTTTACGAGTGTTCTCTTTCCATGGCTTCCACTTTTACTTGTAACTTTCTCTAGGGTCGAGCCCCTTCTTGAGTCAGTCAAGGTCGTTTTAGGGGTGTTTTTTTTTTCTTAAATCCATCCTCGTCCGCTTATCGGTTGCTGGGTCGCAGGGGCAGCAGCTTCAAAAGGTTGCACCAAACGCGCTCCCCTCAGGCTACATCCACCCGCTCCAACTGGAAGATCCCGAGACGCTCCCAGGCCAGTGAAGAGATCTTATCCCTCCACCTGGTCCTGGGTCGACCCCTTGGACTCCCCCAGCAGGCTGTGCCTGAAACACGTAACATAAATTCCTCAGTACAAAATCACGCGCACCTGGCAACAAACCCCTGCAGACGATTCGTATGACTCTAGAAAGGTCTGGAATTTTGAATCGTTTTTTTCGGAGGTTCCTGAGTGAGAGAAGATTCATCCTAATTCACTCCCACGGACACAGCAGGACAAGAGGTGGCGCGAGCCCCAGACGGGTCACCTCACACACAGTCACCCAGAGCTCCAGCGTGTTTGCTTCTCTGCACGCCAGAGCTGCCTCCAGCAGGTCTGGACCGTGTGCTCTGACGAAGTTAGGCACGACTCTCTAAATCCTCCAGCGTCTCCATTGAATTAAATCTGACTCATTTCTGTAACATCTTAATTTAACAATTACGGCCAACAACACTATGGCAGCTCCCTCGCTGCTATAATCACGGCGTGCTCTTTTCTCTACGCCATGTAATGTTAATTCGATTCTCTTCCCGGCCACCCGCCCGCCCCCCCCCGGCTCCTCCACCCCGTCTCCCCTGCGCTCGCCCCTCGTAGCGCTCTCGTTAGTGGGGTATAAATCTCCAGAATCCACCCAGTAATTTAACCAATTAGCATCTGAGATATGCGGGTGGCACCTAAATGACGACGGCGCAGAATAGTGATGCATGTGGCCCCGGCTTGTGAATTTACAACGTCTCGTTACATATTCAGGCAGCATAAATCATGCGCTCCCCACTGACACCGGGCCGGATGGGAAGCCACGGGCCGGGGTGGAAGGAACAGAGCAGGAGACATGAGTTAGTTAATCATGTGGAAATAAGAAGCGCAACCTGGATTCAAACACACATACACGGGGGACAGGTACATGTAAGCAGCGGCTTCATAAATAAAAACCAGCTCTGGCGGCCGCCGAATAACTGCAGCAACTCTCATTACACCATTAGCTACGTTACTAAACAATGAGAACAATTCAAACTAACAAGGAAGATTGTTAGTTTCCACTGATGCCATCAGGCAGGTTGAGGATTCACACTCAATTACATGGCGGGTAAGAGCTTCACATCACCGAGTCATGGACTAGAAGAGGTCTGTGACAGACGGTGGCTTAGGAGGAACCACGAGAGTTGAGTGAGGCATCAGTCTCTCTTTTTATTGGATAGAGGCTGATTCGAGCATGAAACATCTGAGTGGTTATTCTCCAAATACTCAATATAAATGGTGCCACATCCACTTCCCCTCATCACACTATGACACTGCTCATAGCACAAACATAGGTCAGCACTCCTGACTTTTGTTCCCCCCTTTGATCGACATCATTTCATAGAGTTATTCTTTTCCAACAGTGAAACTTTAAGACTGATACATGTGCTAGAGGTGATCTGGTTTTCCGTCCACTCACATGAATAATTCCAGCCAACTATATGTACTGAAATCTCTGGTGGGCCCCAAAAACGACTTGGTGGGCCACAGTGGGCCTCGGGCCTCGTGTTTGACACACATTTGTGAAATGTTTTATTGGTTTTATCATGTAAACTCTTAATTATTCAGCAATATGCATTCATAACAATAGTTTTATCTTCCAAATGTAATTCTGATGATAATGCCGAGAAAAAAACTTAAATCCTCCACATGAAATTGAAGAAACCATGTCTTTTTTTCACATAAATAACTTGATCCAGTTTTTAGAGGAATATATGAAAACATGTAAAAAGGGAAAATAAAAAGGAGACCAAAATTAAAAACGAAATTAAAATAACAAAAAAAAAAACCAACACGTGATCATTTATGATGTGAAAATGAACCTATGATTTCAGATGAACTGAATGCACCACTGAACCATAGCGATGTAAACCAAGCAGAACTCTGGCCACAAACACATCTGGGAACAGTGTAGTGAGTGGTCCTGGTGGGTCTGGCCATCAGAGCAGTGGCGACAGCCAGTGAGTGATAACTGTAGTAAAAGTCTAGTAAACAGAGTGAGTGATGGCGTCTGTCTGCAGGCCCAATTGAGCGTGTGACATCGGCCGTGACAGCACAGCAGTGGAGCACAACGGTAATGACAGCCACACACACGGAGCTACCGTTTAACAGCTGACGTACACACATGCAAGCGTGAGCTAAGGTCCACCAGGAACTGATGGCTTGAACACGGAATTCTTCCAACATCTTCACTCCAGAAATCACTGCGATTGTTTGGGTCTCAACAGGGGGGAGGGTGGCTGCTAGTAACTCAACACAGCAGACTAGCAGGTATGAGAGAGCTTGGGTGTAGTTTTGGAGGTGAGAGGTCATGACCCGGAGCTCCCTGGAGGAAGACAACAGACACCACTGTTCCCAGAGGAGAGAAGTCTGAGCGTCATTATAAAACACGCACACAGACAGACAAATACACCTCCGATCATTATAACAAGGTTCCGAATAATGAGGGGGTCACCTTCTAAACCTTTTAAAAACAACCCCCCCCGTCGGCTCTCTGGCTCTCACCTACCCGCCTCCCTCGAGACCCCCGACTGCCAGGGCTGTTAATTAGATACCCCAGCACACGGGAGGCACGTTGGATGCAGCCACTTCAGGATTTCTAACTTGGTGTGAATCAAACACGACAGCCAACAAAATATGAGCGACGTTTCAACTGTCAATGATGTTCTGCATGAAATGCAAATCCAACCTCAGCCAGATTGGTTTTCTAAACCACAAACCATGAAGTCGAAACTCAGAGACCTGCAGCACAACACTGGACAACTGCTTTCTATAGGACGCCCCAAAACAAGGCACAAAGATGAAGCAAAGTTGAAATGAACAATGTAAAACAGCTGTCTCAACATAACAGAGAAGCTTCTTCTTGGTGCTCCAGAAACAGACACTTCCAGGCCGCGGTCTCAGTCCAGCTCAGATCTGAATCTTTGGACATTGTCATCAGAAAATTAATAATAAAAAAACACTGTTTACAAACGTCAGAAACCTCAAACTAAATTTGGTTTTAGCCCAAACAATGTGTTTTAGGAGCCAAAACCCACCATTAAAACTGTGTTTGCAGATCACGATTAGTATTTCAGCTTCGTCTTTGCCGCTCAGCATTTCCCAGCAGCAGTGGCCAGAGAAGTCGGCCTCCTCACCTACACCTTCATCCTGACCCTCACTGTTGTCGTCCTCGTCCCTGTCTCTCCAAACTTCTCCACACGTCCCTCTTATACACTCGTTCCTGAGTATTTCTGATCTTCCTTGCCAGATATTTATGAATCAGGTTAAAATGCAAACATCACAGGACCAGTCTGCTCCCCGGCGCCCTCTACGGACAGCCTCCCTCTGGTTCCTGGTGGAGGTCAGTGAAATCAATTGTAAAGTTAATTGTGGGCTCAATGAGCGTTTCTCCTCTAAGTACTGGTGGACGGATCATTGAGAGCAGAATACACAAGTGCTCACCACTCACTTACATACTTTATTTTCTCATTAAACAAGGAGCACGACGGCGCCTGCATCAACAGCACTATGAAAGATTCAAGGATCAGGTCAGAATGAGATTCACTTGACGAAGGCTCCTTCCATTCCATCAAGCGAAAGCGAACAGCGAGCCATTTAGCATCGGCTTTGGTGCCGAGCGCGGCTCCTGATGAAAGTGTGAATATTAAATATTGCAGAAAGAGCAGTTTCGCCAATGAAAAAGCCAACAGGTCACCGAGAAGAAATGTAGATTCACAGAACGTGTCTTTCATTTTAAATAAACACCCAGATGATCGCTGTGAGTTTGACACTTAAGTTGGCAGACGCCCACGCCAGCCGACCCCAGTTCAAGTGTTTCTAGCTCTCACTCTCCGCTCCGAGAGAGACGAGGGAGCGAGGGAGAGAACAACAGTTAACCTCGGAGGGTCAGACCAAAAATTCTCTGTGATCAATAAGTCCAAACAACACATGCACCCACACACTCTCGCCACAAAGCGCACACGCACAAACACACATAAGTCATTCCTAATGGGCGCACACAAGCCGAGCAACGGGAAGGCTCGAGTGCGAAACACACACAGACTGCGTGGAGAAGATCTGGCCTCAGCTGCGCTCTCCTCTTGAGCACGGCGCTAACTGACGGCTAATCGATTGGTGCTTGCCGACCTCTGACCCTGCCAGCTTCCTGTCTGACAGATTACACCTCCGCAGTTCCATAGGACTGCATTTGTCTTTGTGTGTGTTTGTGCAAAGGCTGGCAGTATAAAAATGGATGTTGCATTACTGTGCATCTGATCCGAGTGTGCGGTGAGGAACCGGGTTCTGGGGGTGCGAGACGCACTGTTGTTGTTCGGGCGTGTGCTGCGTTACTGTGGCAACACAGACGGTGTGCAGATCAGGCAGCTGAGTATAGGAGTGTGAGGCAGTGTGTGTCTGTGTGTGTGTCGGCAGATAACAATGCCCCTCTCTGCAGGACACTGCCGCACTCTTCCTGCCCAGGTCTGCACGGGAAACACCACCCAACGCACATGCAGACACACCAACACGGATATTTATACCTGTGTGTGTCACAATGACTTGGCCAGCGCTGAACAAAAGACTGCGTCCACCACGGACCCACGATCTAGAGTTCAGGCTTGCATTGGAGGTTGCAAAGATATCTGCAGAGTCCAGTCCAAGGCCACTTAACTCCAGTAGTCAGCCTACTCTGATGACCAGCTCTCACCCTAAAGAACTGGGTGTCTGTCATGTTGTAGTCCTCAAGACCAACCTCTTACTCAAGACCATACTTCCAAGGTCTTCTTCTCATATTGACTGCGTTTAGATTTAGTCCTGTTTCGGTCACGTGGGGCTCCTCAAGGCCAGTCGGCACCACAGGTATTATCTGTTTATCATCACTTATGCTTCTGTCTTCAGCTTGGTCTAGGTCTGGGGTCTCAAACTCGATTGGCTGGGGGGCCACCAGAGGCCAAAGTCTGGCTGAGGCTGGAGTCGTGTGGTTTAGCCGCACATCATTGGTCACTTCGCTTCATCTGATGCTACTTATTTGCAATAACAATGATCCTGGTAATTCCACGTCAATGTGAGCCTCCTAAAGAGCTATAGTACAGGCTCCTTTAAAAAGAGACCACAAGTCACAGACCACAAATCCCAGGCTAAAATTAGGCATCCAGTGGTGGGCCACAAAACTGCATCCTGACGGTTGCATATGGCCTGCGGACCACAAGTTTGGTCTCGGTCTTGACTTGCTTGACCTTGACTTGGACTCAGGTCAGGTGGTTTCGACGACAACACCAGTGTTGAGTGAGTGTCTGAGTCCTGTCCAGTCCTTTCCTACTATAATACAATGAAGGCAAAGACACGGTTTCCCCGCCTCGTCTTCCTCCTCTCACCTAAATTCCTCTTCACAGTTGAACAAACTCTCATATAGTAAGTAAACACACTCTTTCTCTCTGGAAGTCCAAAAACACCGCGACCACTTCACGGTGGAGGGAAAATTCCCTCTCCCGTCTCCGTGTTTGTTAACGTGTGTGAGGAGTCTGCAGGGAGTTTCCAGATAAACTTAATGTGTTTGCTTTTTAATGACAGAGATTTAAGATATGCACACACACATTCACACGCAGCAGCGGCAGCCACCTATCGTGAAAGAGCCGCTTTGTGGCGTCAGCCTGTAATTCAGCATGAGCGTGTGTGTGCGCGAGTGTGCGTGACTAATAGATGTCCTGTCATGGGCGTGTAGTCAGAGAGATCTCTGTGAGCAGGTACGTCCAAGTGGCTGGCCGCAGACTCATCGCCCAGTAGGAGGCGATCCACCCAACACACACGCAGGCCGGCCTTTTGTGCACACGGACGGTTAATAAAGCCACGAAGTACACCATCGGCTTACTGTACTGGAAGGTTTTCACTTCACCATGAACAACTAAGTGTATTTCTTTCTGTTACATAAGCATGTTGCTCATTTATGAGTCGTTTCTGTGAATGGAATTAACGAAACAAAGGCATGGTAAAACGTTGTCTGATGGTACAATAAACTGGGTCAGATTGCGAGTTTGTGCAATAAAAATAAACAATTTTATAATACACTGTACAGACTTCAGTGTTCTCCATGATAACTGACATAAGACGACATTTGAAATATCCATTTGTCATTGACAATTTAATGGCCCAACATTATGTCTAGCAGTCACTGAATCTCGTCTGTGTTGGGCAATTCTACTGCAGAAGTCCTGGGCCCCAATTATGGTGACGTATATGCAGAGTGCAGAGTTTTGGAATTTTCCAAACACCTTAAACACTGACAGAGACACAGTAGGAAGAGTTACGCTGCTAAAGTCGTGGCTGCTGCTGGGTCGGAACAGGACGGATATTAAATCCAAACCCTCGACACAAGTCAGAGCAGGGATGAAATATTTCCAGCAGCTCCTGTACTCACTGGAAATGCATGGAAAACAGCAAAAGTTGAACTCTGAGACTCATGAGGTTGGACTCTGACGCCAGCCTTCAAGGGTTGTAAGCACAAGTCTTTCCTATCCAGGGGCGACTCTGGGCTCATGTTTTGGGGTGCTAAGCACAAAGAGTGCTGACTTTTCAGAGCAGAGGAAACATCAACCAGAAAAGATGAAAAAGCCTTTATACTTTATAGTAGTGTGAACCTGTAGCTTTGATTTGAAGGACAGGTAAGACATGAGGGGGACACTTCAATGCTCAATGACAGTGAAGTCTGAAGATTTTCTCTGTGAATTACAATCCGAAGCTTGTTGCGAGTCCCAGCTGATCAGTCAGCAAATTCGATCGAACACACAGCCAATGAGCAACCTCCTCCATCCCCCCCAAAAGTGAACCGAGCAGTCCCGAGCGTTAAACAACAGTTAACAATGTAAACAAAGTTGACCTGAACACGTGCTTGGTCGTAGCGGTACAGAAGTAGTGTGTATGATTTACCCCAGATATGTACAGCTGTATCAACTTCTTCAGCGCAATAAAGGTGTTGTAGTTTTAAAGTAAAAATGAAAACATAAGTCAAAGTTAAACTGAAAAAGTGCACGGTTGACGTTCTTTATTTAGGGGAGCTGGAACTAACTTCAGGGTGAGATCAGCAGGGTCTACCGACATCCGTGTTCCCATCCATTTATTCTCTAGCACCCATCTCCCGTTACTGGTCCCTAGCCCCGGCTACTTGCTTATACAGTCCGTCACAAGGCTTGTGTTGACTGACAGCCACTCACACATACTGTACTGTACACACACTAGTGTCAGCAGCTCCAGAAAGATGAGTACATTACGAGTGTTTTACAACTTCGAACAGTTAGTCGAACAGAAGACAAAGAATAGCGGAGGATAAAAACATTAGTGAAAACAGGCACCTCAGCTTTCAGTGTCATTAGGATCGCCACAGTTAAAGAGCTGGAACACTATGTGATGATTGTCTTGGCTTTTGTCTTTGATATTTCGAGAGCGAACCAAAATAAAGACTTGAGAAGCGTCCTCCCTGCGAATGTCACACACTTGGTGATTTGGAACATAAATCTGCTGAACCACTGACACATGAAAGGACCTTCAGTTTTTGACAACCAGCAGCTTCGCAGAGTAAACAACGGCATTAAAACGGCATCAACGGGAACAGATGGGGAGAGTGTGTGTGTAGGATAGTGTGTGTGTGTGTGTGTGTGTGCGTATCATGTCGGTGTTTGTAGCTTTTAGGGTAACACGATCCCTGCCTAAGGGTGTGTGTGTGTGTGTGTAATGGGGGTGTATAGTGGGAAACAGGAGCAGGATGGGAGGAAAAGGAGGATCAGGGAGGTGAAAGAGGAGGAAAGGGGGATACAAAAAAGTCAGAAAATGTGTGCGTGTGTGTGTTTCATTACACGTGTGTGTGGAACCACTCCATCCATGCCCCTGGGCGCTTCAGTTTTACTGCTAATATTCGCTGTCTCACACTCAGACAGCAGGATGGATGGAGCAGCAGAACGAACGGGAGGATTACGAACTATCCCTCCTAAATTTTATATCTGTCTTCATATAGTTAGCAATCATCCGCGCTCTGCCCACCGCCATATTTCCTCCATCCGTCTTTAGTCCCGACCCTTTATCCACATTATTGGTAGCTTGTAATATTTCCTGTAAGAGAAACCTGACGGGAAGAAAGAATGAAAGAATAATAGAAAGCGAACTGCAGCGAAAGAGAAACCAAGATGGATGAAGGGGTTAAAGTGGACAGACAGACAGAGGAAGAGTATATTAGCTGCGCTGCAGCCGACATTAGCCTGACAAACACGTGAGATTATGTGGGTGTCCAGTTAAACTAAATCATCACTTAATGCCGTTGCTAGCCTCGGAGACAGGTGAGGACGGAGAGAATAAATGAGCAAAATGAATAAAACATCCTCCACTCTTTCCTTTCCTCTCTCTCTCTCCCGCTTATACAAACAGTCGCACATACACCAGCGAAAACACGGCGAGAAGAGAATGCTGACATTAAGTCGATGGTATGAATAATTCCCACCAGTCTTCCACTCCAAGCAACCGCTGACCTTTAACACAGGAAGTGATACTGCAACACCAGAGAGGGGGAAAAGAGGTGGAGGAGGGAAGACTCTATTAGGCAGTTTGGACACAAAGTGGTTGTAATCTGTGGAATTATTCACTGCTGCTGTCAGTTATGGTCCAGACTCCACTGCCAAAAGTGAAAATCAACAAGCTAGTGTCACTAGTTTCAACACGTTTGAAGCACTTTCTCAACCCCTTCTAGGAAACCTTGGGTTAAACCAAAGGGTTCATGCTTGTTTCCTCCCACAGTCAGAAACAGACTGTCCGTAAGTGTGTGTGTGAATGGTTGTTTGTCTCTCTGTGCCCTGACCAGAGACCTGTTCAGGGTGTCCCCCAACTCTCAGCCAGAGTGCCTGGGATAGGCCCCATCACCCCATGACCCCCACAAGGGAACAGGCGGTGGAAAATGGATGAAGGTCTCCTGTCTCCATCTGTACAGCTAGCTGGTGGAAAAGATGTGTGTCCATGTGGATGTAGTTTGCCATGGTGCTGAAACGTCAGGCAAGCATGTGACCTGAGGTAGTCGTCTGAACTAGCTGGCTGATGAGGTCTTTACTCAGAGCACTGACCTATTCTGAGGGTCACTTGTGACCCAAAACACTGTTAACAGTTAACAGCAGATGTAATGGGTGGTTACAGTCAATTCAGGCGTTCATTAGGCGACAGAGTTGGGACACCCTGGACTGTACCAAACACTTTCAAGTAGAAGGAAGGGTTAAGCAAATAAGTGTTTTTGGACTGTAGGAGGAAATCAGAGTGCTTAGAGAGGACAGAAACATGCAGACGAGAGTCTGAATTGTCTGAACATGAATTCAGTCCCGCGTCGCGGTCACCGGAGCCTCTGCACCAGGACCAGTAGCATACGATGGACAGTTGAATTATTAATAAAGTTTGTTCAATTTCAGCCAAAGGATGAAAAGATCTCAAGCAAAAGGAGGGCACCGAAGGAAAAAAGTGAAAGAAGGGGAGGACAGGTCAAGTAAGGAGGAGGAATAATATCTCACTGTCTATTTTAGATACGACTGCGTGTGTGTGTCAAACGCTGACAGTTGAGCGAGCAGTGACATACCAGGTTGGCGGAGATATTTTGGTAACTAGGACAAGCGAGACAGAGTGAGAGCGATAGTGAGGAAGACAAAAGGCAGGAGAGATGAAGAGATCGTTTAGAAGATTCCCTTCGCTCCCTCTGTCGCCTTTCTTCACCTCCTCCCCCTCTCCCACCAGCTGATTGACAGTACCCCCGCCTCCCCCCCGAAGCTCTTTGATTGACAGGACTCCCCAGACTGAGGCTCTTATCCTCTGAAACAAACCCTCCTCACCTCTATTCTCTCCTCTGTCTGTGAAGGCGAACCTCCTGTCTTCCATTTCCCCCTCTCTCTCTCTCTCGCTCTCTCCCTCATCTGGCCTCTGCTTTGCTTCCCCTCGTCCTCCCACACATCAAAACAGGGCAATAATAGCCACTGCATTGATGATGATGAGTCAAAGCTGGACTCATATCAGCATCACAATCTGTTGATTGTCTCACACCGCATCATTCCTCATGCGTCTTGAGTCACCTCTGCCAGACGTTTTCCATCCATACCTCTCCTTCCCGTCATCTCTTCCTCAAGCTGTGACCTCTCTTAACCCTATAGATTACACACACACACACACACACACACACACACACACACACACACACACACACACACACACACACACACACACACACACACACACACACACACACACAGGGAACCCCTTAACCCCCTCTGGCTTATGTGGGCCCCCTAGACTTTGAGAGCGCACACACTGCTGCTCGTAGCCACTTACAGACACACACACACGCTCTCACACTGCGACACAGCGAGAGCCTATTAAGCCAATAGCAGAAGCCCCGACCGGCTGTGAGCCGAGCAGCGAGGAAGGTAACCCCCGAGGGCCACGCAGAGACTGGAGGGGGAGAAAAGAGGTGTGGGAGAGCGACAGAGAAAGAGGGAGGCAAATGACTGAGATCATTTTAAAAGGAGCGACGCACAAACAGAGCAGCAGAGTGGATGTGGCTCTTTAGGAGTCAAGCAGGCGTATGATGGGATATCGTTGCATGTCGTTAACCCTATATTAACCCCAGGAGGGAGCAGGACACTCACGGCACTACAACACGGATTAGCTGGGCCACACACACACTCGCTGGCTTGCACACGACGAGCGAGCTGTCACTCACACACACACAAAACACACACACCGCCGTCATCCAATGAGCTGTCAATCACCACGTGATAAACAATCCGTGCTATTTGTGTGTTTACCGCGCGGATGGTCTGGTAAACCCGTCTGCTGCGATACAGCTAAAATATCATGTCGCCGGAGGAGCGTGTATGCAGGTCTGAAGTTGGAGAAGCGCAGCACAGGTGCGACTAGCTTCCTCGGGAGCAATTAAGGTTGTGACAGAAACACCATCCATCAGAGCGCGGCGGGTTGTCGGGACAGACTGCAGCTCCATGGACAGACGAAGATGAATCCGTTGACTGTATCGCCATAATCGCGGATGAAAAATGTTCCAAGTTGCAGTCGTCTAAACAAGCAGGAAACACCTGAGTGACACACAGACTAACCCGTCACCAAGGCAGAACAGCCTCCATACACACACCACATATTCCACCATCGCCTGAAGAACCAGGTGGACCAACGCGTACGCCTCCGCCACCTGTTGCACAGGAGGCTGCGTATTACACGTCGCCACACTTTTTAACAGCCTCTTGTCGCAATGCACAACCCAGAGCTGGTTTCAGGACACCAAAATGAAAAAAAAAGTTGGACAGTCTGATTGGGCGGGGCCAAAGTTAAGAGGAAGAACTGTTGCCCTTTATCTAGTGTGGTTGGCCATTAAAGCAAAAAAAGATTGGGATGCTGAAACCGCTGCTAGCAACCACTGCTAGCAGCTTCTGTTTCTACTTGGTGAGGAATTTCCCCACTCTGCTAACGTCACTGTAAAATCTGAGCTGTGATTGGTTCACATGACGTGCAGATTTCTTAACCTCAGTGTTTGATGCGACAAATGTGCCCCAAAACCTGTTGCATTCCCAGCACTCATATTGGAGTCGGCTGCGTTGCATCACCACATTGACTCTACATGTAAACCAGACGTTTTTGTCGCTTAAATGGCTTCAGAGTTCATCATCTCTAATCTTCTGAGGTCTGACTGATCCCTGTAGCTTTCACACGTTTGTTTCTGGTTTTGTCCCATATTAATGTGAAAACCAACTGGAGTGATTGCACTTCTGAAAACCACCCAAAGACAGCAAGAGTGGAAATAATGAGGGAGAGTAACAGGAGCAGTGACAGTTCTCACATGAACTCAACACGTCACGCTTTCATCACTGACACAGAAACATCTGGGGAGAAATTGATAGCGCAACTGTTCATCAGTCCTTTCCGCAGTATTTACTAATAGTACTTCAAGTGATTAAATGCATTGTCTGGTGTGTATCTCAGACTCTCGAGTAGCACTTAAACAAGTGAGGCAGCGGCACTTATTTGTCTTCCTCTGCGGCTCCACATGTTTGGGAAGAACAGCAGAGTTCCAGATGTTAAACTGAGAGGCTGTGAACCGCTGTGAAGTGGAGGGGAGGGGGCACGACAGGAAGTATCCCACGGTATCCACGGTAACCTTGACATTCCATCCCGACCAAGTTCTCTGACATCTCCCACAATCCAAACACACACACACACACACACACACACACACACACACACACACACACACACACACACACACACACACACACACACACACACACACACACACACACACACACACACACACACACACACACACACACACACACACACACACACACACACACACACACACACACACACCAGCAGCCGCGCATTTTGATGTTCAGAAGGTTGGAGCAATAACGGGCTTCTCCATTGATGACTTTGTTAGTTTACATCTTCTGTAGTTGACACCTCATCAGCACACCTGAGAGGCAGCACCGTGGGCAAGCCGAGATGTCTGAAGCAGCCGACGACAACAAAAATAAAAGGCTGTGGTGGTAATACATGATACCCTCCTGCACAATGACAACCTGACAATAGTGTGTGTGTGTGTGTCTAACCGTCACAAGGCCTCACACAACACAGCCAGTACTGAGCCAGGGTCAGGGCGCTTGGATTTTCAGCAAATAAACACAAACACCTTCGCTGTAAAAGCCACACATCGAATGATCACTCAAAATGGCAAAAAGAACATCATGGCACGCGTCAAATCCACTAACAAGCAGGTCGTTGCCTCACAGAAATTCATTTTCACAGGATCCTCATTTAGAATTGAAATAAAATCCTCAAAATAAGGGTCAGCTCTTAAACAGATTAATTAACAGATTAATTCATGACAGACAAAAACAATGAATCGATGCAACAACGCAGATTAATGGCGTGTTCACCTCCGTCCACGGAATCATTTCTCAGGGCACCAGGTGCACCACATTACCTGATGTGACATCGTAACCCAAACATTCATGAAGAGGGAGACTAGATGAGCTGCGCTGACGCACGGACAACTAAGGTTAGAGGAGAAGCTCACTTCAGAGGAGTCCACTGCTGTTTAAATGTAGTCATTCTGGAGTCGAACATTCAAATAAGATTAATGACGATTCATTCATTATAGCACCTATAATTCATTAGATTATTTTTTAATAAAGTCCCACCATAAAATAAAATATAAACTACTATTAAATACAAACAAATACTACAATTTATACACAGATTTTGAATACCATCATCCATCATTTGACGGTTTGAATACATCCAATTTATAAACTATACATAATATAATCAAAAATAAGTTGCTGTAATTTATATGTAGCGAGGAATTGGAATTTGGGCAACATTCTCAATTCAGCTGGGAGTCCAGCAGAAGCCTGCAGAGACACAGCAGTTCTGGCGCCTTCCTCATCTAAACTACTCTATCCAGATGTGCACTGGGAGTTTTAACAACTGGCAGAAAGAAGGCAGATTCAAATGAGGTTTTTTGTTCTTTGCTCATGACCCACTTTCTGGTACGGCAGTACGGGAAGGTAGGCGAGTGATGGCATCAGTCTGCTGCCACCAGACAGAAGATGGAAGGAAGAGAGAGAGAGACAGACAGACAGACTGCTGGAGCAACAAGAGTTGGTAAGCAGCTTTGTAGTTTGTGACGAAGCAGAAAACCAGCCACTCGTCTGTGGCTGTGTGTGTCATGACGAGAGCTAAACAGCTGATGCACACCTGCGCCCGCCGCGGCGGCTCCTGTGTTCATGCTCTCAACCATCACTTGAACTCTGCTAAGCCTAACTAGCTGTCAGCGTCTTCTAAGGGGCATCATGAGCTTCCCACTCATCAGTGTTACAGGTCAATACACTTGAGCGGTGTGTGCGTGTGTGTGGGCGGAGCCAGAGACCGTACCTGTCGATGATAACAGGGTCTGAGGGCGTCTCATTACGGTTCCCGCAGCTCTTCTTGTCACAGCAGCGACTGAGGAGAGAGGAAGACACGGGGCGAAGTTGTCAGCGATGGTACGAGCAGAAGATGTGGGAGTTCAAATTCACTCTCGTAAATGGGAGTGTTGGCGAATATCAGCTCGGTGCGGAACAAAACATCCAATTAAAGCTATTGATCCAACCTGCGAGGGGAGCTGCTCTGACAGCGCAGACATAAATACAGTCGTACAGTTTGGAAATGTAAGAGAAATTCAAATGCAATGATATTTAATGACATGTGCAGACGATGCTGGTGAGGAGGGGGGCGCCACACAGTGGCTGCACAGCTACTGCGGTGGGGGAGGCGTCAGGTGAACATAGACAGAACTCTACACAGTCTCTCTAATGAAACCCAATTACAGTCAAACGCGCTTCATTTTCAGCATTAAAACAAGGGGACAATGTGAATACACCACACAAATCAATCCTTGTTTGCATGCATTTTTAAGCATGTAGAAGCGCATGGTGTGAAGCTACACGACAACAATGCATGTCTGGGCGGTCACCTTCTGATGACATCACTAATGACTCGTCAAATGACTTTTTTAAAAGCAACTTTTCCTCCACATGAAAGATTTCTATCCATTAACTGGATGTTGTCAATGAAAAGATGTCGCTTGTTGATGACATCACTCCCTGGTTCAGTACAATTCAACACAGTAGAGTCATGGTCTGCATGTTCCCGGACTGAGATGAATTGGTTGGTACCAACAGTGCAACAACAATGGGGTCCACAACAAGTCTGCAGCCTTGAGTTCAGGATGGAGACGGACGTTTCACCGGATCTGTCTGCACTCACTAGGCGGAGGATGATGCAGGACCATGGTGAAGGTGAGGAGTCTTGGAATCATTAGTGTACGGTACTGCACCAACATGACGGCTGGGTCATCCCTACTTAAGGAGTCTACACGCCCTCTGATGAATATAAACGTCAGCCATGACCGCGGCTACATGAGAGCGAAGCCAGCGACGCGCCATTTAGGATAAGCAGTAGAAGACGAATGAATGAATACATGACAGGACGGTTAGAAACGTGATGTACCGGCTTAACAGCTGAGCAGCAGAAAAACTTGCCTGAGGCTCAAAAGAGAAGGACACACATACACACCTCCGCACGCACACACACACACACACACAGACACAGGGAAGAAAAAATGGCTTGTGCTCCCCAATTCACACAATGTATACACACTACAAATCTGTCAGGAAAGGCTTTCTTGTGCGCATCAATTATGAATTAAAGTAAAAGGGGGGAGTGGAGTAGGAGAGTGAAAGGGTGAGCTAAAACAGGAGGAGGGGGAGGATGGGAGGGAGGATCGGGTGGGAAGAAGAGGAAGGGGAGACGTCTCAGGTTTCCTGCTGTCACAGATGGCAGAGGTGGAGAGAAAGAGAGCGCGATACGTTACACCTCACACATTGTCTCTTCTATCTGCTGCTTCTGAACTGGGTCACTACACGGTTCTGTCAGTGCGGCGGGAAGTTAGCGAGGAACGGGAGATTAAGAGAGATTGGAGGGGGAATGAGGGTGGAAAGTGGGTTGTGAAGGGGCCTGGGAAGATGAACGGTGGGCGCGGGTGAAGAGGAAGGGGTTACAAATGGAGGGTAGTGGGGAGGAAAACGAGGGGCTAGATGGAGTAATATAGCACTTAGGGCTCAGAATCCTGGTGATCTAATCATCCTCTCACCCCTGCACCCCCCCTCCTCCCACGGCACACATATCATCCACCCACTTTGGAACAATAGAGACTCAATACCATGAATCTAGACCTCACTCCTAACTGGGTTGGAAGTGAACACGAAGGCAGCGTGGCTCTCAGGATGATTCCGCTTTGACTTCACGGCTACGCTGCCGTTTACGGCTCGACTTGGGTTAAGCTAATGTTTAGAATGATTGCTGCTGTTACTCCGGCTCTTAATTGACTGTTCCGTTTGACGACTGGACTCGGTTCATGGACAGAGTCTGCTGGGGACGGTCGGAGCGCTTGTTTAATAAACAGCAGCACTGAGGAAATGTTGCTGTTGCGCCGCGGTTTCTGCTGACAAATTCACTATCACAGCTCGTTTGCTTCCACACTTGGCCCCCGAAGTGTGATCGCTCTAAAGTTGCACTTCAGCAAAGCCATCTGCTTTTCCACTCCAACATCCTGGCTTTGAGAGGAACACCGCGTCGGCTGGTTTGTACGGAGGGATGGTAGCTAAATATCACATTACTCGCAGTAGTTCGTGATCATAACATGCGCACATTTGCAACTGGAGTTAAAATCAAAATCGTCTGAAGATTGAGATTCACATTTAAACTAGAACCTGGAAAATGACACAACAGAAGTTGTTGCTTCACTTTTAAAAGTTATATGTGACTGGGTTTTATACAAAGAAGTTAAAGTTTTTCAATACGATGGCACTAAAAGACAAGAAATGTTTCAAGTTGGTGGCACAGATTTTCGGCACTAACGTATGTTGTCATGTTTTCTGCTCAGAACTAACACATGGATGGTGGTGTGATACGTCTGCAAGCGTTGGAAGAAAGGCATCCAAGAAAGAAAATCCATAACAACCTTTCTATCAAGACGTCTAGGCCTCTTCAGCTCTCGGTTTCTCAGCTGAGGGTTTAATGGGTTTGGAAGAGCCCGCAGCCAGAGAACACCTCTCATCAGTTTAACCCTGCAGCACTCAAATCATATATTTTTAACCATCAAACACTCCTTATTTATGTGGCACTCTTAGAGTGTCACTAATCTGAGTATAAAGGTCACATCTAACCCACCTCTCCATCTGCTGCTCGCTCTTTTGCCAAAGTGCAACCATATAAAGCAGAAACTTTGCTCCTAAACGGCAGTCGTGGTGGGTTCATTTAGATCCCGGATTCATTTGTGTTTCAAGAACATAAAAGAAGTGCAATTATTTTTCCCTGCGCCCAGCATAAACCAACATTAGCGCAAACACATGACATCAGCAGGACAGTTGCCCGGGTAATTTATTCTCCACGTTCATGCCGACGCTCCGACTCCGCTCTGTTTGGTGGCAGATTGGCTGGGAGCATATGGCTAATAGCGCCATCATGACAATGAGCCACACTGATTAATGGACGCCCTCGGCTCTTTGTGTGTGTACTCTACATGTGTGTGTTGTGTGCGAGGCCCCGACTGCAGAATCAGCATGTGAGAACATGAGGCAACAGCCGTGGCTCTGACCTCAGCGGCTGTTGCAGGCCGGCGACTGTTTACAGTTGCACTTTCGGCTACTACTCTGTGGGAAACTGGAGATCAAAACAGTACTCCAATCCCTCCACTGGCAAAGATGAACAACACACATTCATTCGCGTCCGTAGCAGCGCAGAGCTGAATTGGTAGGGCTATTCAGACACCCGGGCCCACTGTAGGACTGAACCTCCTCCTCCGCTCTGCATACAGATGCACCACCATTTATAACCTTACAGTTAAAGTTGTTGGATGACAAGGTCAGGGAATGAGAACGACTTAACTCATGTGCTAAATCTGAGTGTTATAATGACTGCGTGTGCATACATGTGCGTGTGTGTGAGGGAGAGCGTGCATGCCTATATTTTATCGTCACATTGTGGAGGGAGGCCCATTTGTTAGCCATGAAACAACAGGAGGGTTCAGATTGACTAATGAGTTTCTCTGTGTCCTAATTAACCAGGCGTCACCAGCGCGCACACACACGTTCTATTGTATAGTTTTAAAACGGCACTATAAATAGTCCCTCCTCCAACCTACTTCTGAAGAAATTCATCTTTAGAATATAATTAAAGCAACAACTCTGAGAGCTGAAACTCGTCTTCCTCAGCTGATGCGCTGCGACGGGGAGGGTGTGTGGGAGGTTAATGAGGGTGACAAATTATATGGAGAGGTGACTGGTGACTCGCCGAGTGGTGTGGAGGAGTGCGCCGCTCCGCCACACCTACTGCGAGCTTATGAATGATTTCAAGACAAGACAGTGAAGATGAGCCCCTCTCACCTGCACATGATCTCGTGTGTCAGCAGCACTCTGCACATCTCTGGGTTCTTGTCTTGGCCTTCATAGATGATGGGCTGCAAACACAAGCACAACATTCTTTATAAATTGACTGCGGGGTCCTCTTTTTGCTCTCGACCTTTTCAGTTCTATAGAAGCTCTCAAACACTCTTCATGCTGTGTAAACTGCCCCATTTAATGTTTAGGTTTTATCTGAGAGCACTGAGTTAAGTCAGCGTTGGATAAATAAATCATTGTTTTTTTCTCCTTCGTCCATTGCCGTTCATCGTGGAGAGGATACTTTGATGCAAATGTCACTACAGGCCAATAAACACTGACACACAAGTCAAAGTCTCAGATCCCAGAACAGACCTGGCCCTTCTTCTACTTCAGACTGATCATCCTCCCTTGTCACACTTTCATCACAAACCTCACTGGCTGTCCTCCTCTTCTCCATCTCTCCTCTCCACAAACCATCTGTTCTCCCAAACTTTGTGTCCAAACTCGTCCTTCTGACCTACTCCTTCACTCCCGATGACATCACCTTCTAACTCTGACTCCTGAGTCTCTGAACATACATCACAGCAGTGACCATGACTTTCCTATTAAGCTTGTCTTTGGCTCTTTCCGTGGCACACCTCTCTCCACCCTGCCTGCACTCTCTTCTTCCCCACCCTTCATCTCAGTCATTCACTCTGGATAAATCACCCCAAATATATCCTCATCCATTCACTCTTCGTCCTGCCTCCCTGAGCTTCTCCTCTCTGCTTTCACAAGTCACTCGATCATGAGCAAACATCATCATCCATGGAGACCAAACAAGAAAACAAACAAGAAAAAGAACATGAGTAGAATCTTATGGAAAGAAACCAGTATTATATCAAAACTTTTTCTGTTTCATAGTTCTCTGTTGAGATGGTTACAAAGCTAAAATCCTAACTTCAAGCTGGCGTTTAACATCTGGTGGACTTCCTCAGCAAGTGGATGGGATGCTACAAACATAGATAAAGACTGAGGTACAGTACATTATGATAAGTGATGCTGAGGTGACAGCTGAGTTCAGCAGTCGCACCTCGCTTTCTCACACATCGAGGCACCTGTCGTCGCACACACCTCGTTCAGGCACACACAGCAGCAACTTCATCTCCTGATGATCAAGACTGATGATGCCGTCAGTAAAAAAGTTCACACTGCCAAGTTTCTCCACCTGAACACATGTTCCAGCTCCGAATTCACCTGCTTCATTTGATTGTGGTGAAGGATGGCGCTGGAGCCTCTCTCACACACACACACACACGCTGCCACTCACACGCGTGCCCACCTCATCTCCAGTTTATTCTAGTCTGTTTGATCTGTCGCTCCAAACTACAGCGAGTCTTTCCCGGTGACAAACTCACTCTTCCGAGGGAACAATAAAGAAGTTTTACTGTCCACCATAATAGTCTTCAGACGCTGGCTGCCATTCAGGGAACAAAGGACTGGCGCGAGCGTGAATAACCATTCCATACACTGTCTTCTGCCAAGGCTGTTTTGAATGCAGTCCCTAATTAAACACATCACTGCAGTTAGGAATTTAAAAATATGTGCTGTCATCATCAAGCAGCAGCAGATGAAAACAATCACTAAAATAATATCATCTAGGAGTCAATTAAGAGCTGTAATCATCAAGTTCTAATGAGGAAATGTTCTGTCAGGAAAGTAGTGGCTGCCGGCAGAGAGAAACGAAAACTCATATCATATTGGTTTTCCAGATTTAGAGGGTCTAAATGAGGCGAGTAGACTGTGGTTTGGAAGGCCGCACCTTCGAGGAAGCCATCTGGAATAAAGGTGAAACGTGTGGATTCAGACTTAAGAGCCTTTTTAACTCCTCACTGAATGCATGTCTTTTTCAGATTAGATTCTGCCAGTTTCCTTTGAAATAAAAAGACAAGATGCTCAGGAACATGTTATCAGAGTTTCCATGTCAAACTTTTTTCTCTTATTAGCAGCACTGCCAGATAGAGAAACCTATTTTAAAGACATATCATAAAGCTTCCCCCTGAATGTGCCTGGACAGACCCCTCAGGGGCCCCAGGGCAGTCGTGTTCCATGCAGACCCCAATATAAACCAGGGCTGCACATGGAGCTCCTCATTTGTAGACAGTAGAACCTTCAGCCCCTTCAGGACCGACCTCCACAGCATTAGCAGAGACGGGTGACAGCAGCTGTAAAGTCTGAGGCCGCCATTACAATATTCTTGAAGCCTAAAGCTACTATCGTGCTCCAGAGTTGCGGCCCTCATTTGTTTCAGAGCCCTGTCACTTTTAATTTTTCATACATGTGGAGGGGGGCAACTTGACGTTTGTAACAGCTCCAAAGGTGCTCTCGTGGACAGGCCACGTGAGTGAAGGCGTCCCGTACATGCGGCTGGATCGTAACAAACACTGAGGTCAAGCTGACATGAGAAGTGTCACTGACACAAGCACCAAGTTCCCCGCAAAGATGTGAGCAGAACTAAGTTGACGGGTGGGTTAAACGCCGCGTGGAATGATGATCCACTCATCGATAGTTTCAGCCCCAGAACCAGCATTTGAATGGGTCCAGTTTGACTTGCAGGTGTCATGTAAGGAATCAGGAACATCACAGGGACGACTGAACAAAATGTTAAAAATTATGGAATATATATTTCTCATTTTTAATGATGAAAGAGTGATTAAAAGCTTAAACATATTGGAGGAGTTGTGAAGGATGTCTAATGAAAACTCTATATATAACAATGTATCATATTTAATAACGGAGAAATTGACAAGCTAAGCCAGAGGGTAAAAGAAAAATGATGTATCAGTGTCACAGCTTGGAAGGAACATGATGAAGCAACATAATGTTCCAAATAAATGGAATGTTTTTTGAAATATTATGAATGACGTCATAGCTCAGCTCCATATTATCTGGTATACAGAACTAACCCAACTGACTACACACCAGCATTCACAGGCGCATACAGGAGTTAGGTTTAGGGATAAATGATGGAACATGCTTCTAGAACATCAACTCTACAGTTTTGCTGAACTCGCTTCAGAGCACTTGTCACCATTTCACTTCGGAATAGTGCTGGATTGTGGGGGGAAACCAGAAATGACCCAGGCTCAATTGAAGCTCAGAGTTTCTTCAGGCTGGATTCAAACCAGCAATTGTTATGTGGTTGATGTTATACCAAATTTATTGAGTCAGACCACCAAACTCCCCGATCCGTCCTACTTCAAGATTCGTCTGCGACTGGAGAAATTCCTGATGGGCTGACGCTACAGCAGCTTGCTTGACAGCTGTTTTTTGGGCTCCACTAACTGCGACCATCGTCGCAAAGACACACCGGCCTATAAAAAAACATCACGTCTAAGTGTGTCACAGCGAGCACACTCCTCATTTTGCTCATCACGGTGTCACCTCGCCTCTCCTGCACCTCTCTTTCATCTCCTTCAACTAGCATCTCTGCGGCTCCCTCTTCCATCTTTGAAGTCAGGTGACACGCCTGTCGTGTAAACAAGGCGACGGCAGCGAGAGCAACACACTGGTGCTGCTTCAGTGTCAGGATGACTAGTGGCTCACAGGGAAGTGCTGTGACTCCTGACGGCTTCCTCTGGCCTCCGGAGAGGAACGGTGAGAGTTTACTGCGACACATCACACAAGTTTGACTATGTTGATGTGAGAAAATGCTGTCTCAGCTACTTTATTTAACTAAAACAATGCCTTTAAAATAATAATTATCATCTCCCATAGAAATTTGGAGGACAATGAAATACCTTTAAATGCTTTTTGGCTGGCTGAAGACCAAGACTGTGGCATGTCACAGTGAGGATTTGTGGAGGAACATTTTGGTCACTAGCCTGTAAGACTTGCTTTATTTCTAGGTGATATTTAGACCCAGAAAATAATTTACCTGCAGACATTTTTTTATTTGTATTTTGCTGCTGCCGCATGTTAATTTCCTCACTGTGGAATTAATAAAAAGCATCTTATCTAATCCAACAAAGTGAAGCTGTGTCTACGGAGCAGCACAGAGGTTTTACACTCGCAGCCAATTAGACAAGCTGCAAGTGAACAATAAAACGAGGATTAAAACTGCGTCAGAAGATTCCACGTCTCGCAGCTCTTCGCAAGTCTGCAGCGTCAAAAGGAACTAACACATTTGCTTTTGTTGTCGCTCCACTTTTGTCTTTCATCACTCAGAGTTGCCCTCATTAGAGGCAAACACATGTTTGGAAAACATATTTTAAGGACCCCGAGCAGATTCATGTTTACTTTCAGCTATTTGCAGTGGAAAGAGTGTTGACACAACTTTGCACTTTAAGTTTCAATTCAGGGATTAACGTGCTACTTCCACACTGAACCTTTTGAACCACAGGTCCTGTCTGAGCCACAAATCAGGATACATTTGTTCCAGAGAGGAAACTATTAACTAACAGATGTAAATTGTTTTCCTTCGGCTTCACTATTACTACTTTTTTTTATTAATTATTTCAGATTATTTACTATCTACATATTACATGACCAAACGGAGGAGGCCGTGGGGTGAAAATTAACTCCGCTTTAATAAACTTTGCTTTACAATAGAATTATATTAAACTAAATAATCGAGTTTCAATTTCAGTGCCACCTAGTGGTGGGTTAGCAGACTGCTACTGAAGCGTAAGCAGGTGAGTAAATCCTGGAAATTAAACTGCAAATATTATTTGTCGTCATTTCTCTAGTGTAGTTTTTTTAATGCTTATTTATTAAAATCCGTCAACTTTGAGGCAATAAAAATGAACAAGCTTGAGGAGAAAAATGAATGCAACTTTGATTTTAAGATTAAAACACTCATCTGTTTCATTGCATTTTCTTCTAGATAAATATTTGATGATTTAACATTATTTTAATAGTGTAAATTTATTTTGATATAGTTGAGAGAGTGATTAAACCATGAGAAATGACCGAATCATCCCACTTATTTCACACTGAATTATTTCCTTTGAGCCTCATGGTCCAGGTGTGATGAGGAACAGCCCGCAAACAAACACACCATGAGTTCATGTGTTTAACTTCCATTTTAAAAAGCATATCGTGCGTCAATATGACTCAAGTTGATACACAAACAAAGTGATGGAGACAGGCTATAAATAACAACTACTCAAGTGCAAAGCGGTAAATCAGCGAACCCCTCCAACGCTGGCGATAATCTACGCTAACTGCTCTGCACTTCTCAGCCGTAAACTAAACCAACATTAGCGGGAAAATTGAATGTGATCAGTGAAGTCTTGCTTCCTGAATCCCAGAGGTGCCGTTATAACTTCCTTCAGTGAGCAGCAGAATCACACTTCTGCTCAGTGCTCAGTGTCTCCTGGCTCTAATCACAGAGAGGGAGGTGAAGGCAGAGACGCCTGGAGCCATGCAGTGTGTGTGTGTGTGTGCGTGTGTGTGTGTGTGTGTGTGTGCCCCCACCCTCACAGAATGTGCCACTAGAACCTCACACACGTGCATATAAATAAATGAAACAATACTTGGGGAGTGTAAACAGGAGCAGATAGTGGAAGGCGGTGGAGAACCAGTGTGTCTGAGAGGTAACCAGAGGAGCGTGCTCGTGTGTGTGTGTACCTGCTTAGTCATGGAGTCAATCAGCCGCACATAAAAGTCCTGCTCTGTTCTGATGCCTGTTGGGATTCAGGAGAAGAGACAAAACCTCAAATCAATATTGATTCTGAAATACTTTCAAGTTAAAAAAAAAAACAATAATTTTCATTGATATTAGATTCATAACAGACACGGTTCTAATTAAATAATAGTACTTACATTATTAATTATTAAAAGTACTGATATTCCATATTGATTCAACTTCAGGCACCAATTTTAAAATAAATAAATAAAACAAAAGGAAAGTTTAAAATACACCCTGAGGTATTTGTTTGTTTTTCCCTTTTTTAATTTAGTCATTAAATTTCATTTATTAAGCAGTTTTTTTATACTGACATTAAAATCCATTGAACATTTTTATCCAATACAATTGTGATTTCCTGAAAGATTTGCATTGCAGTAAAATATAATCAAAGATATTAGATATGCAATTAACTAAGGCCTGAATATTAAAGTGAATAAAAAGTTGCAACATTCTTTTCACTAAAATAATCATGAAATTCCCTCCTGTAATACCATGACACTTAATGCACCTATATTATTTAAAATCGAATTTTACAAGCAGATATTACATGCTTTTTGGAGTCTATATTATTTCCAAATCAATACAAGCAAATTAATAAACACAATTGCTTAAATTTAAATTAAATGCAAATGATATCAAAATAAATGATAATGCGCATTTAATTAATATATACAACACAATAAGATATTTTGGGGAATTGATTATTTGACCCATAAAAATTAGGTTGTATTCTCAACCTGTGTGACTCAGACGGAGCCTGTTCTCAACTGGCTACAGCGTAAAAAGATCTCTTGAGGATTGATCTGGTTTGTGCAGGACTCACTGATTTTCTTGTCAACAGACTCACCATTACTGTAGAGAAGCTGCAGCCGGTAATGAATGCCGTTATTCGTCTTTTCTCCCGTGGTCTCCTTCACACCAACACACACACAAGCACTTTCATTACATTTGCAAATTCAACATTTCATTTTAGAGTTGTCAGTGTGAACGCCCGCATTTAATATAAGTGTGATATTCAATTAAAATTAAAGTCTGGAGTTGAAGCATTTAAGAGCTGTTTACGCTTTATTTTGCCGTAATTACAGCTTACAAGATCGCAAAGCAAAATAAAAAAAAGCGATTAAATAAAATACCTAATTTTAATTTGTCAACTCTGCTGGTAAATTATTTAGCCGACAACTGTCGTTTCAAATGAAATAATTATGTATCAAAGAGGAAAACGGGCCTCAAATGAACACCATCAAACGTGAGCACCGACCTTCTCTTTCTCGATGAAGTCCACGAAGTTGGTCCTCTCGATCTCCACCGGCTGGCCCTGCCGGTCATACAGGGCCAGGACGAAGTGGAAAAAGTTGGACTTCCGGAGGTTGGAGGGCGGCTGCTTCTCGAAGTGAGCCCGGGCCAGACCCACTCCACTGCGGACACACACACGCGCGCATGAGTCGCTTTAGTCAGACGCAAATAAATACCAGTCAATTGGGTCATTGTTAGTTTCGAGATGTGTCGTTTAAATCCACGGTTATTTCAATGGACACGGGTCCTTAAACGCGCAATATCATAAAACGCCCCTGCGGATTTACAACTGACTTTTTTTTTCTTTACCTTCTTTACTTTTACTTTCCTGATGTTGCTCATCATAAATACACCTGAAATTCACATTTTCAGAAAATGCGGAGCAAACACGTGTTGCACTACATCTGTGGAAAATGTAAAATGCTCATTAAGTGATGCTCATATTTCACATGGAAATATATGTTTTGGCCCAATGGTCGTTTTATTTTTCTCAAGTGCACTGCGGTGAAAAGGTGAGCGGGACCGCGCGCGCTTCACGCCGGACGAGGCTCACCTCTGGGCGGCTGTGTTGGCGTCCAGCACGCCGCCCCCTTGCATCCAGCTCCGGACATTCATGCCTCCCAGCGGCTCCTCTTTCAGGCTGCTGCCGCTCCGCTGGATGCTCTCTTGGATCCCAAACATGAACAAAGCTCCGTGCGTGGGTGTGTGGGTGCACTTGCTCTCAGGTATATCCGCAGGTCCCGGGGCTGAAAAGTGACTCCAGAAGAAAGACGCTCCTAGAAGTGGAGGCGGGCGTTGGGATGAATGGAGCGCATGTTGTAGGATCCAAACTGGAAGAGAAGGATGCGCGGAAAAGTCACTCCTGGAGCAGGATGAAGTTGGACGCTGGTGGGGAATAGAGGTTCCGTCTGTGGTCAGATGTCAGCATCATCTCCCGCTCAGTCCGTGTCCGAGGGTCTGCAGTGGAGAGCGGAGCCGCGCAGCTTCCTCTCCTTCTGAGGAAAAGGCTTCTTACCAAATGACTCGCTTCCCCTCTCTCACCGAGAAGCACTCTCCAGCCGTGGGGAAGAGAGAGAGGGAGAGAGGGAGCTCCCCTGGAAGAGGCGAGTGGGAGGGGACCGGAGGAGAGTGTGGGAGGGGGAGAGTCGCGGGAGGAGGCGCACAAGACACCAGTAGTCAGGTCCCGGAGCGTCTCGATCCGGTCAGGGAGCTTCTCTCCTCGCCGAGCCGCCAGCACTGAAGCGCGTTTCCTCGCGGAGCTCTGAACGCCGCCGCCCGGGTATGAAGCTCTCCGAACCATCCCGGACTCGAAGCGCTGCGTCCGGCGGCGGAGAGTGGCAAAGTCCCGGTCTTTTGTCTCCGTTTCTGGAGGCCCGTTTGCATTTTTGTCCACGTGAAAATGCTCTAAAAATAAAGATGAACACGTCACTGCTTAAAAATATAAACGGATTCACAACGCATGTGGAACACACTATTCTTACTTTTATTTCATTAGATAAAGAAAAGAAAAAGCGTCACGGGATTTTTAAAACCCTTATATTAAATATGTTAAAATGAAAACATGAGCAGACAAACGATATAACATAAAATGGCAGGTGTATTTTGATTTATTCGCTATTTAAAAAGTAAGTATATATACGCATAATAAGATAAAAGCATTGTTCGACAGGTGATTTTTTTCCCCTAAAAAAGAAATTAATAAACTCCACTTAAAGTGCGGCTCAATTCTCGAATGCGAACGCATCTCAAATCTGGTACCAGATTTGCAGTGGCCTGCTTTTCCTGCAGCCTCTGTTGTCTTCTCACAGCACAGCGGGTCGCACAAACCAAAGTGACGATAACAATAATTAGCTCTACATGACAATTACAGATAATTGAGGATAATTGGCAGCAGATTTCTCCGCTTTGTTTCGCCTTCCACCATCTGTTTATCCTGCCCAACACTGGCCTGATATTAACGGCTGTAATCTAGGGATTATTTTAGTCAAATCACAGTGCATGAGTATTGATCTGTCCGAGTGCCAAAAGGTCAACAACTTTGGTATTATTCCGCCTGCTGTGAGGATGAGTGACAGGTGGGGCTGACAAGCTAATTCCCAGTGGTCATTGAAAAACGCTTTTGACCTTGATTATGGAGAATACCAGTCTTTTATGCTTCAGTTTCCCGGAAGAGACAGTGATGGACCAACCCAGAGGATTTCAGACGCCACTGCTCAGGAGTTGAGACTGAAATGATTTAGCTTGGGATCATTACGGCTTTAAACGTAAATTGTTTTTGTATGTTCAGATGGGAGACTACATCAATGAATTCACTAACATTTGTCACAATGATGATTGTGCACCTCGCTAAAATGACAATCCAAAACCATGGGTCCACCGCTGTGTGCCGGGGCAAGCTGCGATTGGACCCATCAAAAGAGTCAACCTAGAAACTAAACACAAGCCTTAAATTATTCTTATTACGACCATCAGCCACACCTGTCACTCAACAACCAAGAACAATTGGCGAGACTTTGGAGTTACCAATCAACCTAAGTACAGGTTTGGAATTGCTTTCAGAAAGAGGAGAAGAGGAGCATGAAGTGAACATGTTTGACATTGTAAATTCACACCAGGAAATACGGATGCTCATGTAAATGTAAACAAATCTGGACATTTTTACTTGATTCTCATTGGAATAGCAAAGTTAAATACATTTCTCTTGTGTATACCTTTGAGTCCCAAAGTTGATTCACAGTACTTTGATTTTGTTGCGTTGATTCTAGAGCTTCAGTGTGAGTCTTCAATCTTCTCCTCATTCCCTCAACATGGGAGTCTGGTCCAGGTTCCTGGGGTGAACGCCAAGGGACACCCTGGACAGAAGGCCATATATCACAGCACACAAATAGAAAGACTCACACACATGAGGCTGTGCGACGGACTATGACTCGAATCTGGGGAAAAGATCCGAAACTCGGATCGCGAGCTTTCGGAAGAGAGCACGGAGGAGGGGCCGGCCAGACCCACCGCCAGAGGGGCCCGTTGTTGCCTCTAAAGACACACCACCACCACCGTGTGGCTGAAATATGTAACTACAGCACGACGTTGAAGTGGGATAAATTGGCAAGGAACTTCTCACCAACCATGTCACTTTAATTACTCAAGTTCTCCTAAATTACATTTAATGTCCTGAATCAAAAGCTGAGCGACAAAACAGAACACCAGACGAGAGCATCTCACCTTCTGTAAGAACGTTGATTTTTATAGCACCGGTGTTCTGGCGCGTCTAGTTTGTTGTTGACAACTATTTGTTGGGGGCACACGACATTTTCTACTTACTCCAATTGCAAGCCTGTTACCGGCAATTTGACATTAGAGTGCAACTCCCGTTTTTCCCGAATTCAGCAGCGCTCCTCAAAGGTCATAATGTTTTGGCCACAGCTTGGACTTACCCTCCCCCCCACACACCGCAGATGCGACACGTCTGTTATTAAAGAGAAAAAGTGAAATGCCCTTTAAAGAAAAACAGTCGTGACACATTTTGAATTAAAACACGCAATAAAGGGCAGTATTTTAATACATTTCTGTAATTAACAGTAACCGTGTTTCATACTAGACCTACGTTTGTACGTGTGAAAGATATTTAGTGAGTAAATACAACGAAACAGAAACCACTGCCTGTATTTAGCCTGTAGCTAACCGCAGCCTCACTGAGCTAACAGCTAAATCATGACTTAACATTAACCAAAGCAACAATATAAGCGCCCACAAACCTTCAGGAGTAGTAGTCGGTCCTTTGGTAAAACGTAAAACGGAACATTTTTTAAGGGTTTTCGCTGATGTGCAGGTGCATTACGCGGTTAATTGTTACCGGAAGTCGTGTAGCAAATGAAAAGCAAAGCCACAATCAATTTCCGCCAATAATACGTGTCGATTATATTGCGTCCTCTCACAAGGTTTGGATCAATAAATCCAAATGATGAAAGACAGCAATGAAATAGCTTTGTGTTCAGATGATTTGGTGTTTATTTAGCTGCTATCTGATGGCAGGAAGGGAAACTTAAAGGCTCCTGTACTGGAATTGATAGGCATTTCCAAGCTTTTCCTCGTGACGGCTGCTGACATGACACTCAGTGGAACACACTTCGACAACAGTGGAACCAATATCGCTGCTCAATGGCATCGCCAGCAATGAACGACGACAGAGACAGATGCAGGGTGAAGGGTTTGATTTTATTTCTGACATTCGTTCAGTAAAATATCCAAGGCAATGCCGCACCCCAGGGAACATGTCACAGACCAGGTCCAAAACACAGCAGTAGAAAAAGCCAAGATGCGGACAACAAAACATGTTTTGACTTGAAGGGTTCGGCTGAGCAGGAAGATCAGTCGAGTGAAATGTCCAACAAAAGAAGATGTGACCACTTGAAATCTGTCAATAAATGCTTACCCGTAGTCGTGTCAGCTATGGAGTTCAACATTAGCGAGTCAATTCAGAAGGACCAGATGGAGAGTCACAGCTCTCGTTCGCATGAACAAGTCACGACTGTAAATAAGGCAACATGATTTGTTTTTGTCTCCAGATTGACGGCTTTGCTGGCATTTTAGATTGAAGACAGACATCATGACGACACACTTCTCACTGGCTGAACGATAAATACTCCTTTCAGGTAAACGTTGAAATCACTGCCTTCATAAAATGATAACAAATCACAGACGAACAATATTTATACTGATAGCCAAAGCCTGCTTCACAGATACTTAATGCCATACCTGAATATTGTTGACTCCCTGCTGTCGTTTAGCTCAATCGGACAGCAACAATATTTTAGAAACACACGTTCACTTATGTGGGATTCAAACTAGGCTCCACCCATTTGTTCGCAACACTTGGACAGTATCATTAGAAAGGCATCTACTCTCCTGCCCAATTTATCGAAAGCATGTCCAGATATAGAATCAATACCAGGCCACTGTTATGTGGAATCAATAGCTGACAACAACCGAGGCAGTCATCCACCATACAACAAAATCATTTCCCAAATCATTGCTCCCAATCCTGACCTGGTGGAAGGTCAAGCGCCACAGAAAAGAAAGCAGCGACGCCTTTAAGTGCTTTGAGAGTTGAAAGAAGAAAAGGACACACTTATGATGATGACGATGAACGGTTCAGGACTCAGATCTAATGTGCAAAATACATCAATTTCTACATCCCATCTCTTTAAAAAAAACACTGAAGAGCAAGTTTGATCATACATTTCACATGTATTCATGTTCGGAACCTGCGGTCTTCAAAACTGTCCACAATAAAGTCATTCATAGTATTTCAACCTTTAATAATAGTGGTAATACTGTTTAAAGCCAAAGAGGGGGGACTCCTCCTCGCCATCAGCACCAGGCTGATCCCACTCCTACCAGTAGAGGGCACCGGAGTGATCACGTCAGCATGAGGATGCGTCATACAGACAAGAAGAAGAGCTCACAACACTGGCTAGTCTCACAGCTCGAAGCTCAGTGATCCAGTAGGTAAAGTCACAATCAAACATCCAGGAAGCTTATGGTCGAACCCAGCAGCCCATTGAAGGACCACCCCTCTTCTGGTCTCATACAGATGCTATACGCAGAAACAGTTACCTACATGACGCACAGTCGGCTGTTCCCATCTCCACAAACACATCAGAGGGTATTTGGTTGCTGAGATAAAACAGCTTTGGAGTGTAACTAGTATAAATGACAGTAGTGCAAATGCGACCCCAGAAATGTAACAAAGAAGAGCAAACCTGGAGATGCTATGTGGGAACAAGCGTCTAAATGCAAACTTCATTCTCTCCCTTTGTCGCTGCTGTGTGCACGCTTGCATGCTTTGGCTACAAAAATAAGGTTTCTCCACAAAGCACGGCTCGATTTGCTGGTAAGAACCTTCATGGAGCGACGACGGCCCATGAGATGATTCAGATGCTGGCCAGACAGAAGACAGGAAAGTGCGGACTACTGCGTAACCCCAACACAAAGTTCTGTTTGACCCCACATTCAGACGACGCAGATAGAAAATACAGGCTTCTTCTTTTCACCACGTCCTGATCAACAGTCCTCACAAATAAAAAAAGGTTTGGCGATGAGGAATAGGTTTCTACTTTTGCTGGGACCAGCCAAACAAGTGGGATTAAGATAGTGAAGCATGACACGTGAGATGATGCCGTGGACGCACCTCTTAGCACCGGGCTTCAGGTCAACTGATGACCTCCAGGAACAGTCTCTGCTAATGCGAGCTAACCGCGGTAATGATGATTGGTGAAATGTTAAGACTGTGCCGCTGTTTAATACACAACTGTCAGTCGTTGATAGTCGACCTCGACCCCTGACCTTCTCAGGGACACACCATGGCACGTACACGGGACGTACAGGGCACGTGGGAGGTATGCTGGGACTGGAATGGTCCGGTAATGCCACTGTTTCAAAGGTGTGTTGAGCCAAATGGAACACTCCAAACATGACATGCAGCTTAGTTCTTCATTCTGATTGACTGATTTCAGATTTTTCTCTTGGCTTCCACCCGAGGCAGAACATTGGCAGGAGACTTCGGATTGCGACGGTTCTAAGTGCATGCATGTGTATCAGGATGTGGCTCAGTGGCTGCATGGATGAAAACAACGTTCCTTGGATGATGGGCTCTGATGGGAGGACCTACAGACGTCTACTGGGGAGCCAAGTCCTTCTGCAAAGTTGGGTGCGGCTCAACAACAGCTCGGGGACTGAGCTGTGACGATGACGTGGACAGAGGCGATGGTGCATCTGAATTGTCAGGAGAGGAAGCAGGGGAAGACACGGATGAGAGATCAAGGGAGGAAGATGAAGAAGCCCAAACAGCCTTCTGTGAATCACATGGAGCCTGAGCAGAGTCAGATGAGCTCTCACTGCCATCCTCTCCCTCCTGCTGCCCCAAACCTTCCTCCTCGCCGGCCTTCGGTGGGGCTGCAGTTTCCTGCCCCCTGCTGGCAGCTGGGTCCTCCTGCAGTGGGGCGCTCTGATTGGCTCCTGGCGCGTCTTGGTTTGAGTTGGCTGGTGTTTGGCTTTTCAGCTGCGAGTGACACAAGGGGCACGTCTCCTGGACGTAGAGCCATTTCTTCAGACAGCCAGCGTGGAAGAAATGACTGCACGGAGTGATCACAGCGCTGGTCATGTCCTGAGGAGAAACAAATCATGACTGAGCGTCACTGCAGTCTTGCCACTTCAGAAGGTCAGTGAAGGGCAGTAACACTTCTAAAAAATAGTTTTGTAATAACGGTGTGACATACTGCATCACAGAGTGATAATAACAGAGCTATACTTGTCCATAATACCATAGTGACTAATCGATTATCATATTTTTCCTGGATAGAAGTAGGGATGCTCCTGATCAGCCGATCACAACCTGTCACTGCCGATCACATCAAATGATCAGGTGTGACAGCCAATGAAATTCACCTTTTTCAGTTGAGTCCTTTTGCCATAATAGTGGCTGCATGCTGCAAGGTTTTTCTCATTTTTGCCTCCTTAAGAGGAATATAAAAACGTGACTGAATTAAAATGATTTAAAGTTCATGTTTTCACAACATGTACACAAAAGATCTCACCATTTTGATTACAAATTCATTATCAATCCATGTGATCGGTGATGATTAGCACGCTGGCTGATCAGTATCTGTGATCGGCAGTAAAAATCCTGATCTGAGCCTCCCTAGATAGAGGTAGCCATGGCACGCGAGCTCCCTCACCTGGTAGCAAATGGCACAGATGTCGTTGTGCTGTTCCAGTTGTGCGTCGGTTGCGGTCGGGAGACTCTTGATCTTGTTGACAGCGTCTCTCCTGAGCAGGAAACTCTGCCAGCCGAGCTGTGCCCGCAGCCAGACGTTATAGTAGGAGTGGACCAGGATGATGGTGCTCCCCATCACGCTCCACTCCCCGAACACGGTCTCAGACACGCCGTAGCAAACCACGCACACGGCCACCTGAGGTGGGAGCAAACGAGTGAACCAGGGTCAGAATGTTGGCCTTCAGGAGAGCCAAGAGAGTCCGGCTCACCAGGAACTCCAGCAGTCTGTAGGTGCCATTGACACAATAGATGACTTCATCCATGTTCTCCACTGGAGCTTTCCGAAACTCCTCCACCATAAAGAGGATGTAGATCAGCAGGGTTCCCAGGACCTGACACAGTTTGACAGATACATTCAAAACCGGACGCTACATGGCCCCAGCAATGATGACATGAATGATGTTAGTGTCTGACTCTGACTCTGGGTGCGACACTTGCCTGCAGTGAGGTGAGGATGGAGGAGGAGATGATGATGAGAAGCCAGAAGTCCATGTGGAAGAACTGACAGATCATATAGGCCATGTAGGCCGGGAAGATGAGCAGGAACAGACACAGAGACACAGCTCGGAAGTGTTTCCACAGACTCCTGCAGGCACAGAGAGAAGAGCAGGAAAATAATTAGGAAAATCGCTCCCTTCTACAACATTTAAATAAAAGCCATCACAGGAGATTAAAGGCATACTTGTCTCTGGATGCGCCAAGAGCCAGAACGATGGGATCAGCTATCTCCAACATGGACTGCAGTATGGAGGCGACAACAATAAAGAGGATTATGGAGAGCAGGAACGCCCGGTGGATAACCTGCAGCTCGATAAGGCCCGTCTGGACGGCGAGGATCAGTAGGGTGATGCCCTCTGTCATCCCTCTGCATGAAAGGAATATCAACCAATTACATAAATCAGCTGAGGCAAGCACAGCAGCAGCGTCACTGACCGGTGCATGGTGTTGTCATTCATAAAGGCTCTGTAGCCCTGCAGGTAGAACTTGCAGAGGGTGAGGACTCCCAGGGCGATGAAGGAGACGGTGAAGACCAGGCCCAAGAGGGAATATGGAGTACTACAGCATTCTGCAATACTGGCAGAGAGAGAGAGGACTTTGATAAATTACTGGTGAAGATGAAACATCTGGGTGCAGCCACAAACAACCTTTCCACTGGTCCAAACCATCTGGCCCTCCTAAGTTTCCTCACTCTGACTAACTTGTCTTTTACCAGCCACTTGCAACTCTTCTTCCTGTCTGAACCACATATCACAGCAGGTCTTGCTCCTGTCCAACAGTCCTAGTGCCCCCTGCCTGTGCTCTCCACACCAATAACATTTGAGCTCTATTCACTAAATACAAGTTTCCTACTGAAGGTTCTTCATTTGTGTGAAAAGACAGGAATCGTGGTGTAAACGCTTTAAACATGTTTGTGAATGCAAGAGGCGAGCTGGGCTTGAAATACCTAGTGAGGAAGAGGAAGAGAAGCCTTTCCCGTGACGTTGGCTGGTCTCTGGTGCTAAAATAAGAGTAAATCTGCAGAGCAAACAGCAGCAGCCAGAAGCACATGAAGAGAACCGGGAGGACCAGCTGATTCCACAGAGACATTCCCAACGCAAGCAGCCCGTACACTTCAACCACCTGGAAGTGAAGGTCAGACAAAAAAGGTCATGACCCCGTCCACAATGTTGAGCAGGGAATAAGCCTGAGAGCTGAGATTTGACACTCTTGCTAACACTGGGAGCTATTTACTACGAGGTATAAAGCTTATTTAATTAGCCTAGCTTTGCTTGCAGTCAACATTTACCTGAGCCAGCTCTCTGTATGCCGTCTTTGCAAGGTTGTACGGCACCAGAAGGTTTGAAGCCAAAAAGTAAATGACCTCCAGGCCAGTGAAGATCATGGAGAACCTATTGATGAATACGATTGTTTCCAGAGGCACCAGGCACAGTCTGGCCACCAGAGGGAGGAGGTGAGCAGAGAACAACCAGATCCTCTTGGTCTGCATCACACAGGAGCAGAGCGTGCACACCACCAGCTGACCTGCAGGAGACAGGGACACACAGAGTCCAGATATATTTGTATGTGATTATCAGAAGTTGAAGGTGATACACATGACCACCAACATTCATGCAGCATACCTATGAGAGCCGTCGTGAATCTTTGCATGGACAGAGGCTCCAGATACACAGGTCCTTCGTGGCCAGACTCCAGTTCACTTCGGACGTAATCCCTTTGAAAGCCAAGTCATTTAAATTGGATTTAATAGCACAGCAACGCGAAAAAGGCTGTGATACAGTTGTTTTATTTGAAGGTGTTGATGCACAGAGCTGGGGACAGACTCCTCAACACACTTATCTTCTCACTTGCTTTAAATAGTTGTGCAGACAATGAGATTATTTTATGGATCTATATTAACAAAACTGGCTCTGTACAAGTCGTGGATCCTGCAACAAGCCAAGGCTGAGAAGTGCATTCTATTCTAGTGTGACTGCAGCAGCTAGTGTCTTTTAACTGTGCTTCTATCAAACAAGGTAAAATTGAAAATATTATATCCAACAGTTTGTTTACCTGGAGACCTGGTGACCAGCAAAGAGCAGCAGCGCCGTGAGGACATACAGATACAGTTTAACTAGATGCTGACGGGGCAGAGTGAGGAGCACCAGGCTCAGGATGTAGCCTGTAAAATAATCGCATCAACACACACAGGGAATGAAACAATTAGCAGGGTGGGGGAGGGGCACTTGGGGGACAAAATGACACTTCATATTTCAGTGGGCAACTTTTTGACACCCAAATAACAGCAGCTGCCAGTATGCTAAACCATCAGCTGAAAACACTGCAGAGAACACGTTATTTCTGTTCCCAGTTCTGGGCAACGACAGCTTTCCCCCGCGCATTCCAAAAGAACTGGGTCATCCACCATCTGCAGCCAAGTCTGGCAGGGTTTGAGTGAACACACACACACAAACACCACAATAGCATTGTCTTTTTAAGAGTAATCAGACTTTGATGGTGTATCAGCTCATTGATCCGAGCGACTCTAGCATTGGTGTCTCTTTTTGAACGTCTCCATGCTACGGGGATAAGACGGACATAGGAGCTACATAAAGCAAAGCATGTTGAAACAAGAAAGGCTTGCACTGGCTACAAAGAGGATATCAATGTTCAATCTCGCCAAAAAAAAATATTGATCATAGTCTGATGTTCAGTCCTCAGACGCTACAACTTTGAAGTGGATTCTAATAAAGAAGGAGCAAGAAGCAGTGGGCAAAGATCCTTGACTGACCGACATAGTGCAGGTACAGCGCCAGGTATTTGTACTGGAACAGCGGGTTGTTGGAGAGGCTGGAGCGCTGGATCTTCTGGAAGAAGGAGCTGACATCCCAGCGGTACAGGACATCCAGCAGCATGATGCTGGGAACGCGCAGGCACACGTTGAGCACTGCCTCCACTCGGTCCTTCAGCGCCATGGCCTCAGTTTACCTTCTGATCCGTCGGTAGAACTGACCACTACGATGTAAACAGTGCAAAGCTGCAGGGAAATAAATATCAAATTAGAAAAGCGAAGTATCAGAAAATGAGGGGTGAAAGAAGTAAACATCAGCACACACGGAATTATTACAGCAGGTCACAAAGAGGTGATGAGAGCGACGAGATCAGGCAGCATCTGTCTGGTGCTGCAGCAGTGAAGAAGGAAATCTAACCTAACACTTGCACACAACGCTCATGCAAGAACTAAACCAGCAGCAGGGGAATGCAGCCGTTAACCTCATCATCACAATTACAAGGTTTAAGCGCAGCGGTGGTTTTCCTGTCAACGTTTCTGATGTTCATGCAGTCCTCCCCGGGAACGTAAGAATGTGTATTGGCTGCCTCTCGATACAGAATTCTGCAAAAGTGACCAACTAATAGCTGAGGAACAAAGCAGACCCAAATTTAGGACAGCAAATATGGCACATGGAACGCAGCGTAACAAGAAAGCTTTGTAAAATGCACCAGTGAGCTTATTCTGGCACTGCAGTTCTAATCCTTACACCAGTCAGTCCCAAGCTTCAATTCATTTAGTCGCCTGAAACAGACTCCTGCCAACACATGGCATGTAAGGCAGCCATAAATTAACAGGGTTGTTCGGGTTGGTGTCATTTGATTAGCGCATCAACACAACCACCAGGAGTTCCATCAATTTAGAACAGTAAACCACTTCATCAGCATTAATGTGGTAATGCTGTGCAGAATCACCAGATGTCCATCAGTTCATCACATTCCCTCATTCAAGTGTCCAGAATATGCTTGGTTAACAAAGTAGCCAGCTGCTCACTGGGTGAGCCAGCCACTGAGTCAAACTAAAGGCCTGGCAAAAGCCTTTAAAGTGAGTCACTTGTCAGTATGAGATTCCAGCATCTGCTTTCATTTCAGGTACAACAAAGCCGGTATTGCTATGAACAATTTTATTGTGTCACAATAACACCTGCCTTATCAGCTTTCCTGCCAATGACATCAAATTATACCCATGTGCTCACCCTTGACATCTGTGCCAGCATTCACACCGATGCAGAACCATTTGTTTCTTCATTAAACTACATTAAAACGGCGTCTCCACAGCTTGTATTTTAATATCATTGTGGAAATTAGTGGGCAACACAGGCAGATGGGGCGTTCACAATGACTGGGATCCCTCAACACATGTGTTCCCTCGGAGATGGAAGGGTTTGACTCATGTAATCCAAACCTTTTCCGCTTTATAAGGAGTGTTGACAACTTGGACGTGACTCCATTTTTAAATCAGTGACAATGTGCAGTTCACATAGCTGAGTTTAAGGACATGTATAAGCAGGCCATAGTGTTTGCGCTCAAACACTGACCTACTTTGGGGGTGCAAACAGCTGCGAGACACAAAACGGTTACAACCAACAGCATGTTTTCACAGGTGTAAGCTCAAGTCAAATACTTTAAATATCACTCGCCATTTTTAAACAATACTCTGCTATCAGTAACAAACTAAGCTATAATACAATTTAACGCCAAAATCAGGGCTGTGTCCACAGATCCAATGAGGCCTGTGACGAGTCTGTCCTGTGGAAGGCTTACTGGTGCATTTAGATGTCACTCACTCACACATAACTCAGTTTGGGTTTATTTGATTCCCTGTGTTGATGACATACCAGGGATCTTCTTCTGCTTGGCATTCCTGGCACCGCACTGACTTGAGAGTCTCTTTCAGCACCCAAAAAGACCACCCAGCAACAAGCTTAACAAGTCATCTGAACACTTCCAATAATGTTTTGTTTTTTTGGACTTCAACTTTGTGACATCGTAAATCAGTTATGCTTATCCATCACAATTGTGCAATGACATCCACCCGGGGAGGGAGCTCATCTTCAGCCCACCCCTTCCCAGCCAAGAACCATGAGACTCAGACACACCAAACACTACCAACTCCTTGAAGTTGTCGCACAGCTGCGCACAGATTCAGCAGCCATTTTCACTTTCTCATCTACGAATAGAACTAAAGACTCTTCACCATCTATTAGGCTAAAACTCTTGTTCAGCATGTATTTTATATCCCCGCATTTGTTTCCATCGCCAGTCCAGGACTGCAGCATGACCTGTAGCAGGCCTTTCACAGCCTCAAAGGACCATAAGACACAAGGGAGCAGGCTGGATCTGAACAAGAAGGACTGACAAATGTCTGCGATCATTGTGTTCATGATGGAAAATGCACACAGACATTTCTTCCCTGTCCATCAGCAACTGGAAGAGCAATAGAAAATGTAAATGTTGCAAACATTTCACTTCACAGTCTTTTCTTGTCAGTTGATAAGTGATCTTGTTACTTCCTCTTTGTTGAGGCTTTACTTGCCTAACCAGTTTCGTGAACTAAATCATCTCCCTCGGGCCTTGTTTTGTTGGATAACATCACAAAGGATAACATCCTTTGTGACTTAAAATTGCGTAAAGACCACTTTTAAACACAAATATTCTGACAGGATTAATAAAAATAAAACACTTCATCTCTTTAACATTTCAATATTGAATTAAAAACTGTGGCTCACGCCAAAATGAAACACTATTCACTATGTTTAGACAACCACTTTAAGGTATTAGATTTCTCTGGTGGACAATATATTCTTTTCTTTATTAAATAAAACAGCACATACTCTAATTTTCACCTCACAACCCTCAATTAAGATGTTGTTGTGGAAAAGAAGCAAAAACAATTTGCACAATTACAAATGACATTGCCAAGATACATTTGAATGTATCTCAGACAAATCTGATCACAATGTGAAATGAGAGCAAACATTGGAAAACAAGAGTTCATCCACCCCTGGATCTACTTGGCACAGGAGATGTTTAAGTCATTGCACACCACTCCGGCTCAGTGAGGAAGGCTGAGACGCTCGAGAAGACACACAAACCTGACAAATAAAGGCTCAGGTGAGATTTTTCTTTCTCTTCTTCACACAACGAGTTGGAACATTCTGATCTACTTCCACTCATAAAGTAAACATTTGTTTCTGCCATGTGTTAAAAAAACACATCAGTATTCAGCTTGTAGCTTTATAACTCCCAACACTCTCTTATAGCATTTCCTTATTTTCGGTTTTACAGAGAGAATTATGCACACTGTCTAAATGTCATCAGTGGATGTGGTTGTACAGAGAGCAAACATTACTGAGAGAAAGCGGCAACAGATTCAGCAGCTTGTGTAGTTAACCAGGTTTTTACGGGCATCACCTAACCCTTCTTCGACACAACAAACCCTGCATTCCAATTCCAAAAAACATCATGACAAAAGACCAAGTCATCACAGAACAAACCCGATAATACAAATAAGATAATAGTCAGAAATGATAACAATGGAATACAGTAATAAATCAAATGCCAGCTAAAGGGATGCATAAATCATTCACCATTTCTACTGACTATGATTGGTTTTGTGTTTAAGTACTTCAGTTATAAAGTTTTACTTGGTTCCTTACAAAGTGTTGCAGTCCATCAGTAGTCAAAGGAAGGGATCATTCATTTTTCATTATTTCTAGCAGGGAATGGGTTCCAATAGCAAGTTTCTTTTCAAGAGTAAAGTGAAATCGGACCAGACTCATCACTCAGATCACTTGGTCTTTCAGTGCTCCTCCTTCCAAGGTCTTTGGGGAAAAATATATTTTTCTTTAGAAACAATAAAGAATAAAAGTCTAAAAAAAAATCGAACTTTGTTCTTTGTCCAATCGAGACAGGCGGTTGTGTGAGGGAGCAGGTACACTTCATAGAACACCAGGAAAATTACAAGTAAAAGCAATTCTTTTCAAAGTGTGCTGGAACATAGTCGCACTTCTGAACGGGCAGGCTTGTCACACCACGTTACATAACTTCCATCATACCACATTTATTAACGCCAAGCGTCGGAATATGGAATCGGTCCACAGTGACAGATTCTCTCCAATATTGCAGAGTGATGAGGAGCAGCTTCCTGCTGGACTCCAAGCCGATACCTTACATAATAGTAGATTCAACACCGGACAGTGCATCTCCTGCCAGAATCCGAGCTTACATAACAAAGTCGTCTACGGTATTTTTATCACGTAAAATCCATTAGCGGCGATCGGCGATGACAGCGCATCATCTAAATGTGCTCAGAGCGAAGCTGAAGCAAGTTCAACAATGACAGTCCGCTGCTGACGGACCGATGAGCGCTGCATCGATTGTACGCCATGAACTCTAGTAACCCCGCTGTCTCGGCGGAGGAGGAGGAAAAAAACCTTAACTGCGACACTTCTGCTAAGTATGTCGGCTTAACGGCGCAAGTGGGGTGACCTCCGTAAACACGCTCGATGGCCAAGTGTCATCACATGACGCCGTTTTGCAGTGAAAAAGGTCTAGCTGCGGTGATGATGAGCCGGCGGAGAGACACCACCGGAGGCTAGTGGGTTAGCATCGTTAGCAGCAAGAAAGTTCAAATCTTCGGTGTGAAAAATGACAATTTAGGACCAACTAACTTTGTTCAAGCGACCTGCCTAAATAACCTCGGCCCGAATGGAAGCACAGGTATTTCGAATGAGCGGCGTCAGAGCGACACCCCTCCCTTTCTAAACACACTTCGAAGTGGCTACACGGAGTAGCAACAACTAGCCAGGAAAATGACGGGAACTTACCTTGGAAGGGCGATGTCTGCACGATTCACAGCACTTTTGAGATCCTTTTCGGGTCGGATATCTGTCATTTTAACTCGGCACCGTTCGAATTAACGGTCCCGCAGGCGCCACATTCTCATAAGATGCGGCCCATCCGCTCATCTCTCCAAGTAGCCATTATCCAGCACGGATGAAGATGTGTTGCGCATGCGCACTACGTCCCAGACCCACGAAGGTGTTCGGTGAGGTTTTTTTGTGCAGTAGTTTTTGAACTGGACTGACCCCTTCAGGACTTTCACCTTAGATGACATCGCTTTATTCCGAGTCACCAAATGCTGTAAAACAAACGACGTGAGGGTGTCGTCACTAGAAAACAATGACCATGTTGATGAATGAATGGGATTTCTGAGAATTTATTATTTATTTATGAAGAGTGAGGATTCCTACTCACCACCTGGTCAATTTCTTATTGTACTATTCTGACTCCTTCAACAACATCGCACATTTGACCAAATAAGTAAAGCAATTATTCAAACAAAGTAGGAATGGACTCAGTCTGTATCTTGCCTGTATAAAATAGCAAAATGCAAAGGTGCGATGAGACTCTACGAGAAGAAATGAATGCTCTTTGTATATTTACCATTCGATGCTCAGTTTCATAGTTGGGCTGTTTATTTCGCCCATACGTGGTCAACGCCAGCACAAAATATTAACCATGAAAATAGCTTCAAAAGTTCTATCAGACCTCCTATGACAGACTTGTTTAACTCTTTAGAGTTAGAAAGAACAGCAGCTATAAAATATGCCGCATCACTGAGCAGGGTGGTTGTTATGGCAACCGAGTTCTATTACGCCACTTCCGGCCCATTTGGAATCCCAGGAAGAAGAGTGCAGCGGCTCCCTATGAATGAAACTATACCACTCAACATCGTTGATTTGACTTCATGTGGGACATTCCTTTTTGCATCTACACATCTATAAGTTAATAAAGAATCTCAGGTAATCGTTTACAGGTAGTGTATTTGTAGCGAGCTAATGCTAACAAGGTGATAGCCTCTCTGTTTACAATGCGGCGAATGTGCTAGCATTCAAAACACAGACATCTCACTGTGTCAGTAAGGATTTGCAGAATTCAGCGCTTGCTTGGTGTTTACTCAACCTAAAAACAATCCCATCGACGATGACGGCGTTTAATTGTTAGCCCGTGGGATTGTGCTGAAGCTAACATCGTGCTGATCCTCTCTTGCAGGTTTACATGTGACCGGAGCCTGGGATCCCTGCTCGTGTGAAGCCTGAACCATGTCAGTGTCCGTGATCATCAAGTGGGGCGGCCAGGAGTACTCCATCAGCTCTCTGTCGGAGGAGGACACGATCAAGGACCTGAAGCAGTCCATCAAGACCTTGACAGGAGTGCTGCCCGAGAGACAGAAACTCCTGGGACTCAAAGTCAAAGGTGAGGTGCTTGCAGACATGCGATAAGCTTTATGAGCATCGTGCCTTTATGTCCAGGTAAACCAGCTGAGGACGAGGTGAAACTGGGCTCACTGAAGCTGAAGCCTAACACCAAGATCATGATGATGGGAACCAGGGAGGAGAGCCTGGTAAGCTCAAAAAAGTCACGTGTACTTTGCCTTAAAATTCACATTAACACTTCACAATTCAAACAGTGAAACATTTTAAAGAAACTCTTTTCATTCTATCCACTGTATTTTTGTGCTGAACTTCACAGCCCTTTTCCCTTTTTCATTCCATCACTTCTGGCTCAGAGTAATCTTGAGTTGCTCATTTTTTTGCTGTCAAAGAGTGTAGTGCAGCGTTGTGTGTTACACTCTTTTTTTTGTCAGCATTTTTCGTACACATCTTCATCTGGCAAGCATCATGTCAGTTTACATGCAGTATGCAGAGCTCTGACACCAGTCGTGCGTGTGAGAGAAGCAAACTCACCTGCTGTTTTATTTACACAGCGGCAGTCCTGGAAGCATCAAAGTTTCAAAACGTGTGATTGGCTTCTGTGTCTGACAGATAGTGATGATGGATTATTCTGTTAAAAGTGGCACAGGATCAGACTCCCTGTGTATGGTTTGCCTGGTGAGAAGATCCCTTTATACATGGGTTGAGCCAGCTGTTCAGGGGCCACAAGTAATTGGCTGGCCTGGTGACAGACTGTATATTTCTAAAGTATTATGTAAAATGAAGCCCAAATATAAGTTGTACAGGGAGAGCTGGAGAAGAACCGTGAAAAACCACCGAACAAAGAGTCATGTGCTTTAGTCCAGTTGCTTCACATGCGGTTAATATTGCAGGATTAAAGGGCGGCAACGGAAAATGCACAGTACATTGGAAGAAAACATTTCACAGATGAACACGGCAAAAAGAAACAATGTTTAGTGCTGCGGTACAAAGCTAGCACGAAGAAACTACTGATTGTTGTGATGTTGAAGTTGCTCTCTTTTGTTTACTTCCTCTGTAGGAAGATGTGCTGGCTCCGCCTCCTGAGAATGATGATGTCATCAATGATTTTGACATCGAGGAGGAGGTCATCGAAGTGGAGAACAGGTAGGATTTTAATTCGCAGGCAAAGCTGTGTTTGGCTAACGCTTGCCAAACAACATTTTCTCCAGGGAGGAGAACCTGGCGAAAATCGCCCGCAGAGTCAAAGACTATAAGGTGGAGGAGCTCAACCCTCCCAGAGAAGGCAAGAGGCTTTTAGTGCTGGATGTGGACTACACACTGTTCGGTAAGAGACGCTGAGTCAGAACTGGAATATCAGAGAGTCTCATGGAGGCCAGTCGCCAGACTTTATTGAAATTATATTTGCAAAATCATCACAAAGTAATTGTACTTCAACCTCTAATCAGTGTGTTGTTATGCACTCACTCACCCGAACTAGTTTATCTATGAACACAAGTTTTAAAAGCCTGTCTGATCAGTTATTGTGTTTGATGTGAACAGTTGGGGCTGTTTAGCTGAGGCACCAATGGAGTGATGCTTTTTTTCATTACAGATCACAAGTCATGTGCCGAGACAGGTTTGGAGTTGATGCGGCCGTATCTTCACGAGTTCCTGACGTCAGCCTACGAGGACTATGACATTGTGATCTGGTGTATGTATGGCCTCACACCCTCCGCTCCCCTTCACCTTCTGAACCCTCACGCTTGTCCTTTCTTTCAGCTGCCACAAGCATGAAGTGGATCGATGCTAAAATGAAGGTGAGCTTCACACGGCGTTGTCATACCTCTGCTGTGAGGGGGCGGTGCTGATGTGGTGGGTGTGTCTCTGCGTCAACGCAGGAACTGGGAGTGACGGACAACCCCAACTACAAGATAACGTTCATGCTGGACAGTGCAGCCATGATCACCGTCCACACCCCGAAACGAGGGGTTGTCGAGGTTAGTGAGTTGTTGTTGCCATGACACTGCGGTTTTACCACCCGCATCGTTGAAGCATCAAAGATTTGAGAATAAACTGTAAAAGCTGCGCCTAAGCGAGCCACAGTTACTCTTCCTTCAAAGAGGTTTAGTCATTTAAAGTTGTCAACGCTAGCATAGTCTGGTCTGAAGCCACCATCATGTTCCAGGTCAAGCCCCTGGGTGTGATATGGGGGAAGTACGAGGAGTTTTACAGCAGGAAAAACACCATCATGTTCGACGACATCGGCCGGAACTTCCTCATGAACCCACAGAACGGACTGAAGGTAACAACCTCATGGTCAGGGTCATGGGCTCGAGGCTCACTGTTGCGTGTCAATCAGATCCGGCCCTTCATGAAGGCGCACCTGAACAGAGAGAAGGACCGGGAACTGTACAAACTGGCTCAGTACCTGAAGGAGATCGCCAAGCTTGAAGACTTCACTGGACTAAACCACAAACACTGGGAGAGGTGGGAAGCTGGCTTTGTTCTCTTCAAACTGACACACACTCATTGCTGCTGGGCATTAAAATACTGGTGGTTTTGAGATGACATGTTCACTCATCCACCCGCTTCAGAGGCTGCTGTTATTCTCCCTGATTCCTCCTTTTCCTCCTTGACCAGTCCAGCTCTGGTTTCATGGTGTTTGAGTAGAGAAGACAGACAGATAAGCAGGTCAGACCCAGACTGCGACCAAGTCTCTCCCGAGACAGAACCTGTCGGAGAAAACTCATTTCAGCCACTTGGGTCCGGGATCACGGTTTTTTTTCGGTCGTGACCCACAGGTTATGACCATAGGTGAAGGTCGAGATGAAGGTGATCAGTAAATAGAGAGCTTTGCCTTTTGGCTCAGCTCTCTCTTACACACAACAGTGCGGTAGCGCAACTGCAAAACCGCCCCTGTAACTACTGCACCAGTAATTATTTAGTGTTTTTTTTATTCTGCTTCATTTGCATTTGACAGTATATGTTATTATATTTTATATACATTATATTTTTCTGACTCAAATGGAAGAGGTGGCTCAAACTCCTTGGTTGGTGCTCTGATATACTGATGTTCCGTTTGCTCCTGAGCTGGCAGTGAAATGAAAGCTGTGTTTTCAGGTTCCTCTCTAAACGACAGCAGCACCACTGATAGGACTCACCCGCTCCGTCGTCCGGACGCTTGGATCCAGCCGGGACTTCCTCACGTCTAAAAGTGAAAAACAAGGCCTTCGATATCAACATTCAAGCAAAAACCTGAGGACTGCGATCCTGTTTTCTACACGCCGTTACACGTCCCTTTGTGTTTGTTAGGATTTTATTTCAGCTTCTAGAACTGACAGAAGAAGTGCAGCGAGGTGATCGGCTCAGGCTGACCAGGCTTCGAGTCATGTTGGAAATATGGCAGCTTTGGTCGTCGTAGTTTCACACATCCTAAATATGCAACACTCTCAGACGCTGGGACATTGATACCAAGCTGCTGCCCAACAATCCCTCTGAAACCTAAAGACCGGCAGATGATTTTCAATATCATATCAAGTATTTATTTCATCTGGTTTTGATGAAAAATATCTGGAAACATTTCCTGTCCTTTTCTAAGCAATGGAAAGCTGATGGTTTTGATTTTATGCCGAGCTCATCAATTCTGGAAACCTGTTTGTTGTCGACTGCCTGGCGACATGCATTTGTGTTTACATCTTTTTAAATTATGGATGATGTAAGGGGAAGTGCGGGGGACCCCGAACGCACCACAGTAGTAAACCGGAGCACTCATGAGGATGTTGCCACTTCCTGTTTTCTGGTACCTCCATTTCTCGTGTTAGCGTTTGTTCCCCTCAGAATGTGGTTGTACATATGACAATAAACCCTCTTTTGTACTTGATGTGGTTCACTTTTCCTTGTTGCGCCTGAATCCACCTTCAAAGCCAGGGTTGTGGTCGTGGGGGCAGCAGACTCAGCAGGGAGTTACTGTTTATGAAGTGTGTATTACAGAAAACACGAGCAACATGTGATTGAAATAATTTAATTCCACCAAGAAGTAACACGCGATTATGTTGACTGCAACTCTCTTCAAGCCTCGTCCTGCTGGGGGCGACGCTAGCATGTCTTCATCATGTTTTCAGGAACCCTGTAGACAGACCGGTTCACCAGGATGAGTAACGGACCATCTGGAGGAAGAGTGGGGCACCTACATGCACTGGCTCCAGTGGCTCCACGGTCCACTGGTGAACTTGTCCCGAGCTCGCACACAGAAGACGTAGCCATTGGATTCCACGTCCACCTTGAACTGCCTCTCATCCGTGATGCCCTCCTGCAGGAACACAACGACATTTAGTCAGAAGTGATCCAAGCCTCTCCACATGTCCCTCTGGCAAGTCTCACAGAGCTTGAGTCCCCTTGGTTCTCACCAGTATGTGTCCATCCCAGGAGCAGGGTTGATCCTCGTCCACCACCTTCACCTCGAACTCCAGGCTGTAGAAGCTGCAGGGCTGGGCCCAGGTGTCTGGAAGGTCCCAGCTGAACACCGACTCCTCACTGGAGCGAAGATTCTGGAGTTTGTCTGGTCTCACTGAAGAAGATCAGGACGGCATTAGAGTTTTATTAAGGCTTCATTGTTAAGATGCACTCATGTACTCTGAGACAGTGACAGACCGATGTCCCTCAAGAAGAACTGCTTGGAGTACTCCTCCAGTCGGGCATGGTTCCTCATGCAGACAGTGATGGAGATGTGATGCTGCTCCTCACTGTGTGGGCAGCTGCTGTCCTGGCAGTGGACTCCAGATCCGTCCACCAGCAGCGTGCAGGGAATGGCTGTCCCGTTGCTGGACGGAGGACACAGAGTCTTGAGCGACATTCTTTGATGCTCAAGCTCTGGTTAGTGTGGGACCCCTACCGTTGGACTTTGACCTGGAGGACCGAAGCGCCGGACCGTAACCGCGTTCTTTTCCATTTGCAGTGGAAGGCGCCGTTGTAGTTGGGAGCAGAACAGTGGATTGGTCCTGTCGAGACAAGCACAGTCATGCTCTGGTTCCGGCTCATCACTGCCAAGCTTCAGCTCCTCATGTGCACACACAAACTCTTCCTCCTCCTTCATTCTTTATCTGAGCCATGATCAGATGAATCTCACCTCCAGTCGGGGGCTTCTCCAAGATGACATGTTGATTGTCTGAGTCCAGTTTGACCAGGACCAGCGTGTGGTTGAGGACCCGTCTGTCCGACCCGGAGTGACAGGTGTAATTTCCTCCACCCATCTCCTCCACCACGACGCTGACGCTGTTTCCCCGCAGAGCTGGCTTCTGTTCCTTCCCTGCCACAACACAAATCCTGTTCAATCTCCCACAAAGTTTCCTAGAACCTGAGGACCTGGACAGTCAGCGATTCCAAGTTCAGTACCATCCTTCTTCCAGAACACAGCTTGGTCCTGGTAACTCTGGCCACAGGTGAGGGGGACATGGACCTTGGTGTTACGGTCGTAGGGGACTTGAACATACACCACTGGATCCGCACAAAACAGAGACTCTGTTAAATTCATATGAAGGCGGAGGTGGGATATACACCCCTGATGAGTCACCCACCGTTGTCCATCAGGATCTCCACACGGTCCTGGTTGGGCAGCAAGGAGGTGAAGCAGGGTGAAGCCCACAGAGACAGCAAGATGAAGAGAAGCATCTGAAGAGACGTGAGGTCAGTTGATCGGCTCAGAAACATCTATATATATATATTACATGTAATAACATAACATAAACAAAAATAAAAATAGCAAAAAAAGTTTTTTATGCCATTTTAATTTTCCAGTTGCATTACTTTTTTTTCATCCAATATTTTTATTTGTTTTAAATATATTTGCTTATTGATTCAGCACAATACAGTGTCACATACACATATTACAATGAAGTCAATGTTTGAATCATGCTTTTGATCTTAAAAATGTTTTAAAAGAAATATCTGTGAAGAATACTCTCCTTATTGCTCATAAAGACGGCTGTAATCTATCAAATCATTAAAATAGGGCATGCTGGATGTAAAGTAGAATATTAAAAACAGAAATACACTCAATACTGGTAATTATATAATATATATAGTAGAAAGAAATTAAGAAGAAAAAGAAAATCGGTGTTTTTTGGAATTGTGTGTAAGAGAGATTATTGTTGTTAAGATTATTTAATCTTATTCCACTGAATATTCCAAAGGTTTTTTAAATTCTGAAGAGATTCTTTTAAAAAAAACCAATGCCTCCCGTGCCACTAACAACAAGTAACAAGTAACAAGATCAGCTCTTACCTTGGACAAGGATGTTCTGACTGCTGCTGCTGAGTTTGACTGAATTCATTTGGCCTTTCTCCTCATGCTTATATACCAGAGAGAGGCCACAGAAAAAATCCAAAGAGGAAGTTCCTCCCGTGCACATGCGGGTGTGTGCGCGAGCATGCGCGTGATCATCAAAGAGCACAGGTGTGGCTCTGTGTGAGTGTGCAAAAGTGAATTGACGTCTGATGACACTGACCACACAGGAGGATGTGGAGGAGACAGAAACCTCCAGTGAAGACCTGGAAAATGGAAATCTTCATGACAATGTGTCTGTGGTCTGCTGTTCCGCACGAGACAGAACAATAGATCCAGAGATGATGTCAGCACGGGAGTCTGAAATTGAGCGCTGCTCAGGCCAGAGAGACTTTTGGTGATGACCTCATCAACCAGCACAGCGCGGGGGTCACTGGACGACCATTGAAGTGATGACCTGGGCTGAATTTCCCCACTGTGGGAAGAATAAAGGCCATCCATCTATCATAACTCTATCTATCTATCATTTAGCTACAGTATCTATCTCTCTATCATTTATCGATGTATCTATCTAGCCATCTTTCTATTACATTTTCAGCCCTTCCCAAAAGAGGATAAAGCCCGAACTAAAAAGTGTCGTGGACATCAGTTCCCATCCAGATGAGTTGGGTGAGGTTGGGGTGATTCAGGTGCAGAAGTGAGACTGCTCCTGCCGTCAGCCATTTCAACACACAAGTGGCGGCATGAGAAATCTGCGACATGTAATTTGGGAATCACTTTATTTGAGAAAATGCCTTTATACTGAAAACGTTCATGGAAAATGGTTCTTCCTCTATTTATTATTTCATTTATGGCCCAAACACTGGCACTTCTCAGGTTCCTGGCTGTCACTGGGAGGAAAACACAGATCCAGAGTCTCTCAATAATTGAAACTCTTGCTTCAGACCAGGGAACAGTGAGGTTCCGCGGGACACTTGTGAGGGCCAAAATCAAATTATCATGTAGAAATTTTCTTTTAAGAATTTTCTTTTCTGCTAATTATCTTTTTTTTTTACTAATTATTCTCACATTAAATCATCTGAATATCACTTAAAAGTGTTACCCTTTCAGTCTGTTGTCCATTAAAAAGAAATGTTTTTCCAAAGTTTTCTAGATTTACTTTCAGCATCTTTAAACGAATGTAAAATGAAAAGCATGTACAATATAGTTCTCCATACAGTACACTTATTTCTTAATGGTTTCCCATCTAAGTAATCGCTTTCTTCTTCTGTCAGCGCAAAACGGTAGAAAAACATGGCTTGAATCGATCAAACGCGTTTTTCTCCGAGCTAGCCCGGGTCGCACACTGATGACGACACCGGCGGGCGCTCACCGAGCCTGGCACGCGGGCTCGTTGCATGACGCAGTCACGCTGCAAAAACCACAGGAAATTCACCCGCTCCACCTGCGGCCGGATTCTGAGGGATTTCCGGAGAGGCGACGGGTTTGCCGAGGAACGGGTCCGACCCCCCGGTTCGTCAGTAACGCTGCTGTGGTGACAGGTGACGTTCCAGCGCTGGTTCGCTTCCAGGTGACGTACTTTTCACGCAGTTGGTAGTTCAGGCAAGTCCGACCTGCATCACGGGAAATTCTTGGCTCGAGAGAAGTGAAGGGATTTAACTAGCAGGAAGTAGATCGATCAAATGAGGAAGCAGCAGCTGGAGTGAGTGGAAAGTCCTGCAGTCAGTGAATGCAACACTACATGTCTGTCATTCTTGTTGTCGTCAGTCATAATCCAGTTCACATCGCTTTTTTGGTGAAGTGAAAGGGCGCACTTTGTGCTTTGTTTTTTTTTTTTTTCACGAATAATTGAGGAATCACCTGTTTATTCCGGCTTTTGAATAAGCTGTAGAGTCATTGCCAAAGCTATTAGTGACGTTCCCAGATATGAATAACATTGACTAAAACAAGCCAGCGACAGTTTCAACAACATTCTTAAGAATAACCTCACAATCTCCAAACCATAACATTGTAATCATTATTGGCACTCATGTGCTGATAGTCTTCCTTCAAGTTGCACTTAGAACACTATGATTAATCGCAAGTTAATTCGGCCTTGGTGCGATTAATGGGCCTTTTTTTAAATTTAAAACTATGATTTGTTTGACTGAGAATTTGTGATTTTCACAAGTGACAATGTGCTGCTATGCTAAATGTATGCGAAATTGAATTGTTGTACATTGTCTATGAAACAATGCGTAAAAAAAAAAAGGTTTCATCCACTTAAAAGACAAATTCCAAATCAAAAATTTTTTTTTGCAGAATGAATATAGTTTTTGAAGATTCTCCAAAAGAAAAAAAACCCTTCTATGAACTAAAATACAAAACGGAGGGACCAGCATAATTCAAAAGAGTGGTGAAGATGAACACCAGCTCCTCCGAGACTGAGCCATGGTTGAGCACGAAAACCTTCCCGAACCTCGGTCACGGGCTTTTTGGCAGGAATGGCTTTTCTCTGACTGGTTGAGAGGTCACCAGGGAGACACTCGGAGTAGAGTTTTCTGTGTAATGTTCAGCCTGGGCTTCCTCAGCTGTGACAAGAAGGGGCGAGAGACTGGCCTGCAGCTGGGTAAAACCAGTTTTAAAATCATGAACATAAACGCCAGGAACAGAAACCAAAATCAATTTAATCCAAAAGACATTTTAATCAAAATAAGCAACTGTTTTGGATACTTTTTGTAACTTTTTGTAAAGTGTTTTTGTGTCTTGATGAGATATTGTCACTCGCTCAGCTGCGCACGCACACACACGCGCACACACACACACACGGCTGGTCGATATGATGAATGAGTGAAGCAGAGTGAAATAAAGCATCTATAATCAGCATCTCCTGACTGTAACTTGGATTGTGTCCAGCTGTCCAGCATCTCATCACGTGCTTGCATACATTGATCTGCAGAATTATCGTGTAACTACCGACACGCTCCCCTACGACTCCAGTAGGTGACCCGGAGATAGAAAACACAAACGCCACCAGGGTCACCCAAAAACCTTTGAAGCTGCAGTTTGTGTCGTTTGGTTTCCATAGGAACAGTTAAAAAGACTTTAGAAAGGTTAAAATCCCACTGTCTCCCCCCCGTGTGAGGGCTCAGTTCTCCACAGGTGTGGGCTCCAGCTGCAGTCCAGTGTCTCCTTCCACGCTGAGCGGCTCAAACTGGTCCGGCGTGTGTCCCGGCGAGCAGGGTTCTGGTGGCGGCGGCTGACTGAGAATGACCTGCACCACGTAGTCTCTCGAGATGTTGAGTTGGTCCAAACGCAGTCTGTCAGTCAGCGGCCGGCCTGAGAAGAACCAGCGCTGGGTCGCGGAGGCCACGCCCTCCTGATTCTGAAGCCGCCGCTTCATCATCCCCACAGTGTCTGTCGAGCGGACCGCCAGTCGGAGGTCGCGACCTGTGGAGAGCCGGAGGCGCAGCTGGAACTCCCCTCCGGAGCCGGGGTCCCCGCCGCTGCCTGCCGAGGGGTCAGCGGCCCCGGAGTCCGGGTCTGAGCCGTCCGGGTCGTCGGAGCGCTCCTCGATCATGTTGATGGGAGGAGACAGGCAGTAGACGGGGAGCTGGTACCGGTTCCCCAGTTCATCGTAACATTCAGTCAGAGCTCCTGAAGGAGAGACACAGACAGGACAGCATCATGTCACACCCGCCTCACGGTCAGCTGAGGCTGTTGTACTTCAGAGCGTGGCCACGGAGGGACAGAATAGACTTTACAAAAGGTCTGAGTTTTCTCACTAAGAAGGGTTGAGGAAACTGGAATTTTCCACGTTACGACCGCAAACACCGTTGAGGAAGCAACATGACAGCACGGTCATTGTTGCAGCTGAAGTTAGGAGCAGAACAAGACATGAGGTCGCGCTCAAGAAGCATTGTTATCTGAACTGAAATGTCAACAAGCTCCCAAAGACGGTGTCGCCTGCAGGGGAAGTGAACTCAATAATAACTCAATAACTCAACCATCACAATGATTGGATTATTGATCAAATGTAAAGTCAGTCAAATGAAAGAATGTCGAGCAAAATGTGTTAACATCTACATTAGAGTTGAATGAAATTCAAACATTCCACAACATAAAAAAACCTCAAAGAGAAACCATTTAATCATAAAAAAGTGAAAAATGTGAACCCCCCAAAATGTAGCAATAAATAATTATAATGTAATAACACAATTAAAAAAAATAAAATCTAACTGTAAAATATAAATATAAAATGGCAGAAGATTGACACCTAAATAAATAACTTCTTAATAGATACAAAAGAATCAACTTAAAGAACTGAACTGATCTAAATGAAGGAAAGAATTGAAAAGAAAAAACCCTCTCTGCGTTGGAAGAGTCTAATTCAACTGTAAGCTTCAGTGTCATCAGCATTGCTCCTTGCTAATTGTTCCCAGGCGACGGAGAAACCACAGCGTGTGGAATTTTCAATAAAACTTCAGTATAAAACCCCTTAATGGTGGGAAAACAAACGTCTAAAGAGGAACATTTAGCTTCCAGGAAGACAACAGAAAATGCTGGGTCGTACAGGAGAGGGCGGAGACGTCCCGCCATGGGTTTGTGACTAAAGTGTGGAGCGGAGTCTCGGGTTCGGACCGGCAGTTCCTTCTCATGACAGCGACCCACAGACGCGGGGGGTTAGATTTAGCTTGACGGGCCGGTGTGGATGACAAAAGGGAACAAACACAAGCTCCGCCTTTGACGTTTTCTTCAGAAGTGTTTTCCGAATCCAGAGCAGCTTTGTGCCGAACCAGCACACCTCCAACGCTCGGACAAAAAGACCGCGGGGTCACTTGCCTTTCTTTCCTGCTACCTGCCACCGTTCATGAATAAACAAACCATTGTGTCACGTTCCACACGTAACCTGGTACGCAGGAGACAACGCTGAGGCGGCGAAGGATGGTGGACCAAGACCTTAAGTTATTTAGCAAGTTCTAGCAAAGAAGCTATTTAGCATCACTCAGCTGAGAAGCTCTATGGCATTGGTAAAGTAATAAGCTACTTAGCACTGTTAAGCTAAGACGCTACTCGGCACAGTTAAGCTAC